>NC_138221.1:27504224-27591724 GCF_964197995.2 Scardinius erythrophthalmus | reverse complement strand
CCCCTCAATGTTGTTTAATTAGTTTTGTTCCAATGTAATTTTCATTTCAAAGTAATCACACAAACACAAAGTTGTTGTAAATGCAGTTATCATTTATTCCAATGCAAAAAATGACTGAGCAACACTGTTGCATCTAATTCTCAATAGCTCCTCAAATGTTTTTTTCATTGAGTCTGCACCGTTCTGGTCTGAATATCTTTCCTGCAACACTAAAGATTCTCTCAACAGGTGCAGAGTGAAGTTGTAAGGGACTTCTGAAACTTAAAAAGTCCAGTGTTGCCTATTAAATTGTGCTTTCAAACAAATGTCTACCTCAAATTGTTTAGCAACCATTTTAAATACTTGGTTAAAGTAAAGCATTCTGGGAAATTAAGTCATGTTCCATCATGTTCCACAAAATTACAATAAATCAAACTTAATTATTTGTTCTGTGACTAGAGCTTTTAACATTCATTGCTGGGGGAAAACATATCCTTTCAATGTAATCTGTACAAGTAGTTCAAACTAATATCATTTATAATGCAATTATATCTGACATATACTGTAAAGCAGGGATAGACAACTCCGGTCCTGGAGGGCCACTGTCCTGCAGAGTTTAGCTTCAGCCCTGATAAAAACTCACCTGCCTGTATCTATTTAGTAATCCTGAAAACACTGATTGCCTTGTTCAGGTGTGTTTAATTAGGTTTGAAGCTAAACTCTGCAGGACAGTGGCCCTCCAGGACCGGAGTTGTCTATCCCTGCTGTAAAGCTTCATTGTTAAACACATCACTTAAAATATGTATATGAATTTCTTTGAATTTTTATTGCTTCCTTTAATTCAAATTCGAATTGTAATTCTAGATCCTGTTTTTGACATCAATTCAAATTCAATTCAAATTCAAGAATTGAATTGGAATTAAGGAGTAATTCTCAATTCAATTCTGAATTGTGCACAAGCCTGTTTATTAGTGGTCTGACAAAAAAAAAAAAAACCTTACAATATTATTGTGATATAGAAAAGAAAAAGAAATAGGGGCACAAGGGCAAACAATACAACATTAGAAAGGCAAACACAGGAAAGACCCCTTAGGCTGAACTTTGCTTTTGCATGCAGCATATATGCTTGCCAATTGAAGGTTCATGAGATGCAACTTTGAGCTATTTCAGAGAACTGGTTTCTCATTGTTTGATCTATATTCTCTTCATTAGTGAAAGTCAAGATTCACCTGCACAATTCATCAATTCATGGCACATTTACAAAAAGTTTTAGATTGTGTAGAAAATATGCTTGACAGTTATGACAAGATCAACCATTTTGCATTCAATGACTTATACGATGAACTAATGACTAGATGTTTCGAGGGGTAAGGCTATTGCACAGAGAACTATTTAATACATTTTGAGCAACATGGCATTAGCAACTGATAATGTAGGAAACCGCAGACAGTTGTACATAATCAATTGCATGAATGTACCAAAGCAATCGCAACTTGTTCAAAAGAATGAGAAAGTGCTTTTATGATGTGCACAAGTGACTAGATGATGTGGAGGTTGAACAAGTAGTTTTGAGAATTTCATTTCTGATCTGAGAAATGCACCAAAGCGACTGAGAAAAACTGTAAAAAATGTTTTGGGTTGGTAAGATCTTTGGTAAGAAAAGTGTATTTTCTGCTTAACAAGACAGCAATTATTTGATCAAAAATACAGTAATATTATGAAATATTATTACAATTTGAAATAAGTGTTTTCTATGTGGATATAAGTTAAAATATATTTTATTCCTGTGATCAAAGCTGAATTTTCAGCATCATTACTCCAGTCTTCAGTGTCACGTGATCCTTCAGAAATCATTCTAATATGAAGATTTGATGCTCAAGAAAACAGTTGTGCAGATTCATTATTATAATTTTTTTTTTTTTGTGGAAAACATGATACATTTTATTTTCAGGATTCTTTGATGGATAGGAACATTTTGTAACATCATATGCTCTTTACTGTCATCTTTGATGAATTTAATGTCCTTGATGTTAATTTCATTTTTTTTTAAATCTTACCCCAAGATTTGAACAAATTAGATTTTTTAAATGATAATTTCATTAAATCCCCTTAGATATGAAAAAGCAACATCTGAGCAATACAATTATAAGGTATTCATCTCAATCTGAACAGCTTAAAGTATGAATATCCTCACTGAACATAAACAACACAGAGAGAAATGTTGCATGAGATCATTGTTGAAAACTCACTCAAATGTAACGCTGGCCAAAATATTTCACATACATCACATATCGTTTCTGAGGGCTTTGCTTTACTGAAACATGAGTGTATGTGTGGGTGAATAAGGTCAGGAATAATGAAAGGCAGATGTGAGTTTGTTGAAGACACATCCCAGCCCTGAAGCATGTGATCCATTATTACAGATTCTTTACAATATTTAAAATAATCCTTCTTTTCATACTTAGCTTCTGAAGAGCAATTATACAGTCAGTCATATTTATGCTGAATATCTGGTTGTACAGCATGTTCCTCCCCTGTGTCTGTGTGGGTTTCCTCCGGTGCTCCAGTTTACCCCACAAAACAAAGACATGCAACATAAGTCAGCTCTAATAAGGATAAAGTGGTTTGGATGATGGATGGATAGACGGATGTTGTTGTACTTTGCCATTACATTTAAGTGCACTTGGCAGAACAAACTGAAAGGTGTTTAGTTATAATTGCATTTGCGTTTTGTAAAATATTAGGTCCGCTTACAGCCATGTTTGAGTGGATTCAATGCCTCGGCCTGTAAATGTAAATTGTTCATGTGATAACCGTCTTTGAGACTTCAATTCGCTGCTACTGCTGCCCTCTGGTGGAAGCCGGATGCAGTTACACATAAGAGACATCAGTTTGTCAATTGCACAACAAATGTGTAGAAACTACACAGGTTCACTGACCAATGAAATTTAGGTAGAACTTTATTTTACACTGCTGTTCTCCATGTACATACTATGTACTTATTACAGCAATTACAATAAGTAGCCTAGGTTATAACAACCCTGAACTTACCCCTAAACCTAACCTTAAAGGTGCAGTATGTAACTTTTTCCACTCTACTAAAGCTTAAAAATACCATAATATGTTTGCATATATTGAGGAAATATGTTAAGTTCACATACTGAAAAACACTTTTACACTTCTAGTTATTTTACTTTGAAATGTGTGTTTCTGATGTTTTATTGAAAATAATAAAGTTTGATGTCACCATTCAGGTGATCGGTGTTTGCTTTAGTTGTGTTTGCTTTAGTGTAGATGCTGCTTTCTGATACATGTTTATTACAAAAAAAAAAATGCAAGAAAAACTTTGATCAGATGATGTCGGTCACTTTTCAGTGATCATTAACCCCCTGAGGTCGGCTCGTTTTTTTTTTTAGCAGTGTAAAAGAAACTCATAAATACTCGGTTGACTTTGATTTTCCATTGGAGTTTCATACATCAATCGATTCTGTTAAATGTGTATTATTTTTGTGTATACTCACAATAAAAACAAAGTGTTGTGCTTTTTGCCAAATAAAGAAAAATAAACACGAAGCGAGTTCTGCCTTCTCTCTGTCAGTTAAGTCCATTCTGAAACGCGTCCGAAAATGAACCATAACTCAGCGAATACTCAGTCAAACAGGCATACAGACACACAGGCATGAAGCTTGAATTATCTTATTTTAAACGAAGTAATTTTTATTAAAAAAAAATATTCACAGTTTATGTAATATGTATGCAAAGAGAGAGATGTCAGTCGTTCTCATCTCAGCTATAGTTTTAATGTGCTCCGCCCACGGAGAGTGCGCGCTATTCAAATGCAAATGTGAGCCAAAACGCCCACATCAGCTGGATAACACACACCGCGAGTTCACTTTCAGACTTATGTACTTTACGATGCTGTGAGGAATAATACTATCTTGATAATAATCCTGCAAAAATTTACCTCAGAAGTTCTGGAAGTATCATTTCGAGGAGCAAACGGATCCCGCTGAGGAATTAGGTCAGTTCTGTTTGCTTTGTTCTAATCGGAATGAATGAACGCACAGATGCGTGCTGTTGTGGAGCTACTACAGCTGGCAAAAATACTGTTTAAATATGAATCGCGTTTCTATGAATGAATGAAACAGCGCACAGATGCGCGCTGTTGTGGAGCTACTACAGCTGGCAAAAATACTGTTTTAATATGAATCGCGAATACAAAGAAAGATTACACTGGAAATATTGTTGCAATTTTAAATGTTGTTGTAATTGTATAACCTTAAAAAAATAAATTATATATATATATATATATATATATATATATATATATATATATATATATATATATATATATATAAAGGATAGATGTAAACAAAATCTTAAAAGGTCATTATAAGCCTTCTCTTTAAATAATTTTATTATGCTTTATTAGTGACACATTTGGGAAGAGAATATATTCCAAATCTGAAAATACAGTATGAGAACAATTAACTGCACAATTACTAGAAATGTTTACCTTGGATATTGTACAATTTGCTTGCAAAATTTGTGGAAAAGACAACAAACCAGTTATATATTGTCCTTGCATTCTTGTGGCTCAGTCACACACCTGAATGAAAGGCTCATTACGTATGCAGCCTCATTATGCGGGCCCCATTGTCTTTTGCCATTGCCCCATTGCCATTGTGATTTTCACATAATTTTGAAGAAAAAATTCTAGGCAATGACATCCATTAGTCAAAAGTCTTATTTACATATATTTAGAATGTGTTTTATGGCCTTATTTCAGAAACTTTAGTTTTTTGTTTTTTAAAAAAAACATGCATAAACATTATTCTATCAAAAATACAAACATGTACATGCAAGTTGTTCACATATTATGGTAGCCCTGTTTGTGCTAAATAGAGTGAATTTACACCTTTGCCATTAATATGTTTATAAGCAACTGAAAAAAGCACAAATGTCAGGGCATGTCAGAACATCTCAAGGACCCCAAAAACCCCTCAGACCCCAGAGGGTTAAGCCTGATTCACTCTCTATATATTATATAAACTCAGCTAACATACTCATTGATTTGAGTCATATAAGGTCACTATGTGATTACTATATCACCACCAATACCCGACCAACAGCATCTGATGAGATTTTCTCCTGCATTTTTGTCATAACAAACGAGTATCAGAAACACATTTAAAGCAGCCAGAGAAAAATGTATGTCATAAAGTTAAGGGTCAAGAGCCCAACTAAAGCAAATACTGATCACCATAATGGTAACTACAAACTTTTGTATGAAATAAATAAAGTCTGGATTGTAAAAAGTGAAGATGCTGAGATCTTGAGAGATCTGTCAGTGTTTAATGTTCTGTTGCCGCCAGTCATTTGAATTAATTCAGGAAATACCTGAATTATAACAGTGTTTTTCTGTAAAACATTTAAGGACATTTTCTGTTAATGTTTTTTGCACTTTATTTAAATGAGGATATTTTACTTTAATTTTATGGTTTTTGTTTGGCAGCCGTTGCTGCCAATCATTTGACCTTTTTTAACACCATTATATTATACAAACACAGCAGCCAAAGAAACGCTAGCGCAAGAAGAACTGGGACCAAGAGCCCAACTAAAAATATGTCCACAATGGCCACATTTGAACTAGTTTTTAACCTTGTACGAAGGTTCCATGAATGTCTATTGTGCAGAACACGTCCAAAAAAGACGCCATGAAGACTTTCATTCTGGCTCCTCAGTGGACGTCTTTTCAACATCCGACTTTTGTGACAAAAACGTTAAAAAGACGTCTTTTGGACATCATTTTGTTTAGTGGGTCTTAAGACACATGCGTGGCGGTAATCTTGTTCGAAGACACAGGCGATCTTTTTTTCAAAAACACAGGCGTGGCGGTGATCTTGTTCGAAGACACAGGCGTTGCGGTGATCTTGTTCGAAGACACAGGCGTTGCGGTCATCTTGTTCGAAGACACAGGCGTTGTGGTCATCTTGTTCGAAGACACAGGCGTTGTGGTCATCTTGTTCGAAGAGACATGCGTGGCGGTCATCTTGTTTGAGGACTCAGAAATGGCGGCCATGATGGCTGGAGACTCTGTTGAATGTCACATTCCTCCTCCACAATACCCACCATAAAAGCAGAGCCGCTTACTGTTAGGGCATAATCCAGGAACTCACTCAGTGACCCTCGAGGACCATTACAGATGAGTTTGGATTGTAACTGGTTGCTGAGTCCGTAGCAAAAAAAGTCAAATAAGCAAAGTCCGGGAGGTCAGTGATGTTAGCAATGTTCAAAAAGTCTCAGATGAGTCCCTTGGCGTAGTTGGACAAGGGTGACAGCTGGATCCATCTGTGGTCTGGTGTTCTTTAATGCAGATTGTTTCAGAAACAAGGAATAGGAGGATCCAAGTGCAGTATAGCAGTTTATTAACAAAATAACACAAAAACATCCAAGCAACAGGGGGCAGGCAAAAACCCGACTAAATCCAAACAAGGGGTAAAACTAGGGATGGGTAGTTCGACACCCAGTGTTGACACACGTCTCAAGTTTTTGAAACACTAGTGCATTGAAACTGTCACTGTCACCGAGGCTGTCATGTGACCTGTGGAAATGAAGCTTCGTTACCTCACTGACACGTCACTCCATGCTCAAAAGCAAAGCGCATCGATTGCGCTGTCCCATACACGCTATCCATTTAGTGCAATATTATAATTATATCGGTCATGCCTATATGCATGTAGCTTTTTTAACGTTCAATTCAATTCCCATTTATTTGTATAGCGCTTTTCACAATACACATCATTTCAAAACAGCTTTACAGAAAATGCATGAGTCCACATTACAATTGTTGTTCATTATTCTTGAACAAAAATATGTAATTGCATTTGTATTTGTGCATTATTCATTGCATTATTCACACAAAAAAATGGTGCAATGAAAAATAACATCGGCTTAATTTATTGCCGTATTAAACATTCAATTTCGAAGGTGAAAAGTGAGAAGAACAGAACGTTTTTAATGTCATTGTATTGTGCAAAATACAATGAAACTAGAAAATTACATCACGCACGCACACACACACACCTACAAATGACATCCCAATAAACGAAATATCTGAATGACACAGTTGGTTTAGGAGGAGACAAATCAAGATGGCGGAGTGAGCGGTTTAGTCTCAAGCAGGCTCTGAAGAAAACTTAGTTTTTCTAGTCCAAACTTTGCTTAAAGGAAAAATTAACCAAACCAGATTGTGACAGAAGTGACTTTTATTCGTTTTTAACAAACCAGTAAGCTTTGTAAGAATAAATTGCACCGAAATTACTGACTATCGGAAATGATGGAAAAACTTGGTGAAGCTAATATCGTCGACCATGACCACGGCAACACTGCGACGAGAGATATGAGTGAATCGAGTGAAAATGAAATCCAGGAAATGGAGCAATCGTCTGTTAATCTCGAGGACGACCAAACTCCTGTAAACAGTCCGCAACCGAAAAAGTTGAGAAAGAGAGGCGCGAAGGCAAGGGAGAAGAATGCAAATAGCTTTACGCTAGCTATTGAGTCAGTGATGAAAAGATTTGACGGTCTAGATGGGAAGCTGGAAAACATTGAAGCGAGGATGAATAATGTTCAAGAAGCTTTGAAAAAGTTTGATGCCATAGAAGTCAAACTTCAGAACATCGAAGAACGCACTGACGACATTAAACGAGCCACGGAAAAAAATAAAGAGAACATCGAGAAGACGCAAAGACAAGTTGAGTTCCTGGTTGCAGAAAACAAATCCCTGAAGGAGAAGGTTGTAGAAGCTGAGAGATACAAGAGGAGATGGAACCTCAGGCTTTTGGGGTTACCTGAGAAGGAAGATGAGAAGACCAGAGATGAAGTCATAGGTATCCTTACGAGAGTGGTCCCCATGGCTGTTGATGAGCTCCGCCGAAATGTTGACACCGTTCACCGTTTGGGGATAAAAGGTGCAATGTACAACAACATGCCAAGACCCATAATTATGCAGTTTGTTTCGCGAACGGTGAAGGAAGACGTGTGGAAGATGTCAAGGGAGGCCAGAGTATGCAAAGAAAAGAAGATCATCTTTAAACAGGACTTCTCCAAAGAAGATCGGGAGGCGAGGGTGAAGCTGTGGCCACAGGTGGATGAAGCTAGGCGCCGCGGAAAGAAGGCTTTTTTGAAGGAAGGATATGCGATCATCGATGGGAAAAAGGTTTATCCTTGATGCATGGTACGGTTCACAACTTTGATTTAAAAATGAATCACGCGTTTTCCAAGTTGACGTTCTTCTGTTTTATGGGCTGTTGAATAGACAAAAAAATGACTCATTGATATGAGTAAATAGCCCAAGTTTTTGACTGAAACATTTGGAGGTTTGGTTGAGCCCTAATATACTTTGGACAGTATTGCTCATTCCTGCTCTTTTGTTATTTTAAGAGCGTTTGCATTAGGCATTATCTTTATTTGTGTTTTAGTGTTCAATGTCGGTTTTGTTTACTTCTTTAAATGTTAGGGGTTTGAAAAATATTACAAAGCGCAAGGCACTTTTTTTTATTTTGTAAAGAACTTAAGGCAAATTTAATTTTTTTACAGGAAAAACATTCGGGTACAGCAGATGAAAAATTTTGGAAACAGCAGTGGGGGGATAATGTTTTATATTCTCATGGTACTAATTATTTGGCAGGTGTTATGATACTTTGTAACAGGTTTACAGGAAAAGTAATTAGTCACGTAGGAGATAAGGATGGCCACTGGCTGATTGCAGCTATTGAAATATGTGACCAAAAAATTAGTGTGCTTTCAATATACGGATATAATAACAAAGTGAACAACAGAAGTATGTTAGAGAAACTGGGTAGGCTAGTGACAGAGTGGAAAGCTGTTCATGTGACAGATAATGTTGTTATAGGAGGTGATTTTAACATTGCTCCAAATTCTTGGTTGGATAGGCTACCTCCTAGAGGCCAACAACCCGAAAACAACGAAGTACTACAACATTTTTGTACTGAAACGAATACTTTTGATTATTGGCGATTGAATAACCCTACAAATTTAGAATATACATGGATTAGTGCTTCAAACGGGAATCAATGGTCAAGGCTAGATTACTGGTTAATCTCACATTCAATAAGTAACAATGTTCAGAAATGTGAGATTATTACATCTCCGCTCACTGACCATTGTTTAATAAGTTTATTCTTGATTGTAACAAAACAATCACGCTCTTCAGGCAATATATGGAAACTAAATAATAGACTATTATCAAATGATGGTTTTTGCAAACAAATAAAATCACTTTGTTTAAAAGTAAAAGGAATGGATATGTCAAATAAAGGGAAGTGGTAATGGTTTAAATTTGAAACAAAGAGGTTGGCAATTGAAACGGGGAAAAGCATGTCAAAAACAAGTAAATAAAAACAGAAAGAAATACTGAAAAGGATTAACATACTTTGTGGTAAAACTAATGCTTCAGAGGAGGAACTAACTGAGTTGAACTCCCTCCAAAAACAGCTTGATGAAATTTATCTAGAAAAAGCAAGTGGAGCCTTTGTACGATCCAGGGCTAGATGGATCGAAGAAGGTGAGAAAAGCACAACATATTTCTATGGCTTAGAAAAATCTAGGCAGTCTAAAAAAAGAATCTGCAAATTAACAAGAAATGACACAGTCATAGAAGACCCTAACCAAATACAGGAGGAAGTTCAACTCTTTTACTCTGACCTGTATAGCTCAAATTTCCACGAGGAGGACTGTGAATCCTTTTTTACGCTGCTTAAGAATAATATTAAAAGGATTGGGGAGAATGACAAAAAAAGGTTAGAAGGAAAAATAAATCTGCAGGAAATAGAAAATGCCCTGAAAAAAATGAAAAATGGAAAGTCACCTGGAATTGATGGGTTGACCTCGGAATTTTTAAAGTTTTTTTGGGAAGATATTAAAGAATTGTTATTAAATGCATTTAATGAGTTTATACAAGAAGGATGTCTTACTCCAACAATGAGAACTGGTATAATAACCCTACTTCCCAAACCAAAAAAAGATATAACAAACTTAGACAATTGGAGGCCTATTACGTTGCTCTGCAACGATTATAAGTTATTAGCGTTAATATATGCACAGAGATTGAAAACAGTAATTGATAAAATAGTAGATGAAACTCAATCTGCATTTATAAAAGGTAGAAGTATACAAAATAATGTGAGATTAATATTGGACATGATGGACTATCGGTCTATTTTGGAATCGGAAAGCCTGATTTTATTTATAGATTATTTTAAAGCTTTCGATTCTTTAGAACACGATTTTTTATTTTCTACATTAGAAAATTTTGGATTTGACAAAAAATTTTGTTCAGTGATCAAAATGTTATTTACTGATATTTAGAGTTATGTCTCCTTAAACCCAGGACTAACACCTAGAATAAATATAACTTGCGGAATAAGACAAGGATGTCCAATTAGTCCCAAGTTGTTCATCTTGTGTACACAGCTAGCATATCTGATATTAAATCATCAAAATTTTCAGGGTATACATTTTTTTGATTACGAATTTCGCCTCAGTCAGTTTGCAGACGACACTGTCTTCTTCCTTAGGGATAAATCTATAGTTAGTAATGCATTGCAAATAATTTCTATTTTTTCCAAAGCTTCAGGGCTTCGTTTAAATATGAAAAAGTGTGAATTACTTGCGTTATATGAATGTATAGCTACAGAAATAATGTCAATTCCTGTTATAAAAGAAGTTAAATATCTTGGAGTTAAGATGGTTAAAGATGAAAAACAAAGAGAGGAAATTAATATGGAAGAAAAAATTGATCAAATACAAGGATCCTTAAACCACTGCACTGTTAAAAAAACCCCGTGAAATTTACGGTAAAAAACCGGCAGCTGTGGTTGCCAGTATTTTACCGTAAAAAATAAGGTAGCAACCTTTTATGTTTTACGGGATTTAAATTTACGGGCAAAAAAACACAATGTAAAAAAACCCCTGTGAAATTTACGGTAAAAAACGTTAGCTTGGTTGCCAGTATTTTACCGTAAAAAATATGGTAGCAACCTTAATTAAAAAAAAAAAAAAACCTTCAGCAGGATTTAAATGTGTGGTAAAAAAACATCAGCTGTGGTTCCCAGTACTTTACCATAAAAAATACAGTAGGAACCTTTTAGTTTTCACGGGACAACCGTTATATTACTTAAACCGATAAATGTTATCATTAAATTTCACTGAAGTATTAAAGTCTGCTGTATATCTTTGCAATATACTGAAACCATCATCATAATAACACAAGTGGAAAAAAAACAAAAAACAAAAAAAAAAACAATGATTTAAGTATACCATTAGTTTTTCACAAACTGAGGTAATTGATAATATTGAGAAGGTGCACAGTGTCATACACACAAACACAAAACACCATCATGGTGACATACACACATGACTCCAAATAATGCCATAAACATTCATTAAACAATATATGATGTAATAAAAACCCCAAATGTATAAAACTGATAACAAAAACCAAGAAGAAACATAATTATTTAAATGAAATAGCATCAAATGTGAAGTGTCACACAGGGAATTCTGGGAATGTCCATTTAGAGAAACAACAGGAACAGAAAAAAGAGACGAGCAGAAACACAAGAACTACAACTGACTTCAGCCACAGCCTTAGATGAAATCAACTGAAGAGAAAAGAAGACATTAAATCTGTGAAGCTCTCAGCAGAGGAGGATTAAACAACTCCACAAACAGCATTACCAGCTTCACTTATTACTAACCAGACTGACTTTATTTCTGTCAGACATCTACAGTTCTGTTTGAGAATTAACAGAGGTTTAGTTGTTGATGATTTATTGTTTCATTTGAAGTCACCATGATGGAGATCAGTGACTGCTTTAGTTGGGCTCTTGACCCTTGACTTTCCAACTTTAGTTTTTCTCTGCCTGCTGTAACTCTATGTTTATAAGAAATGTTGATTATGGCTAGGAAATCAGAGAGAAAATGTATCATGTGATGGCAGTTGTGAATCAATGATGGCACACAAAGATGTCACTGAACTCATTAAAATTCTGTTGTCTGATTTCAATTTATGTTGTTGGTTAGTGAATCTGCATAAATGCCCAGAATTTTTTATATAATATAAAGAATTTCTTAAAAGTTGTTAAAAAAGAAAGAAATCTTTTTTTGAGACACACTGATGTCAAGATTCAGTCTATGCATCTCAACAATGGTGAGGAGCAGAATATTCAATTAGGAAAAGTAAATTGCATAGACAATTCAGATCATAATTTATTCATACCGCAATGCATGATGGGAGACATTAATGAGTTGTGATTGGTGGTAGCCACTGCAACATGCTTTATTATTGTCACCATTGTTGAGATTCACAGGCTGATTATTGATGTCTGTGTTTAAATGAATTTATCTAAATGTCTTTTGATCAGAATAATGTTTAATAAATATTTTGAATTATAATTACTGATAATCATAGGCTGAAGAATCACTGAACTGCTGCTAACAAGTTAAACCAAACTATCTCAATAAGTTTCCTTTTTCAGCTCACAGCATGATTATGTCAAAACATAACCAACACTATGAGATAACATTTTACTTTGTTCATTTAGCTGTTATAAATCAATAAAAGCAGACAAAAAACAGTCCATACAAAAGTAAACATACAATGGTCTAGAGCCCAACTAAAGCAAACACCCATCACCTTAATGGTAACTTACAATTTGTGCTTTTCTTCTTCAGTGATTCTGCTTGTTAACATCAGGTGTCTTCAATAATGCTCAATCATCACTAAATTAATCACTTAATTATCTCCTGAGCCCTAAATGCCGCTTCATCTGAAAGCAGGTGATGGTGATTTACTACTAATCAAGGAACCGGCTTTACACTGACGAGATGCGCATAACCATATCGCGATTTAAATCGCCCAGCCCTAATTGAGCCTCCAATCAAAACTCATCAGTATCTCCCAGCATGCATTGCAGCAGGAATACATTATGCTGAATTGCCTTAGTATTTTCTTTTATTATTTTATCTGCTTTTATTTTTGATGTTGTTTTTGTTGCAGCTTTTTAGTAGCTTGTTTTGTGATGTTCAGAGTTTTATCTGATTATTGTGTTGATTGTCACCGTTGTTGAGATTCATACGCTGAATCTTGATTTCTGTGTTGGTTTAAATCAAGCAGTAGTTCAAAACCTATTTTGTATACCATGTATTTTTAAAGGTCTTCAGATTATCTGTTGCTCATTTACAGAAATAATATACTCAATAATATGAAATATTTATTTGTAATATTATAATCAATATTATCACTTCGCTCAAAGTGAGAGATAAGACTCTTTATGAGATCAGTTAATCAGGCCACAATTTTCTCATCATTAACCTGCCATCATCACCTGGTCACATTTTTCTCTGATTTTCATGCCATATCATTTGCATTATATAACCATACAGTTTAGGCAGTCAGAGTAAATCTAAAGTTAAAAAGTCAGAGAGCCCAACTAAAGCAAACACTCATCTCCATAATGGTAACTTCAAACTTTATTATTTTCAATAAAACATCAACGTCTAAACCTCTGGTAATTCTCAATAATTAGATTACAGGAAACCACAACTGGCAGGTTTTTATTTTTTATATAAAAGTTCAGTTCAATGTTCAATGCCATAAAACCTAAAATATTACTACCGTATTTTACCGTATAAACTTTAGTTCAGTGCCGTAAAAGCAAAAACAATTCTACCGTATTTTTTACGGTAAAGTACTGGCAACCACAGCTGCCAGTTTTTTTCCGTAATATTTAGATCACTGCCGTAAAACCTAAAATATTACTACCGTATTTTTTACGGTAAATCGCTTTCAACCAGCTGCCAGTTTTTTACCGTAAACTTTAGTTCAATGCCATAAAACATAAATATTTATACCGTATTTTTTACGGTAAAGTATTGGCAACCAGCTGGCAGTTTTTCACCGTAATTTTTAGTTCGATGATGTAAAACTTTGTAAAATTAGTAAACATTTGCTACAGTATTTTTTACGGTAAGGTACGGTAAATGCAACGGTAAGTTTTTTTTTTACATTGTACTTCCAAAATCCGTACATTTAACAGTATATTAATGTAAAATTACATGAAATGTCCCGTGAGAGCTATTACAGTTTTTCACTGTATATAGTAAGGGTGCATACCGTTAAGGAATTAAAAAAAAAATTCCGTTGCTTTTTTACAGTTTTTTACTGTTAAAATTACGAACATTTTTAACAGTGTGGCTTAGTAGAGATCTTTCCATTTTTGGGCGTAACCTATTGTCCAAGGCTGAGGGTATATCCAAACTGATCTATCCATGCCAATCTCTTTACATTGCTTCAAAAAATGTGAAAAAAAAATGAATTCCATTATATATAAATTTATCTGGATAAATAAGACCTACTATATTAAAAAATCTCAGTTGGTTAAAGAATATAATGGGGGGGGGGGGGGGTATCAAAACAGTGGATTTTGAGGCAATGTTAGGAACATTTAAAATAAAGTGGTTGAAGGAGTTTTTATTGAAGCCGGATTCAATATGGTTTCACATTCCAAAAAGTTTTTCAAGAGGTTCGGTGGGTTAAACTTTTTTTTGAAATGTGACTTTGAAATTTCTAAAATACCTTTTAAATTATCTGACTTTCATAAACAAGTTTTGTATCATTGGAAGATGGTATTTACCCATAACTTTACCCCTCATTGTGCCACCTTATGGAATAATAGAGTAATTGTTTCAAACTAAAAGTCTTTGTTCAACCAACTTTGGTTTGATCAAGGCATTATCTTTGTACATGACATTTTAGATATAAATGGTGAAATCTTACAGTTACAAGATTTTAAAAACAAATTTAATAATATTCAATGTTCTCTTAAAGAATATAGGAAAATCTGTAAATCTATCCCAGTGAATTTGATACAGCTGATAAAAAATACAATTATTTTTTCTAAGGTCCAAATTAAACTTCCAAACTTAACGATAGGAGAATTAAACATTACAGACAAAAAATGTGACAACAAATATTTAAATAAAGCCTTCAAAGGATATTTACATCATGATTATGACAGGAAGATCAAACTTAAAATATTAGATAATCCAACAATTGTAGGAAAACATTGGAAATTTATAAAATGGCCAATTGCACCCAAAGTAAAAGAAATGCAATTTAAAATTCTTAACAACTACTATCCATCTGCGGAGACACTGAGGGGTAGATTTGGCTTTGAAGTTGACCCTTGTGACTTTTGTCATGAAAATCCAGAACGAACAGAACATTTATTCTTCCTTTGCTCAATTAGTAGGAATTTTTGACAAGATGTCCATAGCTGGTTGAATAATAAAATTAGGGAACTTGAACAATTTTCAATCGAAGATATTCTTATTTATAATTCTAAACTGACGGGAGACACTTCACTTTTGATTAACCTTATCATCATTATGGGTAAATACCACATTCACAAAAATAAATGGAAAAAACAATTGCCAAATGTAAACTGTTTTAAAAATGAACTTCGTATGTTATTTTCCTCCTTGAACCTTGTTAAAGATTCCAAACAAACTGTAGAAGCTATTTGTTATGCTGCAGAAATGTTTTTGATCCTGTAACACATATTTATTTGAGAACAAAGCCTTATTTATTTATTTATTTATTATTTTTATTTTTTTCCCATTGTTAATTTTGTATTTTGTTGATGCCTTGCCTGTTTTCCTTTGCTGTTGTCTCCACGAGAGTTTGTAATAAAAGTATTTAAAAAAAAAAAACCTTCTCGAATCGCCTCCCTGTCAGTCACTACCCCGCTCCCATCCAATTAGAATCACCCTCTTCTTAAGAAGGCGGGATAAACATAAAGCAACAGCCAATGAGGATAAAACAATACAAGATTGCTAGGCAAAAGCACATTTTTACCAAGTGCATTACAGACAAACTTTAATCTCCCTCATTATTCTTAAAGCAACACATCCCAGTTTTATTCTTCACAAGAAACCCTTTATATCACTTATAAATCCTATAAATTAACTCTCTGAATGTCTAATATTATTGTTTAATCAATAACAATCCCCTTCTTACTCCAAATTAACTATTTCTGTAATATTGTCAGAAATAAGATAGTAATAACCCTATATGAAATATTATTAACCTCACCTGGGTTACATAAAGTTAGTAGTTTAAGGGTCAAGAGCCCAACTAAAGCAAATGCTAATCACCATATTGGTAACTTAAAATTAGATTTTCTCCTTCAGTGATTCTGCTTGTTAACATCAGGTGTCTCCAATAATGGTCAATCATCACTAAATTAATCACTTAATTATCTCATTCATTTTAGCACTCTTCAGTGTTCATTTAACACTTTAACCCTTTGAGTGTGGACTCATATACACTCCCAGGAGAGTTAATTTAACACTGAAGTTTTTGCTGTGTAGGATAACATTCTCTGAAAACATCCTCAAAATGTTACAGAAGAACCCAGAAGAAAAGAAGAAATGTCAAAATACGTTATTTTCTGTACATTTTATAAGCAGATCAGTATAACAATTTGAGTTGAGATATATATAATAAAACAGTTTTTTTTTTACACATGGAATTTAAGTATTTTTAGCACTCTGATAAACCATGGTTGTCAAAAGTTTCTCCTTTTTTTAGTTCAGATTTTCCCCCCAAAATTCTTAAACTCTCATAAACAAAACTATGTTCAGTGTATTTCCACGGTTAAGTGTATAAAGCGTGGTAATGTGACTCTGTGGGGTCTTTCTGTAGAATCTGAACTCAGTTCAGGAGGAAGTAAAATATCAGAGAACAGCAGAGAAACAAGAAGCTCTGAGAGACTCTCTCTACAGCGTTACACAGATTTCCCTCACAACATGTGACATTCACACCAGGTCCAATCATCCCTGATGACCCGCATACAAATTCAGATGCACATCCTTTAATCATCACTGATGAGTGTGGAAAATATCCTGTTTAAAAAAAAACCCAGAAGTTAATCATAAAGGAAAGACAACCTGAAGTGTCGTAGCAACATATTTAAACTTGCCTTGTCATGTCTGGAATCATCATATAAAGTAAAGTATCCAATATACAGAAATAAATCATATTTGATGGCAATACAGGATAAAATAACTATTACACTTTCTTCATCCATCACTTAATTCTTACCGTGTGCAGTAAAGCAGTGATTCTCATTCCCCAAACAATCCACTGTCTGTGAGCAGCCCTCCCAGTTACAAGAGTAACATTTTTTCCCCATTGGGTTGAAGGTTCAAGTCTGTGAAAGAAATTAAAGACCTTTTCAGTTCTGTGAAACACTGGAATCAAACAACAATTCCTCATGTGGATCATAAATGAGCATTGCAATAGAAAATATTTTTTTGAAAGTATTTTTGATGAAGCTTTTCTCTGTGGGAACATGAGCGCTGAACGACTGCTGACGACCTGGAGCTCACATCTCAGAAAATCTCAATACAATAGACACTATCTATCTCTATAAATAAACAATATATTTCAAGTACACCAATACACTCTCAACAAAACAAAACAAACTCTCAAAACTACATTCAGTGACACAATAAGATTTGTAAAATGTGCGATTGCTCCTCGCAATTTCGCTCACTGTGAGAAACTGGTTCCTGTGTGATATGAGTATATATATGTTGGATGGAAAGGGTTCTCAGCCAATCAGATTCCAGAACCAGAACCAGAACTAACTGTATATATTCCCTTACGCAACAAAAATATATTTCTCAATATATTACGTGACAATATATTTCACGTGTCTCCATATATTGTGAAATTGACATAGTAATATATCATATGATATATTATATAATAATATATTATATATGTAAGTTATATATTGCAATATATGGGACAATACTGCAATTATTGCCGTTTTCATATATTGAATAAATACATATTATTATACTATTTAATATATTGTTATGTATATTGAAATATATCCCACATTATATGAAATTATATATTGGAAGAGGCATTGTATATATATGTAAATATATATGTAAAATTATATGCAATAATATACCTCAATGTACAAGATAATATAATCAGATTTATATGGGAACATATATTAAATATGTTGAAAAATATATTGATTTATATTACATAATATATTATATAATTATCATATTATATATTGTATACATGGTAAATATGAAATAATCTAATGTACAATGTCTGTCATATATTTTAAAATATAATAGACTGAATAAGACATCGATATAGTTCACATTAACTGAATGAGGTTTATTATAAAAGCAGCAGCTGAATGACAACTGTTCTTCATTGTAAACAAATAAAACAGTTTTTAGTGCAACAAAAACAGAACAATCCCTCATTGGAAAAAACAGGACAACAATCCTTTGGTGCAGTGTTATGTTATGGTGCTAAGAGCCAATAGGAGTGGCGCATTCAGATCGCGCTGGCGCCGCTGCCAGTGTGAGCAGGGGAGAGAGAGTCAGATGAGAGCAGATCTGATGAAACAGCAGGCAGCAGCACAGAGCATTTCTCCAAAGCATTTCTTCTCTTAACAAAAAATGTGATTGAGGCCCTGTTTACACGAGAACGCTCGCGGGTGAAAACGTAAAAATATTTTATCAGATGTGCCTTTCGTTTAGACGGCGACGGCGTTTTCGGGGCTTAAAAATGCAAAAAAGTGAAACCACCCTCCAGAGTGGAAATCTTAAACGCTCCACCGTCGCGTTTCCGTCTAAATGGTAAAAACGCAAAAGTTTGCTAGACAGTGAAGGCACCGATCAGTGCTTCACATTGCCACCTAGCCGCCTGGAGTGCATACTACATTGAATTTCACACACTTTTGCGTCACCATATGCACGCAGATTTCCCCCCGATAACGCTCGTCTAAACGCAGAATAAAAAGTGATCACTTTTGCGTTTTCTCTTCAGATCGTTTCCGTGTAAACGTAGCCTGAGTGCGCTTGGAAAGTTGGACTTTGGTCATGTTGAGGATGAAATGTCATGTGGGGGAATTCAAAGTGTACAAAAAAAAAAAAAATGTTGTAATTGCTGCTGTTAATGATAATTTAATTTATAATACTCTCATCTACATTTTACAATATATGAATCAATACATAGCCCTATATGGCCCATCCATATGGCTATATAATGTAAAATATAATGAATGTCATGCAAAAATTTGATTTGGACTATGAGCTTGCTTAACTCATAAAAAATACTTTGTTTCAAATTAAACATACATGCAATAAATGTAATACAGTTTTGTTTGTATATCAATGTATTTTAATATATGAATCAATATATAGCAATAGGTTGTCCATCCATACATTGCTATATATTTTCAAATATATGAGGAAGTTTCTGATACATTGAAATATATTTTCTAATGTATTGCAATATAAATTCTAGTATATTGCAATATATTTTTGTTTCGTAAGGGTTCTCTTAAATGGGCATTAGTTCACGATTAAATAAAGAAGCATACCTGGGGCAGGGCTGTCATTGCACATGTTGGTATCACAGCACTGGACTGAATATTCATTTCTGATGGGTGTTGCAGTAAAAGACCAGCTTTTACATTCACTTGTTGTAACACACTCTAATCCAAAACTTTCGTCCTTCAGACCAACTAAAAGCAAAACAGGAAAAGAAAGAATCAAGTAACAGCTTGAGTTTAACCTGCATAAAATACATGGAATACATACCTTCTAAAACTATTTTATATAAGATGTTCAATCATTTTAGAAGTATTTTCAAGGTCAACAAAAGTAAATGTGCACTCTTGACTTACCAATATAATATACTCTTCTTAAACTCGCACACCTGCTCTCTTCCTCGTAACATCTCATAGTTTTGTTAAATTCTAGTTCATTATAACATTGATAACATTCTAGAGAGAATCCTGAAATGACAATGAAAATAAACATTCAATGACCCATTTACATCCTGAATATCTTCAATATACTGTATATGTTTTCTGTACCTCCAGTGAGAAGACTGAAGAGAAGAGTAATGGAGACGTGGAGATGCATCTTGTGATGGAAGACAAATGAACAGATGAAGTTCAATCACCCTTGCTGTAAAAGTGTGTTTTCTGTCATTGACTGTCAGTGTCAGTAAAGCTCCGCCTCCTCCACACATTCACCTCAACCGTCAGTTTACTCACTTCTGCACTGAGTTTGTGCTAAAGTCACAATGAGCAACACAATCACTTTCACATTCTCTGACTTAATCCTCAAGATCTATGATTTATATCATAGTATCATAAATACGTGAATTGCAAATGTAAGTATTATAGTATATAGATGCTTTACCAGTGGGCAAATTGAATTTAGATCATCATTTAGACAACTAACAACTACTGAAAACCATCTTGACTGGTTAGTTTCAGCTAGTTTAAGTTGATATTTTTGGTTGGGCAGTGAGAAAAGTGGCAAAACCCACTTAAAACCATTAAACTACACAAACCAGGCATATTTACAGGTTATTTACAGCTTCATCTTGTTAGTTCACTAAAAACAAATGTAACAAATATTTAAAGGGGTCATATAATGCCATTTTTGTACAATCTAATATGATTCTTTAGGGTCTAAATTAAAAGTTTTAATATACTTTAATTAAAAATTCTCATTAGTATTGTAAGAAAACACTCATTTTACCTGGTCAAAAACAGCTCTGTTTTCAGCACGCCGTTTGAGTGCATGTGTCTTTAAATGATAATGAGCTTTGCTCACCCCACCCCTCTGTTCTGTGTGTACACCGTTTCCAACACAATAACCACGCGTTGTTCATTATAAACGTGGGATTATAAATTATATTGAGAACGTCGTACATAGAAAACATGCCGTAATGGACCCTGAGTGTAAACCTTAGATGCATTCATCGTGAAGCCTGCAGCAAGGTTTGCAAATTTCGCAAAGATTAATATAAATACTAATATAAAGGTTAATAAAACATTACACTCACATCTTCTGGAGGTTCAGCAGGAACACGTTGGTACCGATCCGTTTTTTCTCGTTTGTAAAGCTGTCTGGTGTGAAATGATTCGCGCAAACATGAAAGCATGGACGATCGTGGGGAATCCCCGTGAGGGAATCCCCATGTCAATCCTTTGGGCATATCGCTTCTAAAACAAAACTCAACCACTGCATCTTCAACGGCTCGGATTTAGGAACATCCAAATGACTGCTGTGTTCCTTATTACATCTAAGAACAGAACACCACAATCACGTAGACGCCATCCTGCTCCAGCATTTCAACAATGGCGGACTACTATGACGACAGCTGTCACAGCTCGCTCAGGGCGGGTCTTGTGTTGAAACACGGCTGTCACTCAGCACCGTGGGAGGGGCGTTGGATATTATGACGTCACAATATCGAACGGCTTGATTTCAGAGAGGGCCTAACATATAAGGAGATTAAAACAAAACCACTGGATGGATTTTTATCATGATAGGATGGTTGTGTACAGGCACTGCCAACAGACATTTCAGTACAATCAACTTGTAAAAGTGCATGTACCATTATATGACCCCTTTAAATTATGGTTTAATCACTCTCAAAGGACTTTCCTGATTCTGAGGTACACGGTTTAGAAAAGTAAAACAACAGCAACAACAAAAGCCCCATAAAAGCACTATTAATATAGTCAAGGTGAATGTACATTAGGGCTGAACGATATATCGTTATCTTATCTATATCGAGATATGAACTTTCAAGATATTAATATCGAAAAAAGCAACGATATAGACGATATAGATTTTCCCTCTCCGCGCTCGCCCTGCATACAACTCTGGCAGTCACAACAAACATCAGTTTTACGAGTGCCCTTGAATGCACCGCTAAAGCCAGCGCGCGCACACTACCAGGGACGTGGGAACTATATTGTGAGAGGGGGGGCGGCGTTTCCATGGTGACGCGTCATTGCTTGTCACGTGACACACCGCAGCAGCAACAGCGCTGAATGAATGATGATCTGCTTTTATGTCATTTTTCCTTTTTTATTCAGAATATTCACAAATGTGTTAGCTATGGCATGAAATATCTGATATTCCGATTGTCAAATACATGCAAGTGGAAGTATATTGTTGTTTAAACACCTTTATAACGATCGCGTTAGTTGAGCTCTATGCGCGATGGGCGCCGCCGTGTTAGTTTGTGCCGCAGACGCAGTTCAGAGAATCGGATCTGTTGGATTTACAACCTCTATGTTTACAACACGTGAATTCATCCACTTCTCCCGAAATACTGAAAAGTAAGTGGCTGGTGAACTGGGAATAGAATAGAGTAAACATTGAAGTTACTTACACAATGTGTATCTGATATGAATAAAACGTGTCGAATTATAATGGTAAGGATTATTATTACCTCTTCCATAGACATCAGTGTGTATTTTACAAACTCTAAATGTATTGTTTTTTTAGTACTTACGTAGTCATATCGTATTGTATCGATATCGAGATATCTGGCATGAAAATCGAGATATGAAATTTTGTCCATATCGTTCAGCCCTAATGTACATATATGATATGTGTAAACAACTAGATTTAAATTCTTAATGATACAGTTAAGACTCTGATTTCAGTGCGTTCTTCACACAAAGCTGCTAAATGACTTTAGAAAACTTGGACTAGTTCACACAGCAAAATCCCAAGTGTTTTTTTATTTATTTTTATTGCAAGTTAAAACATTGTACACTGAAAAAAGTGAAACATCAGTGCAATTCATTCAAAATATATATTTACATTGGTCCAATGGAAAATGGTGATTTTCAGTTTATGCCATTGGGTCCAGGCGAAGGTCCTTCTTCAGATCTGGATACGGCCTGGATCTGGCAGGCTGCGGGAAAACCGAAAACCTTTTCCGTGTGGATAAGGCCACAAAGTGTTGAAATTAACAGTGTTGAAGTTAATGAGATAATTTAGTGATTAATTGAGTAATGATTGAGCATTATTGAAGATATATGTTAATCAGCAGAATCGTTGAAGGAAAGAGAAACAACCAGAACAGAAAAAAGTGAAACACAAGAACGTCTCGGTTACATATGGTAACCCTCGTTCCCTGAGGGAGGGAACGGAGACGTACGTCGTGGTGAACGACGAATAGGAATCTCGCTAGAGAGGCCAATCTACTTCGAGTGAAACTAAACGAGCCAATGCATATTGGCGTGCAATCATTTGCATCAGCTGTGCAGCCTCGCAGCGCGGGTATTTAACGAGCAGCTGGTGTGATTGCACTTCAGTTTTTTGCTGAGGAGCCGAGCCGGTGAGCTGGCTGCCCCGGCGGGTCGCAGCAGATGTGGCGACGGGACGTACGTCTCCGTTCCCTCCCTCAGGGAACGAGGGTTACCATATGTAACCGAGACGTTCCCTATCGTACGGTCACTACGACGTACGTCGTGGTGAACGATGAATAGGAATCCCTACCAAAGTGCCACAGCTGCTGCACCCCATCCAGCGCCCTGAGCAAGCCTCAACACCTTCTTGCCTGTAAGGACGATAGGAGAGGGCTTACACATAGAGTATCCACACTGTTGTTCCGTGATAACCCATACAGTGAGATAATGGATAACACTGGGAAAGCTTGCCCAAACTGAGGGAGGGGAATGCTGCGGAACCCACATTCTTAAGAAGAGTTATGTGGGAAAAACACATATGGACTAACCCAAGGGTTGTACTGCATATGAATAATGGGTGACTTAGCCCACGGGAAGACACGGGCTTCCGTTTAGGAGCAGCCGTGGAAATATACACATATGGGATCCCTGTAGGGTCACACATATGGGACCCAGCCTAGACCCGGTTCTCAAGGATTCAGCGGGTAAAGGCCTGGCACCGGACGCTCCGCCACGTCCGGGCCGAGGGTGTTTGGAGGACTCGACAGGTTTTGACTCTGGAGCAATAAGGGTGCACAGTAGGGTGCAGCAAGCCGACAGAGCCTGTACTCTCAGTGTTTCTACCCATTTAGGGTGAGAACACGGGAGGACACAGGCTCTACACGTAGGCTATAGTATCTAGCGAACGTATTAGGTGTCGCCCAGCCCGCAGCTCTACAGATATCTGTTAGCGAGGAGCCACGTGCCAGCGCCCAGGAGGATGCAACGCCTCTCGTGGAGTGTGCATGCAACCTGAGCGGGCAGGGCACGCCTTGAGCTTCGTAAGCCAAGGCGATGGCATCCACTATCCAGTGGGCCATCCTCTGCTTGGAGACAGCCTTTCCCTTCTGCTGGCCTCCGTAACAGACAAAGAGCTGGTCTGAGGTCCTGACGCTTTGGGTTCTGTCCACGTACATACGCAGAGCGCGAACGGGACAGAGCAAAGCCAGGGCTGGGTCTGCCTCCTCCAGGGGCAGCGCTTGCAGGTTCACCTGATCTCTAAAGGGAGTGGTAGGAACCTTGGGCACATAGCCAGGCCGGGGTCTCAGTACAACATGGTTGTCACCCGGCCCGAACTCAAGGCACGATTCGTCGTCTGAAAATGCTTGCAGGTCCCCTACCCTCTTGATCGAGGCCAGTGCAATCAGCAGCAAAGTCTTCAAGGAGAAGCTTTAAGTCTGCTGACTGCAAAGGCTCAAAGGGAGCATCCTGAAGTGCTCGGAGCACCAGGGAAAGGTCCCAAGAGGGTATGGAGGGGGGACGAGGAGGATTTAATCGTCTCGCCCCCCTAAGGAACCTGACGACCAGGTCGTGCTTCCCAACTGTTTTGCCATCTATGTGGTCATGATATGCTGAAATAGCAGCAGCATGTACTTTAAGGGTGGAGGGAGACAGCCTTCGCTCCAACCCTTGCTGCAAGAAGGAAAGCACTGACCCTATCGAACATCTTCGGGGTCCTCTCTGCGGGAGGAACACCACTCGACGAACAGGTTCCACTTCAAGGCGTACGCACGTCTCGTAGACGGCGCTAGCGCAGAAGTGATGGTGTTAAGTACCTCTGGGGGTAAGTCACCAAGAACCTCCGCGTCCCGTCCAGGGACCAGACATGGAGTTTCCAGAGGTCCGGACGCGGGTGCCAAAGGGTGCCCCGTCTCTGAGTCAGAAGATCCTTCCTCAGAGGAATGGGCCAGGGAGGGACTGTCACGAGGAGCATAAGTTCTGGGAACCAAGTCCGGGTGGGCCAATAGGGAGCCACCAGAAGGACCTGCTCCTCGTCCTCCCTGACTTTGCACAGGGTCTGTGCAAGTAGGCTCACTGGGGAAAACGCATATTTGCGGAGGCCCCGGGGCCAGCTGTGTGCCAGTGCATCCGTGCCGAGTGTTCCCTCGGTCAGGGAGTAAAACAACCGGCAGTGGGAGGTCTCTGAGGAGGCAAACAGGTCTACCTGAGCCTCTCCGAACTCTCTCCAGATCAGCTGAACCGCCTGGGGGTGGAGTCGCCATTCTCCCGGGAGCACAGCTCGTGATAGCTCGTCGGCCACACGGTTGAGCACACCGGGGACATACATGGCTCGAAGCAACCTCAGATGCTTCTGACTCCAAAGGAGGAAGGATGGCAGGCGAGTTGCGACATGCGACGGGAGCGTAGACCACCTTGACGGTTGATGTACGCAACGGTCGCAGTGTTGTCCGTCCGGACCAGCACGTCTCTGCCCTGTAGCGGCCTTTTCAGGCGGCTCAGAGCGAGACGTACTGCTAGCAACTCGAGGCAGTTGATGTGCCAATGCAGTTGGGGGCCCGTCCACACCCCTGACACTGCATGCCCGTTGTACGTGGCACCCCAGCCCGTGGCAGAGGCATCTGTGAAAACCACAGCATGCCTGGACACCTGTTCCAAGGGGACTCCTGCCCGAAGGAACGAGGGGTCTGACCACGGACTGAAGGTCTGGTGGCACTCCGGAGTGATTGACTGAGCATGAGGTCCCTGTGTTCGCATAACTGATCTCGAGAGTGTGCTAGTATGAGCCAGTCATCAAGATAGTTGAGGATGCGAACGCCCTGTTCTCTCATGGGAACAAGGGCCCCCTCTGTGACTTTCGTGAAGACACGGGTAGACAGGGACAGGCCGAAGGGCAGGACCTTGTACTGATATGCTCGACCCTCGAACACAAGGCGCAGAAACGGCCTGTGTCAAGGAAGAATCGAGACATGAAAGTACGTGTCCATCAGGTCGATCGCTGCAAACCAATCTCGGGGACGGATGCATTCGAAAATGCGTTTCTGCGTGAGCATTTTGAACGGTAGCTTGTGAAGGCTCCAATTCAAAACTCACTGATCCAAGATCGGTCGTAACCCACCACCTATCTTGGGTACAATGAAGTAGGGACTGTAGTACCCTGACCTCATATCGGCTGGAGGGACCGGCTCTATCGCGTCCTTCGCCAGTAGGACTGCGATCTCCACGCGCAAGACATGGGCATCGGCTGCTCTCACTGTAGTGGAGTGGATGGCCCGAAACTTGGGGGACGCCGGGCGAACTGAATCGCATAGCCGAGCCTGATGGTCCGAATAAGCCAGCAAGACGGACTGGGGAGCGCTAGCCAGGCTCGCAGAGACCGTACAAGCGGGACCAAAGGGACCGTAGGCTTACCCGGAGTGGGGCAGCGAGGTGGAAGACAGGGGCTCGGCTCGGAAGGCTCTCTCTGGGAGGCGGCCCGTAGCGGAGTCTGAGTGTGCTGTGCAACACTTACCTGATTCCACAAGGCAGGAGGTGCAGGAGGCGGCTTGGTTGCATTCTCGAACCGCACACTGTTGCCTGCTGGCGATAGAAGAGGCGGATGAGAGTGGTGAGGATTCTGTCCTCCCACTGCTCTCCTGGCCCTCTTCAGACCCAGGGATAGAAGAACTGCTCTCTTTTTTTGAGAATTTGGGTACCACTGTGACTCCAGTGGTGGAGCACTCAAAAGATTCGTTCCCCGGCCCTCCACCGGAAAAGAGCAGCTCCACCCATCTCCAGGTCACCCATCTCAGGGGTGATTGTTTCACCGACCACTTAAACAGTGGCTGAGACGGGCGGTGTCATCCTCCTGCAGCGGACACAGTAGAGCAGGCTGTGTCGGAGTGTTTTTATTTTTATTTTTATTTATTTATTTTTTGCAGGGGATGACACCCTTGGCGACAAGTAGACTGAGGGGCAGCCCACGAGGCACTCTGGTGGTACGTCGGGGAAGCACTTCAGTCTGCTGCTGACTGCGGAGAACTGCTGGGCCAATTCTCAACAGTGTCGCCGAAAAGGCCACCTTGTGAGATGGGAGCATCGAGAAAGCGTATTTTGACGACGTCTCGCACCTCTGCAAGGACAGCCAGGGGCGCTTCTGGACCACCAAGGTGGACATCGTCTGGTCGAGGGCCTGCGCTGTGACTTGAACACGGTCAGTCGACAAGTGCAGCTCAACTCCGGCTCAGAACTACCCTCGTGCAATAAGAGTGCCTTGGCCTCGCATGCAGGGCAGAGGTGGCTCGCCAGAGGCACAGCCACCCCACCAACGAGGGTAGCGAGAGAGGTGAAAACTTAACAGAATTTGGCACTTTTGGCGTTCCATATTTTGGCACCAATATAGCTCCATACTCCTAATTTTTCAATGCACTTACATTTACATTTACATTTATTCATTTAGCTGACGCTTTTATCCAAAGCGACTTACAATTGCTATATATGTCAGAGGTCGCACGCCTCTGGAGCAACTAGGGGTTAAGTGTCTTGCTCAGGGACACATTGGTGTCTCACAGTGGATTCGAACCCAGGTCTCTCACACCAAAGGTATGTGTCTTATCCATTGCACCACACCACCCCTCATCACTTTCGAGAAAGACCCGGGAAAGCATGGCTGTCAGTTCTGAATCTGATTCAGCATAAGCACACACACTATTACAGTGGGAACTCAGCATACCCTCATTTCCAGAACAAACAGGCCCTCTCTCCGATGCAGCAATCGACATCTGCCCTCAGCTGGAGCCCTGAATGAAACGCTAGGTTCCTCCAATTTTGAAGGACCAGCAATCTCATCCAGAAGCTGCACAGCTTGTGATGCGCTAGAGAGGGAGGGGCCCTAGGGGGTTGGTTCCCCGAAGGAGAAGCCCTCAGCTCTCAGATCACCCAAGCCATTTTACTGAAGTAGACCTCTCCTAGTGGCCACCAGGGAGGGCGCTACAACAGAGAATAGACAAGGAGACCGCGCACCTAGAGCGCCGAGCGAGCGCTGGGTTGCCGTGACAACCCGCGCTGCAGCCCGGCAGCTCGACGGCACACGACACGCTGAGGAGCGAGAGATCCGTCGGGTTTTCCCCGCGAACGCTCTTGCTCATGGTCCCCCAGAGTGTCGAGCAGACCTGCAGCTGTGCTTTTACACACAGCAGCGGCTGGCCAACAACAGAGGGGACTCAACTTTCCGGAGAAAGAAGAGTTGACCGGCGTGCCGACGTGGTCATGTTCCCGTGCGAGAACATGAACCACCCACGAACACAGTCTCACATGTTTCCCAGGCATGCGAGACAGTGATCGTGGCCGTCAGTGAGGACAGGAAACGACCGCAACCAGAAACACACGGGTGGAATGTCATCTTTAGAAAGACGCCACTCACACCCATGTAAGCTCTTTCAGGGAAATACTCTCCTAGGTACTGAAGCACGCAGGGGAACGGTCGCAGCGGACACAGACAGGAATATGCAGCCTGACGTGCGCTGTCTCTCTTCACGGCGGTCTTACCAGCCATAAGAACGGCTATTCAGCGCTCTTGGCGCACCGTTACCAGCTGTGAAAACAGCTTTTTTGTTTTGCTCAGTAACACATAAACAAAGAGAGAAAAAGAAAGTCGACCCCGCTGCTGCGCTGTATCGCCCGCACCAGACACGAGAGATCATCTTGAAGAGCTTGCTCGTTGTTTGATCACTCAGTAGATTAAACAGCATCGAAACGCTCGGCTCCGAAGCAAAAAGCTGAAGTGCAATCACACCAGCTGCTCGTTAAATACCCGCGCTGCGAGGCTGCACAGCTGATGCAAATGATTGCACGCCAATATGCATTGGCTCGTTTAGTTTCACTCGAAGTAGATTGGCCTCTCTAGCGAGATTCCTATTCGTCGTTCACCACGACGTACGTCATAGTGACCGTACGATAGGGAACTACTGACAACTACGGCTCTTTGTACACAGCAAAAACTCCCGTGTTAAATTAACACTCCTAGGAGTGTATATGAGATAAGTTAATGAGATAAATAAGTGATTAATTGAGTGATGATTGAGCATTATTGAAGACACCTGATGATAACAAGCAGAATCACTGAAGGAGAAAATCACAAATTGTAAGTTACCATTATGGTGATGGGTGTTTGCTTTAGTTGGGCTCTTGACCCTTATATTATTACCTTTAGATTTTGTCTGGCCGCTGTATCTGAGTTATAACTGCCAGATGAACAAAGAAAAAAAGTGGTCTGATGGTGTTGGTTATATTATGACAATCATCATTTGAACTTTTTGTTTTTGATTTATGTTGTTGTTTACAGCATAACTGATTCTGCATAAATATCCAGAATTTTAGATATAATATAAAGGATTTCTTAAAAGTTGTTTAAAAAAATAATCTTTCTTTTAGGCACTCATAGATGTCAAGATTCAGTCAATGCATCTCAACAATGGTGACGAGCAGAATATTCTATTAGGATAAGTAAATTTAGGGCTGGCCGATATATCGCACGATATTGTTATGCGCATCTCTTCAGTAAAGCCGGTTCCTTGATTAGTAGTAAATCACCATCACCTGCTTTCAGATGAAGCGGCATTTACTACTCAGCAAAAACTCCAGTGTTAAATTAACACTCCTGGGAGTGTTTATGAGTCCACACTCAAGAGTGTTTAAGTTAATGAGATAATTAAGTGATTAATTTAGTGATGATTGATCATTATTGAAGACACCTAATGTTAACAAGCAGAATCACTGAAAGAGAAAATCTCAAATTGTAAGCCACCGTGATGCCATGGTGATGGGTGTTTGCTTTAGTTGGACTCTTGACCCTTATACATTTACTTATTGATTGACTGACATCAAGCCATTACACATTATTGCACTTATTATTTTGCCAGTTTGACTTTTTTTCTGTCATACATCTGTCATGTTCTTATTTAGATTTAACAGAATTTAGATGGTAATGTTTTATGGAATGTTTTGTTGCACCATTTTGGTGATCAGTGTTTGATTTAGCTGATCTCTTGACCCTTTCCATTTTAACATTATTATTATTTCTTTGTCTGCTCAAACTCTGTGATTATAAAGCACATTTGTTGCGGGCGGCAAGAGAAACTATAACCTGGGGCCTGTTCATCGTATGTTGATTAAAACATCCGCAATCAAATTACACATCCAAGATAATATCATTGTGCTAATATCATCTGCTAATTTTTGCTGCATTAAATTAAGGCCGTATAGTCATTTCAACTGTCAAATCTTGAGTAATGATGAATTGCTTTGACTTGTGAAAGTGAAAACTGATAAACTTATGTTAATGTAAAAATATTTTCCATCATCACCTGATCTTATTTCACTTTAGCTTTCTTTGCTGCTGTAAATGAAGTTTGACAAACACACTGTCACAGCGGCACAAACGATTTAATAAGAGTTAAAGGGTTAGTTCACCCAAAAATGAAAATTCTGTCAGTAATTACTCACCCTCATATTGTTCCAACCGCGTAAGACCTTCGTTCATCTTCGGAACACAAATTAAGATATTTTTGATGAAATCTGAGCCATGTCTGAATCCTCCATAGGCTGCTATGTGACCGAAACTTGCTGGCCCAGAAAAGTTATTAAAGAGATCGTTAATATAGTCCAAGTGACTCCAGTGGCTCAATCTTAAGTATATCAAGCGACGATAATACTTTTTGTGCGCAAAAACAAACAAAAATAACGACTTTATTGCACTTTTCATTTCCTTCTCTCTGGGCCTCGTAGTGTTTTTGCGCTGCGCGTCTGTGTTGTACGTCATCACGCATCACCCACATGACCGGCAAGATCTTCACAGATTTAATGTCTTCTTTTCTCTTCAGTTGATTTTATCTGAGGCTGTGGCTGAAGTCAGTTGTAATTATTGTGTTTCTACTCATCTCTTTTACTGTTCTCTTCTTTCCTTTCAGTGATTCTGCTTGTTAACAGGCTTATTAAGGCTGAGATGACTCTATATTTAATATACACAGACGTTGTGGCTCAGATAAGGTCCAGTTCTGGTTTATTTCTTTGCTCTTGGCTGGCATGTGGCATTGCTATGGCCTGCATGTGGCCCAGATCTGGCAAACAGGAGCGGTCCGCCCAAGGGCCATCATTCCACGCTGCATGTGGGCCAGATCCGCATTCCACAAGTGCCAGATGTGGGCCAGATCCGGGCCGAAACAGTGTTGCTATCTGGGGATGTTTAAGTTGTTTTTATTTATTTTATCCACAGATGTAAGATATGTAGCCTATACAATTGGGAATGTTATTTTGTGTCACTGTGTGATTGAGCTGAAGCTGGCCTGACGGCCTGTTTATCAAAATATATTCTCCTATGCAGGTAGCAGCTATGCATTGACAAACCCTATTTTTGTGTTTAAGTTTATATTATCAGGTTTCATGTTTAAGTGTATGGAGTTATTGCGTTTTCTCCGTCTATGTGCTTTTGTTTTCTTTGCTTTTTCTTTCCTTGTGCTTTTCTTTTCTGCCTTTCTCCCGAACTGTGTATATATATATATAATATATATAAAATATATTATCTTATGCAGACCCAGTCTGGCACTCTCCTGTCGTTCTTGCACTGAATTTACAACACAACGCAGACAGAAGCATATGGTTACATTAGCAGAAATGTTTGATGTGAATTTCATAAAAGTAATGGTAACGTTAGTTGTGTTGTGTGAGAGTTGGCTGAGAGACTCTCCAGAAAGCATGTGTACCTGTGTTGTACTTCAGTCTTAATTTCTTTTAAATAAATTTTCTTATAGCATTACTCATTGATATATTCATACACAGTACATGGACTAATCATATTCTTTACATTCATTACTTTTATTTTACTTCAGTTTACTCTCTAAAATAGGGCCCGATGTACCATTTTAATATCAAGCAATTTTCCATATTGACCTTTAACATGTATTTTGAATCACACTTTGATTGTGTTGTGTTTTAGATTTTAAAAACTGTAAAACTTAACTGAAAATGTACTGGTAATTTTCTGCAGGACATTGTTTTTCCACAGATAATTTTTCTTACGATGTGTACACTTGTTTCTTTAAGTATTGCTATTCATACATAACCATGTTGTACTGAGAATAATGTTTAAGCCCCATTCTTTCTTTATGCAATGCACTTTTTATAACTGCTGAAATGAAGAAGTAAAGATAACCAACTTGGTTATATGCTTCTGTTAAGACAAAGTTTATCTAATAGACTTATTTCTTATCACACCTGCACTGCTCCTGCAGTTGTGTCAAGTCTGGTATATGTGTATATTATTTAAAAGCCGCTTTACTGAAAATTGTGCCTTACAAGCAGTTTTTGACTTCAAAGATCTAATACATGTTCTGAAAAAATCTTTTAAATTATACTGTTTTATGTTTTGTTATGGAATATGCAATTATTCTATTTTAAATATGCCTTTTTGTATATGAAGCACTTATGTATCGTAGTCAACCATAATGGTAACCTTATATAATTAAAGTGTTTTTTTTTTTTTTTATAAAGCAAGACACCAGAAGTTGTTAAATGATTTATTAAGGAAGTGTTATATAATGAAATAGGCTACACTTTAATCATTGTAACCATATATTGAGTAAGTGGTTTATAAAAAAAAAAAACACACAATTAATGTTTAACATTTAACATTTATTAAAAAGCATAACAAGGAACAAAACATTCTTTAAAAAGAGCTTTGCCAAAGAAAGAAGAAAAATGCAAGCATTACCTTCGTATGTGTTGCGGACGAGACACAGAATGCAACAAAGAAAAGGTCAGAAGAAGGAGGAAGAAGAGGTGAAAGGCTTTAATGAACAAGTTTTAGGGAGTTTCCAGGAGGGGATTTCTGAAGATGTCAAAAGGTTGATGGACTTTAAAAGAGCTGGAACAAATGACATGTCCAGTCAGACGCTGATTCACCAAGGACGGCCTCTCCGGTGTTGCCTTGCCATTGCGCCTCATGAAGTTAAAGCTTGTAAACGATTTGGTTTTGATTTACTTTTATTTTTATTTTGTATATTAGTACCTCCTTTTATGTAAACTAGTTAACCTGTATTTAATCAAATATATAATTGAAATTAAGAAGCTCGCCTGTAATAAGTCTCTGTTTTACAAAAGATTGAGCTGAACTGCACGGAGAGGTCTTCTGTGATCTAAATAATATTAAAAATGCTTATTATTTAGGACAGATTTGACTTAATTTACCTAACCTGAGAATAATTAAAATAAGGTAAAAGGTGTTTAAAATTACGCACCATGAAACAGTTTTATTCCCACATGAAAGTCATATTACCATATTATCTAATAAAACTAAAACTTCTAAATAAATGTAGCCTATATATATATATATATATATATATATATATATATATATATATATATATATGAAAATAATAACAATAGTCCAAGGTTTCTCTTTTAAATACACCAAAAAAAGAGTCCAAAGTTTTGAATCGGTAAGATAATGTTTATAGAAGAAGTCTATATGCTCACCAAGGCTGCATTTATTATATATATATATATATATATATATATATATATATATATATAGAGAGAGAGAGAGAGAGAGAGAGAGAGAGAGAGATAGATATATAGATATATAGATAGATAGATAGATAGATGTGTGTGTGTGTGTGTGTGTGTGTGTGTGTGTGTGTGTGTGTGTGTGTGTGTGTGTGTGAAATATTATTAAATTGTCAAATATCTGTTTTCTATTTGAATATATTTGATCATTACTCCAGTCTTCAGTGTCACATGATCCTTCAGAAATCATTCTAATATGAAGATTTGATGTTTAAAAAACATTTATGATTATCATCAATATTGAAAACAGTTGCGTACAACTTTTTTTAGAGAGTTCAAATGAGCAGCATTTATCTGAAATAGAAAGCTTGTGCAACATTGCAACCATTCAAAAGTAAGGGGGGAACTTAATTATTAGTTATATAAATTAATACATATAAATTAATACATCATGCAAAGATGCATTAAATTGACCAAAAGTTACAGTAAAGAAATGTATAATGTTACAAAATAATCTATTTCAAATAAATGCTGTCCTTTTGAACTTTATATTCATCAAAGAATCCTGAAAAAAAAAATGTTTTACACAACTGTCTTCAATATTGATAATACTAATAAATGTTTCTTGAACATCAAATCTTCATATTGTAATGATTTCTGAAGGATCATGTCACACTGAAGACTGGAGTAATGATGCTGAAAATACAGCTTTGATCAGAAAATTATTAAATTTTACAATATAATTTTATTGTTTATTTTTAATAAAATAAATACAGCATTGAAGAGCAGAAGAGACTTTCGTTTTCACCGACAGTGTTTCTAAAACAGTTTGTGTGCCCCATAATTCTAAATAAACATAGGCTACCATTTTATTAATATGAAAAAAAATGCAAAAAGTTTTCCCATCATCAGACGTCTGTTTCTCTATTCTATTCTATTCTATTCTATTCTATTCTATTCTATTCTATTCTATTCTATTCTATTCTATTCTATTCTATTCGCCTATATTCTATTTACCTATATTATATTATATTATATTATATTATATTATATTATATTATATTATATTATATTATATTATATTATATTATATTATATTATATTATTTGCTATAACATTTGAAACAACAACACTTTAAAGACTTATTTAAAGACCTTAAAGTTTTACTTTTATTTTGTAATCCAACAGGACTCGCAGTAGTTCGCGTTACTAGAGACTTTTATTTTGTAATATTTAGAGGCGTCTAAATCAAGGACCTCCACACAGGCAGCTGATGATACCGCCGGCTGATGCACTATTCGTTTAATAAATAAATAAAGCAGTATTTTGTCGCGGCCCACAGGCTCGGATGGATCAGAGGATGTTTGTTTTTATCATTCTCGGTTTAATTTGACGAATGTCTGTGGTATCTAAGGGGGAAATGTGTGGATTTATGCTGTCAGAGCTTTAAATGAGGATCATGGCGTTTCCGGAGGGAGAATCACTCGAATCCTGGCTCAGTACGTGCACTATTATCATTTGCATCTCACAATAGATGTAAATAATATTCTTGTTGTGTGTGTTCGCTGCAATGCATCAGTCCCGGCTCGTCTGACGCGCTTGTTTGGCGTTTTCCGCGAAATTTCGAATCATACTATGATGAAGGTCTGCTCATGAAAAATAATTTTATCATATTGACGTTGCCTGGTAACCTTCTCAGGGCGTCCAATCACAAAGCCTACATGATATGTAAGAGCGAGACTTCACCATAGTAGGATTCGTTAATTCGCCAGCGCCCACTTACCAGCACCTGCCTACCAACCAATCAGATACGGACACTGTACGAACGTCACGCCTCGTAATTAATATTCATGAGCCAAGCCTTTCTTATAGTATGATTTATAAATTCATAGAGTGCGTGTTGACTGTCAGATCTGGCGATATTGCGTTCAGATAGTGCAAAGTCTGTGTTTGGATTTATATAGGATGAGTTCAGACCCAGAGATTTAGGATTTAAAGCAGAATTCATTATTAATTATCCATTTAACAGATGATTTTATCCAGTGTGTTAAATAGTACACTAACCATGATAATACAATGCTTTTTTGATTTACAGCTGGGATTATTAATTAACCATTGAACTGATGATTTTATCAAGTGTAACAAATAGTACACCAACCATGATAATACAACGATTTTTGCACATCATGTAAATACAATGGTACATGAATATGCTGATATTATACATATATAACACTTTTTGTAAAGGACTTTTCTTTACATTATTGATGGAAATATTGATATGCATCACTGTGATTGTCCCTCACACTGTTGTGCCAGTGTATCACAGACACAGAGCTCAACGAGGCCGATTGTTTGGTCCTTTACGAATGTGTGTGTTCTCCACAGACAAAGCCACACACCCCACCAACCGGCAGGAGGACTGGGAATATATTATCGGGTTTTGTGACCAGATCAATAAGGAGTTGGAAGGGTAAGCCTTCGTAATCCAACATGACTGAAAACTACAGATTCTCTGCTCTTTCTGATTGTGTGTGTGTGTGTGTGTGTGTGTGTGTGTGTGTGTGTGTGTGTGTGTGTGTGTGTGTGTGTGTGTGTGTGTGTATAGTCCTCAGATAGCTGTGAGACTCCTCGTTCACAAAATCTACTCTCAAGAATGGGAAGCCCTTCAAGCTCTGACTGTGAGTGATGTTTTAATGCTAATCCTCCATCTCTGCTCTAGCATGAGTCTGTTCATGGATAATGTGATGTTTCTGTGTCTCTGCAGGTACTAGAGGCGTGTATGAAGAACTGTGGGCGAAGATTTCACAACGAAATAGCCAGATATAGGTTTTTAAATGAGCTGATTAAAGTGGTTTCACCCAGGGTTGGTGGTTTTTCTATTATGAGTTATTTTTGTTGACCCAAATGTCAGCAGCCTGATTCCCTTGATAAAATCCCAATTGGATTTTTCCATAGGCTTTTGGGTAATTGCTGAAAATGAGCTCTGAGACTAACAAAAGTTTATGATTCTTACACGTTTTGTTCGTCATAATAATCTTCACAAACTTTTATGAATTTTGAAGCCTAAAAACAATCAGCAGAAGTCAGAAGCTAAGCATGGGCTATAAATGAACTCGCCATCATTAAACTTTCAACAACGGTTTCCATGAAAGTTTAAACCTAGTTTTCAGAGTTTTAGTGTCAGCACTGCATTAAACTACTGTATATAATGTTGAATATAATGTATAATGGGGGAATATTTGTGGGTCCTGATAATGCCAAATGTCTTGTTACCAGTAAAAAGTTGCATTATTTTAAATATATCTAGTCAGTGACAGAGTGCAAACATATTCCTCTAAAATAATTCTGTATTTTAAGCTTCAGAATCATGAATATTGTTGTTCTGGCGTCTCTATTGTCCAAAGCTTTGGGTTTCCAGCACCAAGTCCAAGCCCAAATTTACCTTTTTAATCAACAGTGTGTTTTTTGTTAACCTTTTATCATGTGTCTTGGAGTATCGCAATAATATTGCATCGTGAGTTCAATATCGTGATATGTATCGAATTGTAAAATGAGGGTATCGTTACACCCCTACTGGTATATTTATGTTGTAGAATAAAACGTGAAAATATCTTGAGCTTATGTTCGCATTTAACCAAAAACCCATTCAAAAAACCAGTTGACATCAGGATGATGGAACCAGAAGTGTAAAAATGTGATCTTGATTCTGGGTTTTATGGCTCATTCCTGTGCACTTATATGTCTAATACGAAACATGTGTCAAAAGCAGTGTGTGTGTGTGTGTTGCAGTACATGGGGAACAGTGTTTCTGAGAAGGTGAAGAATAAGATTATTGAGATGCTGTACAGCTGGACGGTGGCGTTTCCCAACGAGTCCAAGATCGCGGACGCATACCAGGCGCTCAAGAAGCAAGGTGAGATTTAACTCCACTCAACTTTATTTCTAAAGCACTTTCAAAAACCGCAATGGGCACCAAAATGCTGAACATAAAAATGACAGAAATAAACAATTTTACACAATTCTACGGACGCACTTTCTGGGGTCGGTCATGAGCGGTTGTCTGATTGATGGTGTGTGTGTGTGTGTGTGTGTGTGTGTGTGATGATTTCTTCAGGACTCGTGATGTCGGACCCAGAACTGACAGTGGACAAAACCCTGATCCCGTCGCCTCCCGCTCGGCCCAAAAACCCGGTGTTTGACAACGAGGACATGGGGAAGGTGAGACTGACATCACTTCCTAAAAACTTATCAAGCCAAGGCACTAGAGAGTTAAAGTAAATGTGTATAAAAAGCCTTTATTTCATTATGGCTTAGGCAATTAAAAACAGTTTTGAAATAACCAGACACCGACTAATGTCCTTTTAAGCAGCAATTAGTTAGTCATGTGATCACCTGATTACATAATATAGTATAGTCACAATTGAGAAGAAATTATTAGACAAATTGTGAAGACACATCTCACCAAAACACAATTAAACCCAACATAATGTTCCAAAAAAAACAAACAGGATATAATATAACAATGCACTTAACAGTGTAAGAAAACAGAATCAACAATGTATTCCAGTAACAGAGGAGGAAGATTTTTTTTTTAAATTAAATTATAACTACAAGTCAAGTCAAGTCACGTTCATTATAGCGCTTTAACAATATAGGTTGTTTCAAAGCAGTGATAATTTACATTGATAATAGGAAATTAAAGTAACAGAGATTGTTTTGGCTTTACTGCAGCTCTAGAATAAAGTTATTGTCCAGCTAAAGTTAGTTTTGACTGATTGGATTCTTCTGTTGCAGAGATCATTAGCTATTAACTTAGGGGTCGCTAACACGACACCGTTCAAGTACAACATGACATAAGATATGTATGAAATATACAAAATCAGAATCAACAATTTATTCTCAGTTCAAATGATACAACTATAAAATAACACCAGTCGAGGAAACCGTAAAGTCAAATTACAGAATCTAATTTGGTTGCTTTCAGTGTATATATCCAGAAAGACTCTGGATCCAGAAAGTTGCTGACTACCCATCATTTCCTGCTTCTGAAAACATTTGAGTTTAACTCGATGCGGTTTCTCTTTATGAAACCACAGAAATGACTTTGTGCTCTTCTGTGATTTGATGGCAGTTGTTGGCTGAACTTCTGAGGAGCAAAAACCCAGAAGATCTTCAGGAGGCGAACAGACTCATCAAAAACATGGTGAAAGAGGTGAGAGAGAGAGACGTGATCGAGATGCTGTTCTGACAACGTGAAACACCATTTCCTTCTTTACACTAATCACAACAAAGCGGTAAATGTGTTTCTTGAACATTGAGGGTCCAAACCAATTTTGATTTGTCTTTTTTAATGCAATTAAAGGATTTAAATTAATTTAAGGATATAAATAAAAATAAATAACTATTATTCATTGTAAAATAAGCCAACCTCATGATAATGTGTTATATCAGTATTATTCGCACCCTGATTCTGGATCTGGTGTGACATGCATGATGTGATGGACTGAATCTGTGTTGCAGGATGAAGCCCGAGTGCAGAAAATGAGCAAACGCATCCACACGCTGGAGGAGGTGAACATCAACGTCAAGCTCCTGGGAGAGATGCTGAGTCAGTACGACAGGGACCGATCGTCAGACGCCGACCGTGAGCTCATCAAGGTCAGACCATGAGCACAACACGCAGCGTTTAGACATGAGCAGGCCAAGAAAGTGCGCTTTTAAAGAAACGACTTGTGACTTATACTAAAGTAGATCTCCTGAGCATCAGGTGGTTCAGCTAGTTCTGGATCATCAGCTTAGCCTGCATATTTCTCTACTATTTCTGCTGCAATTATGTCAAAGCACCTTGTTTTTAACTTTTATATTATCAGAAACTGGGTGTATATTAAACAAACATGTTTCATTTTGTGATTCTAGAAGTATAAATAACTGTATTGTCTTCAGTAAAAATAATAGTTAGTGGGGGGGAAATGCACATGATCTTGATTTTTGGCTGGTTTGCCAGCTGATCAACCACCTAAACTTTAACCAGTTAGAAACCTCACGATTTAGATTAGTTCTTGCAGGGTAGCCACAGTTTACTCTACTGGGACTGGGACTATGCTTAGTGCACTTGAAGAGTAGAGTAGAGTGGAATAGAATAGAACAGAGTATAATGTAATAGAATAGAACAGAGTAAAATATAAAATATAATAGAGTGCAGTGTAGAGTAGAGTGAAATAGGTTATAACAGAGTAGAGTAGAGTATAATAGAGTAAAGTAGAGTGGAATAGAATATAACAGCGTAAAATATAATAGAGTGCAGTGTAGAATAGAGTGAAATAGAATATAACAGAGTAGAGTGTAAAGGAATATAATAGAGTAGAGTGGAAGAGAATAGAACAGATTTGAATATAATTGAGTGGAGTGTAGAGTAGAGTAGAATATGATAGAGTAGAGTGGAATAGAATATAACAGAGTAGAGTGGAATAGAATAGAACACCATATAATATAATAGTGCAGTGTAGAATAGAGTAAAATAGAATATAATAAATTTGAGTGGAATAGAATATAACAGCGTAAAATATAATAGAGTGCAGTGTAGAATAGAGTGAAATAGAATATAACAGAATATAGTGTAAAGGAATATAATAGAGTAGAGTGGAACAGAATAGAACAGATTTGAATATAATTGAGTGGAGTGTAGAGTAGAATAGAATATAACAGAGTTGAGTTGAATAGAACACCATAGAATATAATAGAGTGCAGTGTAGAATAGAGTGAAATAGAATATAATAGAGTGGAATAGAATAGAGTGGAATAGAATAGAACAGAACAGATTAGAATATTATAGAGTGGAGTGTAGAGTGGAAAGGAATAGAATAGAATAGAGTAGAGTGGAAAGGAATAGAATAGAGTAGAATGGAAAGGAATATAATAGAGTGGAATAGAATATAACAGATTAGAATATAATAGAGTGGAGAGGAGAGTAGAGTAGAGTGGAAAGGAGTATAATAGAGAAGAATATAATAGGAACTTTTATCATCATTCCAGGAAACCCCTATCGCTGTATCTGAATAAATAGAAGATTGAAACGATTAAACATGACTTATAAACACACGACTGCCTTATTCTGTGTAAGAATCATCATCTCACAGAAGGAGGAGCTTAGCTCTCGTTATGAAGTGAGTTTGGAGTGAGTGCAGTGTAGAATAGAGTGAAATAGAATATAACAGAGAAGAGTAGAGTGGAAAAGAATATAGTAGAGAAGAGTGGAATAGAATAGACCAGATTAGAATATAATAGAGTGGAGTGTAGAGTAGAGTGGAATGCAATATAATCGAGTAGAGTGGTAGTAATCTTTATTTATCACCACATGATCAGGTCTGGTGGAATTAGTTTCAGTTTCATGTCATTCAGCAACTTTTTGGTTGCCAGCCAAAAATGTGCGGAATCCGTCAGTCGTCCGTTATTGGTTGACCATCTTATTTCACAGAAGTCACATGACAGTAGTGCAATAACAGTGAAGTGTGTTTCATGTGTTTAAATGTTGATTTCACAGTGCTGTACTGTATCATTACAGCAGTTTCCTGTCTGTACTGTTAGAGCTTGTATAATTAGGTCGATGTAACCATGACAACAGCGCTCACATGTGACCTGGCGTCTGTGTCCAGGAGCTGTACGAGCGCTGTGACAAACTCCGACGCACCGCGTTCAAACTGGCCACCGAAGCGGAGGACAACGACTCCAGTCTGGGTAAACCACGCTTTACTCTCTCAGAGAATGATTAGGGCTGCATGATTAAAGGAACACGCCGACTTTTGGGACTTTAGCTTATTCACCGTATCCCCCAGAGTTAGATAAGTCCATACATACCGTTTTCATCTCTGTGCGTGCCGTAACTCTGTCTGACGCACCCACGGCTAGCCTAGCTTAGCACAAAGACTGGAGGTAAATGGCTCCAGCTAGGATACTGCTCCCAATAAGTGACAAAATAACGGCAACATTTTCCTATTTACATGTTGTGATTTGTATAGTCACAGCGTGTACGAATAACAAGGTCACATGAGACACAGCCGTCTTCTAACCGTATACATACTGGGAACTATATTCTCAGAAGGCAAAGCACTGCTACTTCTGCGGAGTGATTTACTCCAACTCTGAGCGAATCACTACGCAGAAGTAGCAGTGCTTTGTTATGAAGTGAGTTTGGAGTAAAAGCATGTTATTAAATGTTGTCTTTTGTTAAACAAGAGGTTCATAAATGCTTCTCATGTTTGACGTGTGTTGTTTTTTCAAATGCTCGTTATAAGAGACTCAGACTCAGTGCTTTCAGATGGAGCAGCGTTTACAGAGCCGTACGTCACTGACAAGCTGCACATAACAAATAATCGCAGCCTTTGCGATTTCATAATCGCGATAAGCCAAATCGGTTTAAGTGCGATTACATGTAAATTGCGATTAATCGTGCAGCCCTAGAATGATTGTTTATTTGAAATGTTCATTATGTGTCTGCTTACTGTAGGGGACATTCTCAAGGCGAACGATGATTTGTCCAGAGTAATCGGCTCTTATAAACGAGTCGTTGACGGACAGGCGGACGACGGCGAGGGTGAAGATCTCAGACCGGCTGCTAGTGAAGGTGACCTCAGTTTAGGGCTCATTTCTTCAGTTTAGGGCTCATTTCTTCAGTTTAGGGCTCATTTCTTCAGTTTAGAGCTCATTTGTTCAGTTTAGGGTTCATTTGTTCAATTTAGGGCTCATTTCTTCAGTTTAGGGCTCATTTCTTCAGTTTAGGGTTCATTTGTTCAATTTAGGGCTCATTTGTTCAGTTTAGGGTTCATTTCTTCAGTTTAGAGTTCATTTGTTCAATTTAGGGCTCATTTCTTCAGTTTAGGGTTCATTTGTTCAATTTAGGGCTCATTTGTTCAGTTTAGGGCTCATTTCTTCAGTTTAGGGTTCATTTCTTCAGTTTAGGGCTCATTTCTTCAGTTTAGAGCTCATTTGTTCAGTTTAGGGTTCATTTGTTCAATTTAGGGCTCATTTCTTCAGTTTAGGGCTCATTTCTTCAGTTTAGGGTTCATTTGTTCAATTTAGGGCTCATTTCTTCAGTTTAGGGCTCATTTCTTCAGTTTAGAGTTCATTTGTTCAATTTAGGGCTCATTTCTTCAGTTTAGAGTTCATTTGTTCAATTTAGGGCTCATTTCTTCAGTTTAGGGCTCATTTCTTCAGTTTAGGGTTCATTTCTTCAGTTTAGGGCTCATTTCTTCAGTTTAGAGCTCATTTGTTCAGTTTAGGGTTCATTTGTTCAATTTAGGGCTCATTTCTTCAGTTTAGGGCTCATTTCTTCAGTTTAGGGTTCATTTGTTCAATTTAGGGCTCATTTCTTCAGTTTAGAGTTCATTTGTTCAATTTAGGGCTCATTTCTTCAGTTTAGGGCTCATTTCTTCAGTTTAGGGTTCATTTCTTCAGTTTAGGGCTCATTTCTTCAGTTTAGAGCTCATTTGTTCAGTTTAGGGTTCATTTGTTCAATTTAGGGCTCATTTCTTCAGTTTAGGGCTCATTTCTTCAGTTTAGGGTTCATTTGTTCAATTTAGGGCTCATTTGTTCAGTTTAGGGTTCATTTCTTCAGTTTAGGGCTCATTTCTTCAGTTTAGGGTTCATTTCTTCAGTTTAGGGCTCATTTCTTCAGTTTAGAGCTCATTTGTTCAGTTTAGGGTTCATTTGTTCAATTTAGGGCTCATTTCTTCAGTTTAGGGCTCATTTCTTCAGTTTAGGGTTCATTTGTTCAATTTAGGGCTCATTTGTTCAGTTTAGGGTTCATTTCTTCAGTTTAGAGTTCATTTGTTCAATTTAGGGCTCATTTCTTCAGTTTAGGGTTCATTTGTTCAATTTAGGGCTCATTTGTTCAGTTTAGGGCTCATTTCTTCAGTTTAGGGCTCATTTCTTCAGTTTAGGGCTCATTTCTTCAGTTTAGGGCTCATTTCTTCAGTTTAGGGTTCATTTGTTCAATTTAGGGCTCATTTCTTCAGTTTAGGGTTCATTTGTTCAATTTAGGGCTCATTTGTTCAGTTTAGGGTTCATTTCTTCAGTTTAGAGTTCATTTGTTCAATTTAGGGCTCATTTCTTCAGTTTAGGGTTCATTTGTTCAATTTAGGGCTCATTTGTTCAGTTTAGGGCTCATTTCTTCAGTTTAGGGTTCATTTCTTCAGTTTAGGGCTCATTTCTTCAGTTTAGAGCTCATTTGTTCAGTTTAGGGTTCATTTGTTCAATTTAGGGCTCATTTCTTCAGTTTAGGGCTCATTTCTTCAGTTTAGGGTTCATTTGTTCAATTTAGGGCTCATTTGTTCAGTTTAGGGTTCATTTCTTCAGTTTAGAGTTCATTTGTTCAATTTAGGGCTCATTTCTTCAGTTTAGAGTTCATTTGTTCAATTTAGGGCTCATTTCTTCAGTTTAGGGCTCATTTCTTCAGTTTAGGGTTCATTTCTTCAGTTTAGGGCTCATTTCTTCAGTTTAGAGCTCATTTGTTCAGTTTAGGGTTCATTTGTTCAATTTAGGGCTCATTTCTTCAGTTTAGGGCTCATTTCTTCAGTTTAGGGTTCATTTGTTCAATTTAGGGCTCATTTCTTCAGTTTAGGGTTCATTTGTTCAATTTAGGGCTCATTTCCTCAGTTTAGGGCTCATTTCTTCAGTTTAGGGTTCATTTCTTCAGTTTAGGGCTCATTTCTTCAGTTTAGAGCTCATTTGTTCAGTTTAGGGTTCATTTGTTCAATTTAGGGCTCATTTCTTCAGTTTAGGGCTCATTTCTTCAGTTTAGGGTTCAATTGTTCAATTTAGGGCTCATTTGTTCAGTTTAGGGTTCATTTCTTCAGTTTAGGGCTCATTTCTTCAGTTTAGGGTTCATTTCTTCAGTTTAGGGCTCATTTCTTCAGTTTAGAGCTCATTTGTTCAGTTTAGGGTTCATTTGTTCAATTTAGGGCTCATTTCTTCAGTTTAGGGCTCATTTCTTCAGTTTAGGGTTCATTTGTTCAATTTAGGGCTCATTTGTTCAGTTTAGGGTTCATTTCTTCAGTTTAGAGTTCATTTGTTCAATTTATGGCTCATTTCTTCAGTTTAGGGTTCATTTGTTCAATTTAGGGCTCATTTCTTCAGTTTAGGGCTCATTTCTTCAGTTTAGGGCTCATTTCTTTAGTTTAGGGCTCATTTCTTCATTTTAGGGTTCATTTGTTCAATTTAGGGCTCATTTCTTCAGTTTAGGGTTCATTTGTTCAATTTAGGGCTCATTTGTTCAGTTTAGGGTTCATTTCTTCAGTTTAGGGCTTCAGTTTAGGGCTCAATTCTTCAGTTTAGGACTCATTTCTTCAGTTTAGGGTTCATTTCTTCAGTTTAGGGTTCATTACTTCAGTTTAGGGTTCATTTCTTCAGTTTAGGGCTCATTTTGTCAGTTTAGGGCTCATTTCTTCAGTTTAGGGCTCATTTCTTCAGTTTAGGGTTCATTTGTTCAATTTAGGGCTCATTTGTTCAGTTTAGGGTTCATTTCTTCAGTTTAGGGTTCATTTGTTCAATTTAGGGCTCATTTCTTCAGTTTAGGGTTCATTTGTTTAATTTAGGGCTCATTTGTTCAGTTTAGGGCTCATTTCTTCAGTTTAGGGTTCATTTGTTCAATTTAGGGCTCATTTGTTCAGTTTAGGGTTCATTTGTTCAATTTAGGGCTCATTTGTTCAGTTTAGGGTTCATTTCTTCAGTTTAGGGCTCAATTCTTCAGTTTAGGACTCATTTCTTCAGTTTAGGGTTCATTTCTTCAGTTTAGGGTTCATTACTTCAGTTTAGGGTTCATTTCTTCAGTTTAGGGCTCATTTTGTCAGTTTAGGGCTAATTTGTTCAGTTTAGAGTTAATTTCGTCAATTTAGGGTTAATTTCTTCAGTGTAGGGCTCATTTGTTCAGTTTAGGGTTCATTTCTTCAGTTTAGGGTTCATTTCTTCAGTTTAGGGCTTCAGTTTAGGGTTAATTTCTTCAGTTTAGGGCTCATTTCTTCATCTTAGGGTTCATTTCTTCAGTTTAGGGCTAATTTCTTCAGTTTAGGGTTAATTTCTTCAGTTTAGGGCTCATTTGTTCAGTTTAGGGTTCATTTGTTCAGTTTAGGGCTAATTTGTTCAGTTTAGGGATTAATTTCTTCAGTTTAGGGTTCATTTGTCAATCTTCCCTCAAATGCAATATTTCGATAATCCAGGACATTTCATTTTCTCCCCACATGATTTTTGCGGTTACACTTTATTTTAAGGTGTCATTGTTACAGTGTAACTATATATTTAAGTACTGAGTAATATTAAGCAACTACATGTACTTACTATAGGGTTAGGGTAGGATTTGACTGAGGGTTAGTTGCATGTAATTATGCATAATTAACTGTTATTACTATGGTAAGTACATGTAACATATGTAACAAGGACACTGTCAAATAAAGTGTTACTGATTTTACTTCTTCCCTCAGGATGCGAGACCACAGGCACACTGATTGATCTGGCTGGACTGGATGAACCTTCCTCTCCCCCGACCGGCCCTCCTCCTCTTCCTCTTCCTCCTCCTCAGATCTCGTCCACCAATCACACGGCCTCCTCCATCCCTGTGCTCCCGCCTCCTCCTCGCCGATTGGCCGGCAGTCAGAAGAGCAGCCCCAATCACAGGCCTCCTGAGCAGCAGACCTCCCTCTCCCTGCTGGACGATGAGCTCTTGTCTCTCGGTGATTAATCTTGCTTATATAGTTGTGAGACTGTCTGGTGATGTATATAATAAAGGAATAAGCCATGCGAGGTCATGTGATGCAGTGAGTTTACCATGTTTTTTTACACTGGACCCCACATAGCGGTGGTAAAATCACTGTAAAACAAAACCGGTTGTCTTTTGTAAAATTACATCAACAGTAATATGATAAAAATGTATTTGACACTTAAATAAATAAATAATATTATTAATATTAAAATTATTGTTCTTATTAATAATGTTTTAAAACATTTGGAAAACTATTAATAAAATAATTATTAATAAAAATATTGTTATTAAAAAGTATATACAGTTTTGAAAACAATGTTTAGTAAATAAAAGTTATAATTGTACTTGATGTAATTAATTAATTAAAGTTTAAAGTATAAAATTGATATTATTATAATTGTTATTAATAATACATCAATTACAAATATTGTTATTAATAAATATGTAAAAAATAATGTTCGTTAAAAATGTAGTGTATGATTATAATTCATACAACAATAATTAATCAATTAATAATTATTAATTAATAAATAGTAATAATAACAATAATAATCCATTAAATGCTTCTAAATTTCTTCCACCGTGCGTTTTATTTTAGTTTTATTCATATTTTTAATTAGTTTCCGCATTTTCAGTAAAATGTTTTTGTAATTTAAAAAATAAATAAAAATTATTTCAGTTTTAGTTATTTTACTGCATCAAGTTAAACTAAATGAAAATAAGAAATGGTTATTTGGCAACTAGCTGAAATAAAATCAGTTTAATGTTGTTTATATGTAATTTAGTTTTATTTTTCTGCATGTAAACGTTATTTTATTCTCAGGCCTGAATGATCCGCCCTCTGTGCCAAACAGACCGAAGCTGGATGAACTCTCTGCTCAGTGGACGTCCCTACAGGTCGGACACACTAAATCATTTGGACTTACTGGTGTTGAATATTAATAATCCTGAGAGAGGTTATTGAATCTGTGATTTCGGTTGTCCTCTTGCTGTCAGGCTCCTGATGCGGACCTGGACCTGTTTGGGAGCATCTCGGCCCCAAGCGCCGTCTTTCCGACATCACACACACCGGCTGTCAGTCAGGGAATGCAGGATCTCTCCATGCTGGACTTTGGAGGTGGAAAGAGGTATAATTCTGCTCTGAAACTGCACCTCAAACCAGCCTGAAGGCCTGTTCACACCAAGAACGATAACTATAACTATATTTGCATCCACACCAAGATTGATAACTATAACGATAACTATAACGATAACTATATTTGCGTCCACACCAAGAACGATATCTATAAAGATGACTATAACGATAACTATAACGATAACTATATTTGTGTCCACACCAAGAACGATAACTATAAAGATGACTATAACGATAACTATAACGATAACTATATTTGTGTCCACACCAATAACGATAACTATAAAGATGACTATAACGATAACTATAACGATAACTATATTTGCGTCCACACCAAGATTGATAACTATAACGATAACGATAACTATAACGATAACTATATTTGCGTCCACACCAAGAACGATAACTATAAAGATGACTATAACGATAACTATAACGATAACTATATTTGTGTCCACACCAAGAACGATAACTATAAAGATGACTATAACGATAACTATAACGATAACTATATTTGTGTCCACACCAATAACGATAACCATAAAGATGACTATAACGATAACTATAACGATAACTATATTTGCGTCCACACCAAGAACGATAACTATAAAGATGACTATAACGATAACTATAACGATAACTATATTTGCGTACACACCGATGAACGATAACGGTCTGTTATTCTAAGTTCGCGCACTGCGGTTTCAAAGTGTGTACAACGTCATTGTTTTTGCTGTTGTTGTTGCATTTACAGACTTTAACCAGCAGATGTCCTCAGCATGCTGTGTTTTCAGTGAAGTGTGTAATCGAGCTAATAATCTAACAGTATATTTTGCTGACATAGTCAATATAGAGGAATAAAAACACTGCAACTTCAAAGGAAGCAAGACAGTGTTGTCGATACCTGAGGTAACGTTAATTATTCTCACCATTTATTTATATGAACGATTGTTTTCCATTTCCATTTTCTTGAACGGTGGGTGTTGTGTTAGCTTCCCCTAAGTTAATAACTAATGATCTTTGCAACGGAAGTGAATCAATCAATCAAAACTAACTTTAGCTGGACAATAACATTATTCTAGAGCTGCTGTAAAGCCAAAACAATCTCTGTTACTTTAATTTGCTGTTATCAATGTAAAGCTGCTTTTAAACAATCTATATTGTTAAAAGAGCTATATAAATGAAGATGACTTGACTTGACTTAAAAAAAAGGGGCTTGACTTGTCAAACAGTGGAGGATTTTTCTGGACCTCGGTGATTAACTTCTCCACAGTGTCGTCTGCCATTTTAAATGTGCGAGCCCTTGAATTAGAATGGATTCCTATTAGCTGTCAGTTTATTACCATTCAACAGCTGGAAAAAAAATCTTTCTGAAAGTGATTCCAACGGTATTGTTTCTCTATATCATCATCGTCATAGCTGTGGTATGGACTCTGCTATTCTTCAATATTGAGAAGGATTTTTAGAGCTATATTTTTATCGTTATCGTCCTTGGTGTGAATGGGCCTTAAAGTGGTTTCATATCAGTCACTTATTAGGGTGCATGATGTTATGATGCTCCTTTAGAAGAGAGCTGCCTATGCAGACCACTTATTTGACTATATAAATGAGACTTCATGTGTCTTCCTTCAGTGTTTCAGGTCTGAGTGGTATCGCTGGAGGAACTTTTGGTCTTTCTGGAGGCTTCATGGGCTCGGCAGGCTCTAACCCGTTCATGAGCGCGGCGGGTCCCTCGTCTCCTGCTGTGGCTCGGGCTCAGGCCGGGACATGCGTCTCGGCTCCGGGCAGCCCCTTCTTTCAGCCCTTCTCGTCCCACTCGCCCCAGAGCAGCCCGGCGAGGAGCGCTGAGCCCAGCCTGGCCAGCCTGCACGTCCCGCTCGAGGCCATCAGACCCAGTGAGTGACACCAGCGCCAATACGACCCGCTCAAGCAGACCGAACGCATGAGCTACTGATTCAAATTTAGCTGATCATCTGAAATGATTTTCAAGTGACGAGCGGTTTACACTGACAGAAAAGTGTATTGATCCTTAAAATTGGAGGGAAATAAAAATATTTTTACATCTTTGATCATTATTATTGCTATATATATATATATATATATATATATATATATATACAGTATATATATTGTTCTACATTATCTCTACTTATTATAGAGATATACACATAATCAGCACAATTTTACACACACACTTCACATAACTACATGTACATCCTACTTTCTGTTTTGTGTTTTGTAGTGATGTATCATCTAACTCAGCGGTCCCCAACCTTTTTTGCACCACGGACCGGTTTAATATCAGACAATATTTTCACGCACCGGCCTTTAAGGTGTGGCGGATAAATACAACAAAATAAAATGATACGACCGGCATAAAAATTGGGGTATTTTTTAAATATAATAATAAACGTGAATCCAATGTGTAGGCTTACTCGCAATTTTATTAGCAGTGTACTCGTAACATCGCGCCTAAAAACAACTGAGAAAGCCTGAACACAAACAAAATGCCCCCAAAAGAAAAAAATCTCCATGTTTTCGGTGCTGATGCGATGTAAGGGTGGCGCTGCCAATAAAGCAACTAAAAGCTGTCACAAAGAACCGGCAAAATTAATGATTATGAATATGTAAAATATAGCAGGAGACATTTTAATTGTTTAATAATAAACAAGTGTTTTCTGTGCAAAGATAAAGTTGACGATGCTGACTCAATCTTCGCAGTAGGCCTAGTGAACGAGAGAAATGCACATTTCATACGAATTAGCCTAGGCTACATAAGCAGAGAACAGTCAGTTTTCTTTCATTTTGAATTGTTCTGTTTAACCCTCTGGGGTCTGAGGGGTTTTTGGGGTCCTTGAGATGTTCTGACATGCCCTGACATTTGTGCTTTTTTCAGTTGCTTATAAACATATTAATGGCAAAGGTGTAAATTCACTCTATTTAGCACAAACAGGGCTACCATAATATGTGAACAACTTGCATGTACATGTTTGTATTTTTGATAGAATAATGTTTATGCATGGTTTTTTCAAAAACAAAAAACTAAAGTTTCTGAAATAAGGCCATAAAACACATTCTAAATATATGTAAATAAGACTTTTGACTAATGGATGACGTTGCCTAGAATTTTTTCTTCAAAATTATGTGAAAATCATCCTGCCTAATCATTCACATAACACAATACATTGATTTAAATCTTGTAAAACACTTTTTGTTTGGAAAGGCCATATGCGGGTGGGCGTGATTCACACCTGTGGAGTCAATGGGGCCCGCATAATGAGGCTGCATACGTAATGAGCCTTTCATTCAGGTGTGTGACTGAGCCACAAGAATGCAAGGACAATATATAACTGGTTTGTTGTTTTTTCCACAAATTTTGCTTGCAAATTGTACAATATCCAAGGTAAACATTTCTAGTAATTGTGCAGTTAATTGTTCTCATACTGTATTTTCAGATTTGGAATATATTCTCTTCCCAAATGTGTCACTAATAAAGCATAATAAAATTATTTAAAGAGAAGGCTCATAATGACCTTTTAAGATTTTGTTTACATCTATCCTTATATATATATATATATATATATATATATATATATATATATATATTTTTTTTTTTTTTTTTTTTTTTTTTTTTAAGGTTATACAATTACAACAACATTTAAAATTGTAACAATATTTCCAGTGTAATCTTTCTTTGTATTCGCGATTCATATTAAAACAGTATTTTTGCCAGCTGTAGTAGCTCCACAACAGCGCGCATCTGTGCGTTCATTCATTCATAGAAACGCGATTCATATTTACACAGTATTTTTGCCAGCTGTAGTAGCTCCACAACAGCACGCATCTGTGCGTTCGTTCGTTCATTCATTCATACACAGAAACTCGATTCATATTTAAACAGTATTTTTGCCAGCTGTAGTAGCTCCACAACAGCACGCATCTTTGCGTTCATTCATTCCGATTAGAACAAAGCAAACAGAACTGACCTAATTCCTCAGCGGGATCCGTTTGCTCCTCGAAATGATACTTCCAGAACTTCTGAGGTAAATTTTTGCAGGATTATTATCAAGATAGTATTATTCCTCACAGCATCGTAAAGTACATAAGTCTGAAAGTGAACTCGCGGTGTGTGTTATCCAGCTGATGTGGGCGTTTCACAGGTTTGTTTGGATCGCCTCACATTTGCGTTTGAATAGCGCGCGCTCTCCGTGGGCGGAGCACATTAAAACTTAATTAGCTGAGATGAGAACGACTGACATCTCTCTCTTTGCATACATATTACATAAACTGTGAATATTTGTTTTTTATAAAAATTACTTCATTTAAAAGAAGAGAATTCAAGCTTCATGCCTGTGTGACTGTATGCCTGTTTGACTGAGTATTCGCTGAGTTACAGTTCATTTTCGGACGCGTTTCAGAATTGACTTCACTGACGGAGAGTAGGCAGAACTCGCATCATGTTTATTTTTCTTTATTTGGCGAAAAGCACAACACTTTGTTTTTATTATAAGCATACACAAAAAAATACACACTAAACAGGATCGATTGATGTACAACACAAGCATATAAGATAAAAATTTAAAAACTTTTTTTGCACTCATACGGAAAAAAACGAGCCTATCGCGCCGGCGCGATAGCCGACCTCAGGGGGTTAAAAGTAGACATTTCATGCTTTCTATATCTCAGGTCTGTGAGGCAAGTAGGCTACCTTATTACTGAGTTTCGGTTAATTTATGAGATCAGCTCCAGTTCACGCGCCCACGCCTCCGTGTCGTGATTAAATATTTTCTACTATATTTACTTCTTACTTATTAAATCCATTAAATTGATGAAACATTGATTAAAATTAAGATACAATTAATACAAACCGAAATTAAATTTAAAGACAGGCTTTTTGCTTTCTGTTTGAGGTCTCTGTGACAGTTTTAAAGCAGTCTTTTAGTGCTGCTTTCAGAGCGCTCACGTCCGTAACGGAGAACTGTCCCGTCCGTAACGTTTTTTTTTGTGTGAAATAGGCTACATTTCTAAATAAATGCGACTTATAGTCCAGTGCGACTTAGGCTATATATGTTTTTTTCTTCTTCATGGCGCAATTTTTGACTGATGCGACTTATACTCGATTTATAGTCCGGAAAATACGTTAAGTTATATATTCTTTCTGTGCGGCCCGGTGCCAAATGTCCCACGGACCGGTACTGGTCCGCGGCCCGGGGGTTGGGGACCTCTGATTTAAACAATGTAATAATTTAAGGCAGAAACAATGAGCTCATTGAAGTAATGAATACTTGTTTGTTAACAAATGATTATGAAAAATTTATGAAAAATGACATATAAATTCTATCATTATAAGTATTATTATAAATATATATTATATAACACTATCTAAAAGCCTAATCTTTTATTTCTTTCTTTTTTTTCTTTTTTTTTTTTGTGAAATGTGATCTTGAAGGTTTGTTTTTTTAGTAAAAAATTCACAATTCAATTAATATTTGAATTTTCCCAGATTATAATCTATATTATAGGTTAAAATTCCTTTATGAACTATATAAATATTTAAAATATATGTAACTTTTATTATAATATTTGATTATAAATTAGATATCATAATGTATTATTTCTTTTGGTTGATTTTGGGGTGAAATGTGATTCAGCTGTTCTGTGAGACTGACCCAGATATCCAGCATTTGCCTCTTGTTTGTCTGGTGTCCTCAGGTAAAGTCTTACCTGTGACGGTGTATGATAAGGATGGAGTTCGTGTTCTTCTGCACTTCGCGATGGACTGTCCTCCGGGTCGCCCGGACGTCCTGGTGATCGTGGTGTCGCTGCTCAACACGGCGCCGTTACCCGTGAGGAACGTATTACTGCAAGCAGCCGTTCCAAAGGTACGAGCTCCTCATCTGCAGACACAGAGCGATTCACACCAATCAGTCATCTGTCAGTTCCTTTCTGTGATTCAGTTGAACCACTTCACAAAGTTAAAGGTGCAGTGTGTAATTTTTAGCCGCATCTAGTGGTGAGGTTGTGAATTGCACCCAACAGAAGTTACGGTGGCCGACAGGAAGTGATGTCGTCGTGTGAGACAGCAGAGAGTAGCCAGTGAAGCAATGAGGTTTCTTTACAAAGATCAATTAAGAAATTAGGTTTACTTAATTATTCAGTAAAACGATGTTATTGTGAATATTACTTGTTCATCATTGTGTCAGTGTTTTATTCGCTGACTTTAGCTAACTTTGCACGAAGAACAACATAGTGACGAAATGCGTTTGTCCATTCAGGGCCACTGTAGAAACATGTTGATGTAAGGGGACCCGTTAGCCTGACTTCGTCATACTCATATTCTAGTCAGAATGTGAGTCTGATACCGCTCCATAGAGATTTGATTATGGGGCGTGTCTCAACCGAACTAGGAAAAAAAACCCCTCTGCACTCAATTGGATAGACCTACAACCAATCAGAGCAACGTAGTAAATGACGCATGTTCTTCATTCATATTTTCAACCAACAAAATGTCGCGGGCGTGGCTCTCTGTTCCTCTTTTAAAATGAATGCGCTGTGGATATCTTCTATAACAGACACGATGGCGGAATCTACACATGATGTTTCATAAACAAAGTTTGGGAGGAGCACGTACAAATAATCAATCCAATATCAACTTGTCATCAAACAATACCATGTCTAACGTTACTGAGGAAGCATATTCACTCTGTCAACTTACCTAACAACACTCCTTGACAGTTTTTCAGCATCCCTCGGTCCTTCCACCACCCCGAATCCTCACTCTTGTCTTGTTCTCTCACAACCAGGAACACGGGGGAGTATGGCTACCGAGAGCCCACAGCCCTCTCCTTGGACAGCACGTCATATACGCATTTATTCTATCTTACTTATTTGTGTGAACTCGTGACATCTCATATAGCCTACGCATTTATTCTATCTGACTTATTTGTAAATGTGAACTCGTGAAATCTCAATTCTCCAATTCAAATCAAGCGCTCTTTGGTGACGTGGGTGATTACGTAACCGCAGACCATCTGCAAGCCCGCCCTGGCAATTTGATTGGCTCGGCCTTCTAGGAGCCGAGCATAATTACTCCTCAATGGATCGAGTCCAGACCGAACTTCCCGACCAAAAAATGTTGTGGGCGGGGTTCGGGCTGGCACCCAGGCTAGGGACCCGTGGTGTGTAGATAGAAATGGCTCATTCTAAGGTAATAAAAACATAACGGTTCATTATGTAAGGTCTTTATACACCACTGAAAACATAGTTATGTATATGATATTGCATTTCTGTCAACAGATCCTCCTAAATATTACACAATGCACCTTTAACTGAGCATTCGTTTCACTGTAAAATGTGAAATGCAACGCAGAGATTTCTTGAAACATGTTTGATCACTCTGTGAAGATCTGATGCACAAGTTGCACTTTGAATATCTGCTTTAAATTGACCTCTGACCCTGTACGCTCTTGTGTGTGTATCAGTCTATGCGAGTGAAGCTTCAGCCTCCGTCAGGCACAGAGATCGCACCCTTTAACCCCATCCAGCCTCCCGCCTCCATCACTCAGGTCATGCTGCTCGCCAACCCACTGAAGGTATAATATTTAATATATATATAATATATAATATTTACATTTAATTTATTTTTTATTACAAAAAGGTGGAATAAATAATTATTTTACATTTATTATATTATTATTGTTTATTATATTATTATTATTATTATTATTATTATTATTAAAAATATATATTTATAATGTTTCTATTACTGTTAATAATTTTTTCAATATCTTTTTATTTTCCAATATCTTGGATCAAATATTTTTTTAATTATTTTTAAAGATTATTATTTAAAATATTGTTGTTATTGTTATTATTAGAAAAAAGGGGGAATAAATAATGTTTCTTGTTTTGTTTTTTTTAATAAAAAAAATAGTCTTTTTAAAATTATTAAAAATAGATGAGTGATGATGAGTGGTCACACACACATCCATTACCTTGTTTTATTAAAAAATATTACAATAAAAAAATCCAATAAAATGTAAAAAAAAGAATTAAATATTTAAAATATGTATAATACTGTTGTTGTTTTTATTAAAAATAAGGTGGAATAAATAATTATTGAAAATGTATTAATTTTATATAAAAATACAAATTTATTATTTATAATATTGTTATTATTAAAAATAAAGAAAAATAAATATGTTTTTGTAAAATAAATCTTTATTTTTAATAGATTATTATTTAAAATATTGTTGTTATTGTTATTAAAAAAATAATATGGGGTAATAAATATTTTTTTGTATTTAAAAAAAAACATCTTTTAAAAAGTATTTTTAAAATAATTGTTTTTAAATTATTATTTAAATACTGTTGTTGTTATCATAAAATAAGGGGGAATAAATAATTACATTTTTGTATTTTGTATATAATTAAATAAAAATAAAGTATTTTAAAATTATTAAAATATACTATTTATAATATTGTTTTTCTTATTGTTCTTATATCCCTTTATATATATATATATATATGTATATATTTTTTTTTTTTTTAAACTGAATAAAATTAAATCTTAAATAAATAAATAATTACATTTTTGTATTTAATTTAATAAAAAAAATTTCTTTAATTATTTATTGTTTATTTATTATAATACTGTTTTTGTTACTGTAATTATTTAAAACAATTAGTGGGAATAAATAATTAAACGATTCAAAATGTGACACCACTTCATAAAGGTTTGTGTTTGTGTATGTGTGTGTTCCAGGAGCGCGTGCGTTTGCGCTATAAGCTGACGTATCTGCTGGGCGAGCGCCAGTACTCAGAGGTGGGAGAGCTGGATCAGTTTCCCCCAGCGGACAGATGGGGATCCCTGTAGATCCTTAAACCTTCATTCCCAAGTATCCCGTTCATTTGTGCTGCTGATTTATGTTCAATCAGTGTTTTACTGTAGCGCTGTGAGGCTGCACTTGATGCTTGATGTTTTTCGCCAAAATTCAAGCTGGATATTATTATAATAACGCACCGTCAGTGACACACATGATGTCCTGAAGCGAACGCACGCGCTTCAGAGATTGATCTTTTGTGTGCTGCACTTACAGTTAATCACAGTTTCCATCAAAATACCACAGTAAAACAATTACTGACTGGCACTTTACACAAATAGGGTACAAAGTTCTTGTAATAAAATAAAAATTAAACATATTTTTCTTTCATTTGTGTGAAATTACTTTTGTGATCATCGGCCGATACCGATCTGTGGTCGATCGATCGAACCATCCCTAGTTATAAAGTCAGAATTGCGAGATAAATAGTCAATTACCTTTTTAATTTTTTTATTTAGTGGCAGAAACAAGCTTCCATCCTTGTTACCAGTGTTGTTTTAGTATTATCGAGATATTATTATATATATTTTTAAAATATTTTGAATTAGTTTTTATTTTTGTATTTTCCATTTTCATTTTAGTTTAAGTAATTTTTGTTTTGTTTTTATCATTTTTATTAATTATTGTTTTTAAAAAATATATCTGTTTATAGTTTTTATAATTCTTTTTTTTTTTTTTTTTTTATTTACTTTTAGTACATTGTTAAACTAAACAAAAATTAATAATGTAACTAGCTGATAAAATGTTTTATTATTATTATTATTTTTATTATTATTATTTCAAGTAACAAGTTTTTTAATGGTTTTAGTTTTAGTTCACTATAATAACTCTGCTTGTTACCCAATGTGTTTTTTTATTATTATTTTACGTATATTTAATTTTCAATGTAATGTTTTTTTTTTTTTTTTAGGTTTATCTAATGCTTATAAACAATATATGTAGTTGAGCAGCTCCTTTCACTGACTACTTGTTGGAAATACAACACAATTGATCTTTTTCAAGCACTATTTATACCATATGTTGTGCTGACGGTAACAAGTGTGGTATTTTGGTGTAAACTGTGGTGCATCATGGGAAGTTCAGAAGCCGAGCTGATACTGATGGTGTCACGTGACCTCGCCGCCGTCCGTGGAGTGTATTAACCGTGATTTTAGTCAGTTCTAGGTGTTCTTACGCGCCTCAAAACAAACAAGCATTTGAACTTTGCCGTTTCTAGCACTAAGATTCATCCACTACAGACTTCAGCTCTTGAATCATGAGGCATCAGAACGAATGTAATGAAACGAGTTTACATCAAGAGTAGCACAATGACGCTTGTTCATTTTGAGTTTTTTTTTTTTATCTGCCTATGTTGTAGTTCAACACTGTTTCTGGTTTTATTTATTGCTGCTACAGGAACGTTTGGACTCGAGTTTCAGCATTACAGTCTGTCTTACACAGTTGACAGCATTTATTGACAATATTAGATTTGTTTATTTAACCCTCATCCTTCCCTCGCACTTTGTGACACATCTTTCCCTCGCGGGTCAAAATGACCCGAAGCCCTACAATTATACTTATTTTTTTATTTATTTTTTGTCCATAAAGCTTATTTTATTTCATTTAGATTTTTTTCCCCCCTATTTTATTTTATTTTATTTTATTTTATTTACCTTTAAATTACTAAATTTGATCAATAAATAAGAAATACATAGTAATTTAAGCACATTCCTCACATTCTTTCAACTTAAATTCAAAATAACTCACAATTTCATGCATAACCCCTTTAATTCAGCTCAAAATATCGGTTGTCTTTACCGACCTCTTGTGAAAATAATAATGACTCTAGCTACTATATGGTCTTATAGCTCTATGTGGAGCAGATCAGCTGTTCCTCTGGGTCCTAAACTCAGTTTCTCTTAAGTATGCATTCAGATACACATGTAGACATTATCTTTTTTTTTTTTTTTTTGGCATTTTTAGTTTGAATTTTGAGCATTTTTAGGTTTTTCTATGTTTACTGAAGCATTCCTCGCATTCCCTTCATTCCTAAGGGGGTCAAATTGACCCGCGAGGGAAGAATTTGGTACTTTTTTAAATTTCATCTAGGATGAGGGTAATCATGACATATTTACATGGTGTTTTTGCCTGCAGGTTATGATTTGATGAAGATCTTGTTTGAGGACGAACTGCATTTGAGTTAATAATAATGAGTTTATCATAAGTCTGTGTGTGTGTGTGTGTGTGTGTGTGTGTGTGTGTGTTTGGTCAGTCCTCTGAGCGTTTCATGTGGTTTGAGCAGAGAGAGAGAGAGAGAGAGAAAGACAGCATTTTACTTCATCTGACAAAGGCCCCGTGTGATTTTAGACGCTAATTTAGTCCCGAAGAAACCCTAATGTGTCTGACTAGAAGAACTGGACAGCTGCTCCTCCTCTAATATGTGCAAACCGTACAATTCATTACGATCATGTGTTTTAGACATCAGCAACTGAGTGAATCTCACACAGAAATCATATATTTAATCATATTTCACCCGCAAAAACAATTTATTGGCCCTAAAATAGTCTTAATTTGGCAAAATATGTGATTTTGGGGGTGAAATATGATCCAGAGACATGTTTGAGATTAATCTGATTCATGCCTGGTGAATCTGGTCGTGTGTTTGAATGCATTAATCTGTATTTCTCTGCTGATTATGACTGATGTGTTTCAGTGAGATGATGGTTTGAGAGCTTCATTGTGCATCAGCATCAAAGCCTTTCCAGTATTGAAGAGGAACCTCGTGTGAATATTAATGAATCATTGTGTCTCTGTTAAAGAGTCGAAGCTTCATCTGGTCTGATGATGTTGATGACGAGGTTTAGGAGGATTCATGAAAGTATGTGGGACAAATGTTGAACTTATGAAAAAAAATTATAATGGTTGATGATGATAAAGATGCACTGCTCTGGTGTTTAATAATGATTTCATCATGTGTAATGTTACTGCGCCATTAAAGACTTCAAATTAATTGACCAGCACAAGTTTCTTTCTTTTTACATGTTTCTTGTTGGGTGGGATTGAATTACAAATCACTATTTTTCACCATCTGTCATATAGAGGCAATTTTCACCATCCCAATCCATTTATGATAGCCTATAAACGTCCTGACCTAACTTACCATTATTCTCGATGACTATCCTGTTTAATTGAGAAAAACGTCACAATAAAAGTGAAACATTGATTTTAAAGTCTTTTTGATCAAGTGTAACGGCATTTGTAAATTAGACGGCTCAATTATATGATAAGAACTGGAGCTGGTTTGAGATGTAGGGGAGAGCGGGGCACAACCTAACATTTTTGACTTTCTCAGTTTGTGTAAATCTACTTATGGTTCAGAGTATTTATTTTTTCCCACATTAATTTCCCACATGTCTAGTACAATTATGTGTTTTTGTTTTATTAATACAGTATATACTTTTTTCTTGATATACCCCGAAAGAATGGAAGTGAAATGTGACAACATGCCCCATAGGTGGGGTACATTGTAACATGTGTGGGGCACATTGTAACATGACCATATTACATCTTAAAATGTTATCTGATCTAATAAAAAAATATATACAAAACAAACTAAAATATTTTCTAAATAAAATACAATTAAAAAACTTTTCATATAAAATAATGGCAATTTTTAATAATTAAATATAAACTCATTTTTGAGTTTTGACTACGAACACAGGAAAACACAGCTATACAACATAGTTCAAAACAAATAAATAATTAGTAATTTCTGAACATTGACTCTCAGTCTTTAGTCACCTTTTTCTCACGTTTTCTCAATAAAATTAATAAAAGTATAGAATATAATAGCATATTTCTAATAGGGGCACATTGTAACGCAGTGTTACAACATGCCCCGCCTGCACAACTGGGATTTAAACCCTGCTAGTGTCTTCTGCTAGTTAGCGAAGCATTAAAGAATCATCTCAACTGTTAAATAACATCTTGGAGATTAAAATAATATCAGATTTGTCTTATTTTAAATAAACACAAAAAATAGAGATGAAAAATTAACTTAAGTAAGAAATTTACTTTTGCTATGGTTAAATAAATGTCTATGAATATCTTCCAAAAAAAAAATTACTTTTGGCGGATTTTTTTTTTTTCTATATAGTGTTGATATGGCAACTAGTAAATAAACAAAGTTTCGTCATCCAAGCATGTGCGGAAGAATTTAAAACAAGCGTGTTACAACTAACCCCGCGTTAGGTTGTGCCCCGCGCTCCCTAGAGTTATATATTAGTCAAGAAATTAATTGAGATGTTTGAGGGTTTCTAACCTTCCTTTCCTCTGGTAAAGACAGATTTCATGCTGCTTGATGTTCTGCTCATCGCTGAATCTGAAATACGACGTTTTGTGGAGTGATGTATCTGTATGTAAAAGTCAAAACAACTGTACCTTAAAGGTCCGTTGACGCAAAGAACGATAAACTATTATAGCGTTACGTCAACAGACGATAACGGCCTTTTTTCCCCTTCAGGGTTATGTAATTGCAGCGCGCGCTTTTAGTGGCGGTTCTAGAGGGGGGCCAGGGGGGGCCAGTGCCCCTGTGACAACAAGCTTGGACCCCCTTGTGGCCCCCCTAAATGTGGAGTGTGAAATAATTTTTACAAAACTGTTCTTTTGCTATCTTTGTTTTTCACATCCGTTATTAGACAGTGGCAACGCGGAACAAATTTTACCCACACATTTTCTAGAGTGAGAGCTTAAAGCGGATCTGCAGGGTTTTTTTTTTTTTTCTATTCAGAAGTTGGTGGACGTTTTGAGCGAATATTATAGTTCAAGCAAAGAAGGAAATATGGTGAGTAAAATATGTTGTATTTTTATTAAACGCATTACAGAAGTTTAACGTTAAACTCCTTTTCCCTCCTCTGCGGCTGTCAATCATTCGATCATATCCATTCAGTAGCCTATTCAAACAGCGCGCGCGCCTCGTCCGGTTACAGCAGGATGCACGGTAAAACTCTCTCCAATATGATATATTCACATTATAATGCTTGATCTGTAGATACAAGGCTGTGGATTTGCATACAATGACTTTATTTTATGTAGGCTATTTGTATTTTATGTTTGTTGTTGTTTTTAAATGACTCGCTGTGTGCCTGTTAGATCACAAAGACTGATGATGAATCGGCATCAAACGCACAATAACTAATTTAAAACTGTGAAGAAATAAATTATTAATAAACTGTTGGACAGATATACACTAGGATTTGTGCGCCCGACATTTTTTCGCTCTGTGCCGTGAACTTTTAAATGCGCACTTGTGCAGCGCAGCACTGCACACTGTGACTCCATGTTGCTTTGAGCACATCATTCTGCACCCGCGATGTGCATACGCGCTTTGTGCGCTCTGTTTTGAAGCGTTTCGTATTATCATGGTTTTTCCTATATTTTTTATACCTAGTCTGCACAATACATTTAAAATAAGCATAATTTAATTGTATGTTGTATATGCACTAAAGCTGGTGAAAACCTATATCACAGGTCCACAGTGTCAGATAACAGATTTCCCCTTGTAATATATTTTATTATTTATTATTATATTATATATATTTATTATTTATTATATATATTTATACATGAGAATGCTTTGACGCGTTTCCACAGCGCTTGATGCCTAACGGAACGTCTGCCAATTACACCAACTGCGTTAAACGTAGACTATAATTTGTATTATTTAAAATTACTTTTAACATTTAAAAACAGACGATTTCAAATTCCACAGCTTGTAGAAGGTTCCTATTGGCAATACTGACTTAGGCTACAGCTTTCCTGGTAGCCTTGAGTAAATGAACTTAACAGAAAATGATTCATAAAACACGTCAGTTGAGCCTATGTTTACTTTCTTCACTGACACAGACGAAAATGAAAAGACTATCAGTCAAAGTTCAGCTTTAGGAGGGGAAGAAATAGGGCAGGATAAGAAGACTGAGAGAAAAAGAAAGATGAAGATGAGGAGAGAGCAGGTGTTGACAAATATCTGACAAAATTTTAAAGCTATTTCTTATCAAGTTTTTTTTTTTTTTTTTTTGGCCTTCAAAAGCCCCAAATTGCACATTTGTAGGTCAGAGAAATCCAAATTTTCTAGGGGGAGTATGCCCCCGAACCCCCCTAACTCACATTTGAGTCAGTTTTGACTTCCCATTTTTATCTTTACATTTACATTGTGAAAAAAAAGGTTGTGTTCCGTATCTTCATCATATCAGTGTAGATGTAGGTGGACCAAAATAAAAACATTAAAATAAGTATTAAATAAGTATTGTGCCACAGTGACACTCTTGTCCCAAAGCATATTAATATACCACAATACTCAATATGTTGTCCCACGTGAGTCATTTTTCCCTGTTGCACCTACACAAAATTTGAGGGTTCCCCCACCTGCCAAATCCCACTTTAACCACTGCTAATACTGAATATGTAATGCAAATGTAAAAATATAATGGAAATGCAAATACATTGTTGAATGATTGTAAACATGGTCTTTTGCCTGTTAATGCCTGGCAGTGCAGTGCAGAAAATGATATGACAACAATAAGGTCTAAATGTAACTGGCCCCTCTAATACTACAACTGGCCCCAGCTTGGCCCCCCCAGTTGAAATGGTCTAGAACCGCCACTGTTAAGAAGGAATGACTCTGAGTGGCTGTATCGTTCATCACAAACAAAAAATCGCTCTCAAAGTGATTTCAGCGATATTATTCCTCTGTATGGTTACTGTAATCAAAACCTCTACTTTCTTGGAAATGAATGATTATAAAATGTAATATTTAATACATTTATAAAAATTATTGATTATAGGCTATATAAACTTGTGATTATTGTTTTAGTGTGAATGGAACTTAAATCGACCTACATGCAGAATAAACCATGTACAATATCAGTCAAGGTTTCTTGCACCATAATTGACAGTAGTAGTAATATGATAAGCATTTCTTATATAATATTTTTTTTATATTCCATGAATGATATACTTTTAACCACATGTTGCTGTGAGTGTTTAACCAGCTTCTTTCAAGGTGCACTCTGATGTCCGAGACTAATCTTTGCTGACCTGAAAGACGACCTTGAGAGAACAGGCTCTTTGTAGTGGAAAACAGCCAACAGAAGATGTCGGGCCTGGAGAAGACCCTCACCATGTGTGGACTATATATCTGTTCTAGTCGACTAGTTAAGGTTCCAGAGGTCAAACTCTACGTGACTTTCCTGACTTGATTTACAGAATTGTACTTCTTTTATGTGTATTTCTCTAATGAATAAAGTGAACATTATCTGTACATCTTCCTGAGGAGGGAATGTTTTATCAGTATGTTTTGGTATGATAGTGAGCTCAGGCCCTCTCCATCCTTGAGGAAACTGTGATTCCCAGTGCTTTGTGTGTGCGTTGGATGTTTTTTGCAGGTCCTGTATAGGATTTATGAAACAGTTCGGTATGCAACGACAGACCCAGAGACGTCTTTCCACGATCTCCGATGTCACCACAGGACTAAATATAGGAATTGGACGACAACTATCTTGACTAATGGTGGCATACTCTCATATCTATCCATGTGTGCAGATGTGTTTTTGATTTTGTTGACTCTTAGCCAATCAGAAGTAGCTAACCTGTAAACAAAGATGTAATTCATGCCCTTGGAAATGGTATAACTGGTGTGAGATTTTGTGTAAGGTAGAGTCTGGCCTGCGACCTCCTCGTGAGACTCTGACGCTGGCTCGACCAATGAAACTGCAAACTATTCTTCAGTAAATTTTTCTCTATTTGATTGAACCTCACGACTCTTAGTCTTCTTTCATCATATCTGTGAAGGGTTGGGGTCAGAATCCCTTGTCTCTTCACTATATCTATATATCCTTTTGAGTTTTTACATTATTCCTATAACAAGTACTAATCAAGTTATATAATAATTACTATATGCAATAAGTGATTCACATATAGTTTCAATCATATTTTGTTGTCAGCATTTCTACCAGTATATTTCTAAGTGCATTATGGTGTCTGTGACTAATCTTTAGTGCCCTGAACGAGGACCTTGAGAACAGGCTCTTTGTATTGGGAAAACAGCTAATAACTAATAGAAGAGGGCAAGCCTGAAGACTCATCAGATGACTCTTTGTCTGTTTTCTGCTGACCAAGTTAAGGTTACATGGGTCAACCTCTACATGACTTACGTGATCTGGTTCACACAATTGTACTTTTTTTTATGTCTATTTCTCTAAAGAATAAAGTGAACATTATGTGTACTTCTTTCTGAGGAGGTAAAGTTTTATCAGTATGTTTTGGTTAGTCTGTCCTGATAATAATGAGCTCAGGCTCTCTACAACCTAGGTAGAACTGTTATTCCCTTGTGCTTTTGTGTATGCGTTGAATGCTCTGTGCAGGTCTCGTGATATGTAGCAGCAGATCTCAAGACGCCTTTCGACGACCTCCAAGGTCATCACCGGACCTCCAGGGACTCGGATGACAATTATCTTGATTAATGACGACGCACCCTACTATCTATCTATAAGTGTAAAATTGTTTAGACTTTATGTTCTCTTAGCCAATCAGAAGTAGCAAAGATGCAATGCATGTCCTTGGAAATGGTATAATTGGTGTAAGATTTTGTGTAAGGTAGAGTTTGCTTGCGACCTCCTCGTGAGACTTTGACGCTGGCTCTGCCAATTGAACTGCAAACTATTCTTCTGTAAATTTTCACTTATTTGATTGAACTTCACGACTCCTGGTCTTCTTTCATCATATCTGGTCCTGGGTCTTACAGCTGTTACCCCCCTAACATCTGGTTCTGGGTCTTTAAGCTGTTACCCTCTAACAGTTTTGGTGGAGGATTTGCGTGCAATCATTCCTTAGTGACACCTCTGGCAAACCAGCAAACAAGGTAGGAAGATTTTATATTTGCTAGGGCTGTCTGAATGGAAGAGATTGGGAAGGAGAGCGGAAGAGCTTCAGTCTGACGAGGAGAGTGAGGATTAATTATACTGAGAGTATAAGAATTCGCTGTTAGCGTCATTAAGGTTAACGCTTGGCATTGCTGGTGTAGCACCACCCTAGCAGAGTATGTCCCTGGATTGTAGGTCCAGTGGCGCCGCAAACCTGCCCCATCTCTTCCATCTCAGATAGGGGATCCCGAATTTAGTGAAGCAGGCAGATAGGGATCAAGTTACAAGTAAAAAAAAAAAAAAAAAAAAGGATAGAAACAGGGTTGTTTGCCAGGGATGCATCAGGACCGTTCCCAACAAGTAAAATATCAATTGTGACCCAAATTGGCATGGACCAGTATATGTGACTCGGACGTTTGTAAAGAATACTTTGTGGTTTAATTGTGTAGAAGTCCAGGATTGCGGCTAAAACCTATTTTTCCACTGAATTAATTTTTATTCGCTGCTAAAATATTCAACTGTGACCAACAAAAATGACGACTGATAAAATAAATATCCTAATTATTCCTGACCAAAGTAATGAGGCAGAAGAGAGCGCACGCTGTAAACAGCTCTGCTCTGACACGCTTTCTTCTTCAAAGAAATACGCAGAGATAATTAAGAAAATGGTCAACCAGGGTTTTGATTCCGATTGGAAAATCCCACAGCAGCTAGACTGGCTACAAACAAAAAAAGAGGCTGACAAAGTCAAATTTTTAGCCGTTTTTGCCTGTTCATGGATTTGTAAGATGGGTGGTATACCTTTAACCCCTGAAAAGGCAGTCCCTAACGTGATTGATGGGTGGTACAGCCTAATTGCACAACGTGATAGGATGGCAAAAATTATTGGAAGGGAAGTAGGGCATGATCTGTGCAGTTTGAGCAAAGGGTTAGAGGCAGTTTGTGAAAAGGCAGAGAATGCTAAGAAATGTGAGACGGTTCTTCCTGCTCCCTCCGTCTCTTCTGCTCCTTCAGGCCCTGCCGGCCAGACTGATAATCAGAGGAATGGGCCATATGGGGAGGAGCGCGGACTGTTGAGTGTGGCGGTTGAACCCCCTCCTCCTTACAACACCTCAGAGATTCCTGCTATGCAAGCAAAACAACATGAGCAGAGATCCGGGGTCAGAAATCTTGACCTGACCCCCATGGAAGCATTCAAGCCCACCGGAACAGCCTCCACCTTCCCAATTAGAGGTTTGAATACTGAAATGGGTGCTGGATGTGAGGATGGTAAATGGACCAGACTCACAGCTGCTGAAAAAAATTGTTTGCTTGCAGGGTTGGAACTTTTTAAGTTGTATAACCCAAACAAAAAAATATGGGACAAATTAGAGGCCGTTGCTAGACAACAAAATCTGGGTATGGCTGATATACAGTCTTTGGTAGAAGGGTTAGTTCCCACCAGTAAATTTAGAGCCGTTCAGGCTGTAAACTTTCATCCCAGATTCCCCACAGACTGGACCGAGTTCTGTGAAGCTTATTCAGACTATAAGAGAAGGGTGAAAGATCTTCTGGGTCGGGGTTCATGTTCCTGGACCAGTGTGACACAGGTCAGGCAAAGAACTGGTGAAAGCCCCTTAGAATATGTTGAACGTTTCCGCATGGCCTATGAGACTTACTGTGCTGTAAACAGCAGTTTTGAAGACCATGATTCTGCTATAGTGATTGAATCTGCCACAGGCGGGCTGAAAACACAATACAAAGAGATGTTGTTGAACAGCGCTGTTGACATTAAAACTTGGCAAGATTTGCTTCGCTGGTGCTCCGTCAGCTGGAGCCGTCTGCAAACATGTGAAGATGTCACTGTGGGTGAAGCACCTGCTGTTTCAGTGGAAACTAATCCTCGCAATAATATAACATGCTATAATTGTGGCGAGATGGGCCATACTTCCAGAAATTGTACCCAGCCAATTTCAAGATGTAGAAATTGTAATATGGAGGGCCACTTGGTGAAATTTTGTCGTAGGCAGAAAAATCAAGGAAACTGGAAAAAGCAAGGTCCCAAAAGCGAAGCTTCCAAACCTAACACCTTGTCTCAGGCTGAACTTGAAAAGCTGAGACAGCTGATAGGTGAAGAATAGGCGTCAGCGGCCTCCGGTTCCTGTAATTGTGCTGACACGACCCGCCCATTCATAAACGCGTTGTTAGGAGGCCAGCAATGCATTGCTTTGATTGATAAGGGTGTGACAGTATGATTACTGATCTTGATCTTGAGATTACTTCTGAAACTTTGAATATAGAAGGTCTAAATGGCAAAAAGGTGTATCATAAATCTGTCTCTGTCCCTCTAACCATTTCTAATTCTGAAAAAGTGTATTGGACTGAATTCTGGGTGGGGGAAAATACTGTAGGGACAATAATTGGTGTTGACATTTTAAAAGAACTCGAAGCTGATGTTTTGCGTTCTAAAGATAAGCTAGTGCTTGACTGCAATGAAACAATTGGCTTATCTCAGACTGGCCCCCACCATGAGCAGAGATGTGCAGTGGCTGATCCTGTTAGTATAACTGAAACTCGTCCTGAGTGGAAGTTTGTAATTTCAAAATTCCCAGAAGTATGGGCAAAAGATAAATTCGATTGTGGGCTTCCACAGATTCAACCACTGAACAACCCAGGTCCAATGCATGAAGTGAAAGGTCCAATGCATGAAGCCAAAAGACAATACTGTTTGAAGAATGAAGCTCGAGAGGGAGCTGACAATGTTGTAGATGAGTTATGTAAATGAGGAATCATAATCCCATGTTCTTCTCTCACCAACTCTCCAAGAAAGCCAGACGGAAGTTGGCGCTTGACAATTGACTCTACAGTTTCTGGGAAAATGTACCCTCTGGTGGTCAATCCCGCAACTATCCTACATGAGATAGGATCTGAACATTGTAATTTCTATGTTCATCTCTATCTCTAACCAAAGACAAGCTAAATGGGAGGCCACTCTTTTGAGTAAAAATGGGAGGAGTTTGTGACTGCATCGGAGGATATAGTCATGGGGAATGTTAAATCTGTGTTGAATGCTTTTGGAGCCTGTTTGGGAGTATTTGTTCTTTGCTTGTGTGTTCGTTTTTGTTTCTCCTAAATGTTCTTGCAGAAAACTGAATCCTGTCGAGGAGGAAAGGAGACTAAGAAAGCTGACGAACCATCTGAAGGACAAACTGAGGAAAGAGAACATCAACGCCCTGTTGTGAGTGGAAGGTGGGAGAGCCTCGGAATGGGGACTGGAATTTTTAGTATCCAGCATGTCCGTGATGAGGCGAAGAGACAAGTGTGACCCGTCAGGGGAGCATGCGTTACCACTCCACCTTCCGTAGTGACCTCACTTGATAGACCAGACGTGGCGGTATTGGACCACACATCGGTCTAAAACGGGGGACTGAAGGGTTGGGGTCAGAATCCCTTGTCTCTTCAACTTGTGAGTGATTACATTATTCCTATAAAAATTAATAATCAAGAAGCAGTATTTCATATATATATATTTTTATATTACATGAATTATACATACATACTTTTAACCACATGTTGCTGTGAGTGTTTAACCAGCTTCCTTCTAGGTGAACTCTGATGTCTGTGATTAATCTTTGTTGACCTGAAAGACGGCCTTGAGAGAACAGGCTCTTTGTAGTGGAAAACAGCCAACAGAAGATGTCAGGCCTGGAGAAGACCCTCACCATGTGTGGACTATATATCTGTTCTAGTCGACTAGTTAAGGTTCCAGAGGTCAAACTCTACGTGACTTTCCTGACTTGATTTACAGAATTGTACTTCTCTTATGTGTATTTCTCTAATGAATAAAGTGAACATTATCTGTACATCTTCCTGAGGAGGGAATGTTTTATCAGTATGTTTTGGTATGATAGTGAGCTCAGGCCCTCTCCATCCTTGAGGAAACTGTGATTCCCAGTGCTTTGTGTGTGTGTTGGATGTTTTGTGCAGGTCCTGTATAGGATTTATGAAACACTTCGGTAAGCAACAACAGACCCAGAGACATCTTTCCACGATCTCCGAGGTCACCACAGGACTAAATCTAGGAATCGGGCGACAACTACTGTATCTTGACTAATGGCGCCTACTCTCATAACTATCCATGTGTGAAGATGTGTTTTTGATTTTGTGGACTCTTTGCCAATCAGTAGTAGCTAACCTGTAAGCAATGATGTAATTCATGCTCTTGGAAATTGTATAACTGGTGTGAGATTTTGTGTAAGGTAGAGTCTGGCCTGCGACCTCCTCGTGAGACTCTGATGCTGGCTCTACCGATGAAACTGCAAACTATTCTTCAGTAAATTTTTCACTATTTGATTTAACCTCACGTCTCCTAGTCTTCTTTCATCATATCTGGGTCTGGGTCCTTAAGCTGTTACCCCCTATAGGCCCTTTCACACCGGATGCATAACGAAAAAGCAAATAGTTCGTGTGCAAATAGTTTGCGTCAAAACCATTCACATGAGCTGCGTAAACACGGTCTCTATCTCTATCTTTGACGATAAGTGTTAGCTTTCTATCCCAAATGTAGTTTAGCTTTCTAGCCTACACAGCACAGGACTATACAACGACTAAAACTATCACACAACATACTCACAGTCGTGATAACCGAGTTGGTTGGCAATGCTACGCCACACAATCATTGTCCTTGTAGTATGCGATTGGCTGAAGCCTTTTCTGTCGCCGCAAAAGTAAAAAAAAAATCGACATCAAAGCGAAAAAAATAAGTCGTTTTTTCGCCGCAGCACATTCGCGTTCGGTGTGGAAGCACTCATTACACAAACACAGCTGATCAAAAAATAAAACCATCGCGCAAATTATTTGTGCGTCAAAATCGCGTCCAGTGTGAAAGGACCTTTACACCTCATAAGACCTTTATATGAAGACAAAAGAAACCAATATGAAAGACCATTTTTTGCAAATACTGGAAAAGTTTTATAAAAGACATCACATTTTTTAATCCAAGTTTTCTGAATTATGTACAGGACACAAAAAAAAACAGCTTTAAATGTTATTTAAATGATCAGATGAATTTATGTTTCAATCGTTCCCTCTTTCACGATGGCCATGGCGAGGTTACGGGCCAGAGACAGTCGCAAGAGCTCCGTCTTTGTGGACTCGATATCTTCATCCTAAAACACACAGAGGAAAAACAGCTTAGAAACATCTTAATTTACAGCTAAACCTTATAATGGTCAGCTCACGTGCTTCTGGGACGCTCTGGACGAGCAGTACCTGGTCTGTCTGCTTTGGCTCTTTGGTTCCTGAGTTCAGTTCCTCCAGACAGGACATGAGCTCATACGTCTGATCCACGGAGAAGATCACCTTTACATGCAGGAAAACAGAGCGATTCAAACGATATGCCAAACACACTATGGTCAACTTTTATGGGTTAAGCTAATATGTTTGTTTATATTTATGCATTTGGTAGTCGCTTTTATCCTTGCATTTAAGGCAAATATTTAATCAGTTGATAGTACAGACCAAACATGCCACACAAGTGCTGAAAAGTGAAGCCAAAGCCTCTCAATCGCCTTTTGATATTACTTTTTCCATTTTTAATGCATTTTTTTGGGGGAGTTTCTTTATTTTGTTTACCTTCAAATTACTATATTTTATCAATAAATACATAATTTAAGCACATTCCTCACATTCTTTCCACTTAAATTCAGAATAACTCACAATTTCATGCATAACCCTTTTAATTCAGCTCAAAACATCTTACACTGGGTGTCTTTGCCGACCTCTTGTGGAAATAATGATAATATGACTCTAGCTACTAGATGGCCTTATAGCTCTATATGGAGCAAATGAGCTGTTCCTCTGGGTCCTAAACTCAGTTTCTCTTCAGTATGCATTCAGACACACATGTAGACATTAGAAAATAATTTTTTGGTAAAATTCTAGGATTTTCGATGTGTATTCCTCACATTCCATTCATTCCTAAGGACGTAAAATTGACCCGTGAGGGAAGAATTTGTTACTTTTTTACAATTTCAACCACAAAACTCCTTGAATCCAATCAAATGTTTTTTTTTGTGTATTCGTTATTCAAGTGTGACAAAAGCCCAAGATGTACCCCTCTGATGTACACTCAATTAAAAAAAAGTTTTGGATCAAAATGACCCGAGGGAATGAAGTTCTGTAGCCAAACTTTCATTGTTCCTAGCACTTTCTCTCCTAAGGTTACGGGTTAGTGTAGAGCATGAGGTGTGAGTGACCTCCTTCTGCTCCAGCAGTGGCAGTGCGTCGGTCAGCAGGGTCATCCACAGGCTGCGCGGGGCGATCTTAGCCGTCATGAGGGACAGCAGGAGTCTGGCCGCCTCAGAGAAGCGGTTCTCACCGTAAAGCCTGTGAAACTCACGGTACTTTCCTAAAAACACACACGCACACATGGTCATACATCTCAAGGACTAACGACCTTCTTAAAGACAACATGAAATGGCATTAGTAATCGTTTTTAAGTCTGTGATGTGACATCGTTCAGAGTGAAACAGGATATCTGACAAGAAAAACATGGACTTATAACAGAATAGAGCTGAATGTGCATTTGCTGAAAACAATAACTTATAAATTGCTTTAGTTATTGGTCAGTATTAATATATGAAGAGAAAGTTATTAGATGAAAGACAAGCTATGAGCACATATAATGGGCATTGATGAATCCTTCACAGTTAGTGAAGGAAAGCCGCAGTGAAATCTGTGATAAATAGTCATGAGAAAAAACCAGCGGACTGAAATATGAGTTGTTCATGAAAAATTCATGAAACCGAATTATAGCAGCTCTTCAGATAAATCACGTAAATGTCGTTGGTTTGTCATGTTGTACCTAGAAACGTCAGTCTGTCACTGAGCAGCATGGCAGGACCCAGATTATCCAACAAATCCAGATCTGTGAAAGAGCCTTTATTACTGTAATCCTGAAGAAACCTGTGCAAAACACATGGAAAGAAGCGTTAGGGGAAAAAGAGCAATTTAATAATTATATATGTATATATATATTTTTTTTATTCTTATATATTAAATGTAGCATTAAGACAATTAAGTCTGTTTTAGAACATTACAGTAATGGTAATTTGAAGTTGTAAAAAAATTATAATTATAGGTTAAAAAGACAACATGATAACCAATTAAGTATATTGGCAGGGGTAGGTAGGGTGGATGGACTGATAGATAGGGACAGATGGATGGATGGATAAGAAAGATAAGAGATGGATAGATGGATGATGGATGGATAAGAAAGATAAGAGATGGATTATAGATGGGTGGATAAGATAGATAAGAATGATGGATGGATAAGACAGATAAGATGGATTATGGATGGATGGATAGATGGATAAGATAGATAGATAAGATGGATGGATAGATGGACAGACAGACAGACAGATAGATAGTAACCTCTCAGAGATGAGTGTGGCGAAGGCTGCGTCTTTTGCTCTGATGCTCCAGGACAGAGCAGATCCCAGTCTGTTGTTCCTCAGAGCTCGTTTAGCCATGATCTTACAGATACTGCGCACTGAAACACACGCACACACACACCCACACACCACCACACACACACACACCACACACACACACACACACACACCACACACACCACACACACCACACACACCACACACACCACACACACCACACACACCACACACACCACACACACACACACACACACACACACACACACACACACACACACACACACACACACACACACACACACACACACACACACACACACACACACACACACACACACACACACACACACACACACACACACTTAACAGACTTAAATCAAACTTAATGAATGTAATGTAATAGACTCTTTCTGGAAAAGAGCAGCCGGTTTAGGCAGGAAGAGGATGACAGTTTTTGGTGACTGTGGTCAGTCGACCTCAGTGTTTGAGTGTGTTCGCTCACCCTGTTCACTCATCTGTCGGTCCTCACAGATACGCAGGACTTTAATGGCTTTACGTTCGGTGTCGAGCGGGACTCTCTCGATCTGCAGCTCTAGATACACACGACCGAACTCAGGACAGTGATCGAAATAATCCACCGCCAGCTGCCACAGACTAACACACACACACACACATATGAGAAATGCATAATTTCTGAGCGTCAGATCATCATATTAGAATGAATTCTGAAGGATCATGTGACACTGAAGACTGGAGTAATGATGCAGAAAATTCAGCTTTGATCACAGGGATAAATTACACTTTAATATATATTCATATGAAAACAGCTGTTTCAAATTGTAATAATATTTCACAATATTCATGCTTTTACTGTATGTCTGATTAAATAAATGCAGTCTTGGTGAGCAGAAGACACTTATTAAATTTTAACACTGAAAAAAGTATTTTCTATAAAGCTGCTCTGAAACAATTTGTACTGTGAAAAGCGCTATTTAAATTAACTTTTAAAATTTTAGTTACATGTTCTCATTAATTCAGCAGAGATACATAATGTGTTTAATCACCTGTGATGTGTGAAGAGACCTGAGGCGTACTCCAAAACCAGAAACTCACGCAGATTAGAGCCAAAACTACAAACACACAGAACCATCACATCCATCAAAACCTTCTCAAAGAGTTTTTGAGAAGGTTACTTTTTGTGTGCAGAAACCTGATCATAAGTGTAATGAAAGCATGATGTGATGTGAGATACGCACTCGAGGTTGTGCGACTGCAGCAGTTTGCAGTGATCCAGCAAGTCCGTCAGATGAGCCACAAACCACCAGTTGTTGAGCGCGATGCTGTGGAGACATCACATGTGTGTGTGAGAGGGTCTGTTCAGATGAATGTGTGTGTGTGTACTGAGAAAGCGCTGACGCACCTGCAGTCTTTGATCACCTGATGCAGGTCGAACTCAAACGCCGACAGCAGAATGATGTCCAGAGGCTCGGGAGTCGCCCGCGGACCCAGAAACATGTTCATGCTCGACTGACACACACACACACACACACACACACACACACACACACACACACACACACACACAGTCAGCTGGGGGTTTATACACTCACACTGTATCATTTATTCCTCGTTTATATGAGAGTAAAACACAGTGAGCTGCTGCTGCCCATTGTCAAGAGAAATGGAGTGTACTCTTCTAAACATTTAGACACAGATCTAAATTATAAGAAAATATATAATAAAAAGCAGCACATTACAGAAGTGACAAAACATTAGGTGACAAAAACATATGTACTGTTCAGACATGCATGATGAATACTCAGCGGTTTGTATGATATCTGGCAGCTTTACACGTGGTGTGTGTGTGTGTGTGTGTGTGTGTGTTGCATGTAGGGTTATTTTAACTAAAATAAATAAAACACAGAAACATAAGCCTGCTTTTAGGATACTACTGTAATGAGAATGTGTAGTGCTGAACTGTTGTGAAAATTAATTTTTAGATTAAATTTTTTTTTTTTAATGCAAAATATAATTTCTTTATTTTCTTTTATGGTGAAGCATGACCTGGACATGATTTATTATAGTTATATTATATAGATGGGTTATTATAGTTAACTAAACCATTACAAACTTTGTTACTTGAAATAAAATAAGCTTTTATTTTAATTTTTAGCTACTAAAAAAAAAAAAAAAAAAAAAAATACATAGAATTACTAAAACTAATTAACATAAAATATTAAATTATAAATAGCCATAGAACTATAATAGTAGAGGCCTGTCATGATCATGAATTGTGTGCTAACGATTAATTGTCATATAAATAATGGCAATTAATGTTTTAATTCTGTTTTAAGATTTTTTTGAAGGCCCATTTAATTTAATTTAATGCTGTAAAAATGTATATTTATACAACTATTTATATATTAATAGAATATAATGTAATGTAATATAACATTGGCCCATATGATTTTCTTTAATGCTGTCAAAATAAATATTTATATAATATTATAAAATATAATATAATCTTATACAATATAGTAATACAATTTAATAACCTTAATATAATATAAACTTAATTTCATATGAAGGAAAACCTTTGATATTTGTGTGCTTATATATATATATATATATTCATTTAATTATTTTTTCCATTCTTTACTACATGCAAGATTCTGACTCTCTCTCCACACTGGAGGAGGAGACACGACATCACACATTTGATGGCATTTCTTTAAGCACTTAAATTTCCCTTATTTAGAGGATAAAATGTAGCTGTAATCTAAACTGCACAATTATTGTGGGTCTCTCAAATAATTGTGATTACACTGAATAACCACGATCATACGCCCACTCAATAACCGTGCCTGTCCTATGATGGTAAAGGAACACTACCTGTGCGTAGTAGTGCAGGTCGGGCGGTTTGATGGTGGGGTGTGTGAACAGCAGCCGCGTCACCAGAAAGTGATACCAGGTGCTCAGCAGCTCCTTCTGCTCCAGCAGAGCGTCTTCATCGCCCACCAGGATCTGACAGAGACACACATAATCAGGGTGATGATGATGATACCTGATCACGGGTCACCATCACCTTGCAGATGGTCTCCAGGTGACGGTTGCTAGCGAAGGTGTTGTCCTGGAGACTGCGGTCACACTCCTCGTGCCAGTTTCTCCATTTCATATCAAACTCGGTCAGCGTTTGAGTTCCTGTGGGCTGAACACACACACACACACACACACACACACACACACACACACACACACACACACACACACACACACACACACACACACACACACACACACACACACACACACACACACACACACACACACACACACACACACACACACACACACACACACACACACACACACACACACACACACACACACACACACACACACACACACACACACACACACACACACACACACAACATGATTATTTCATGGTGACACTGGTTTATAAAAGAAATGAGCCCTAAAGGTGGTTGTTACAGTGATTTTACTATAGTTAACCCTCTGGTGCTCTTCGTTGGTCGATCAAATGACCAATTAATTTTTTTCAACAAGAAAATTGTACTATATTTTAGTTCATTACTGTTTTTTAATTTAATATTTTGTATAGGTCGATTTATAGTAATAGATTTGATTGTAGTTATAATCCATTTATTCACTTTTGAGCATAGACCTGAACATGAGATTTTCAAATTATTCAAGTCATAAGTTTAGAATATTTTAGAGCACAGACCTAAAGTTTGTTCTCTTTTTAAAGACGGCACTTGACATATTACTGCTGAAAAAATTCTTTAATCAGAAGTGTGTTGTGTGCTGATGTGTGTACATACGTTAAACACGGGCATGTTCTGGAGCAGGAGGTCCATGCGTCTGAACACAGAGCTGCTCTCGGCCCGCTGAGACGCCTGTTTGGACAGAACCTGCCGGGCTTCATCCATCCGGCCCTGCAGCACTAAACTGATCACCTGCACACACACACACACACACACACACACACACACACACACACACACACACACACACACACGCGTGAGGACCCCAGAGGTAATGTGTTGAGCATCTGGAGGTCAGAGGTCATGCGCTTCATACCACGTCCCAGTAGGCCTGATGTCGAGTGGGGCTCTCGCTCTGCAACACTTCTCTCGCTCTGGAGTCCACGTCTGACTTGTGGAGGCGCACCCAGTCCAGCAGGTGCAGCAGCAGAGATCCGGCTACACAACACAACACAACACACACTCATCATGACCAGCAGAAATCCGGCTACACAACACAACACAACACAACACAACACAACACAACACAACACAACACAACACAACACAACACAACACAACACAACACAACACAACACACACTCATCATCATGACCAGCAGAGATCCGGCTACACAACACAACACACACTCATCATGACCAGCAGAGATCCGGCTACACAACACAACACACACTCATCATGACCAGCAGAGATCCGACTACACAACACAACACACACTCATCATGACCAGCAGAGATCCGACTACACAACACAACACACACTCGTCATGATCAGCAGAGATCCGGCTACACAACACAACACAACACAACACAACCATCATGACCAGCAGATGGAGACAGATCGCATTTAGGCCACGCCCACCATCTCCATTGAGTTTGCATTTCAAGAAGCTGCATCCTTTCTGACTTATAGCAGCTTTTAGACATTTTGTTAGTTATGTGTTTGTTATGTGACAAGGTGTACAGCAAACAAGCGAAAAAAAAAACAGACGTTTTTTTTTTTTTTTCAGACATCGACCCCAAAAAAACGTGACAATTGAGACAGACTGTGACGTGTCATAGACCTACGCCTACTGGAGGGGAACATAATCGGTGACAGGATAGCTTAGCTTACAGGAATATAATATATAAAACTGACATTTGGACATTTGACTTACCAGTGACAAAATGTTTACTGCACACGATTGTGTATTTTTAGTGCATACTGAGTGTCAGGATCCCACAATTTACCCATTTTTCCAGCTGATGCTTCACATCTTATTGCCTGTGTCCTTTTTTGGGGGGTCGACAGCTTATAAAAACAAAAAATTGCTTATAAAAACAGCTTATAAAAATTGCACCACTAGATGGCGGGCCAGAACATAGTCAAAGGATAATTTATGAAATTAATTGATGAAAAAATTCAACTAGAATTGTCTGTGACAAACTGTTAGTGCTGTGACAAACTGTTAGTGTCTTTTGTAACTGGTAATGAGCTGTTACTCTGGGTTCAATCCCGTAGCAGGACAGTCATTCACAAAAAGCCACACTTGTGTGGCGGTGTCTGGGTTTCACACTGGATAAATGAATAAAGCTGTAGTGAGTGACTAGGGATGAATCACGATTTTCAAATATTCGATTAGTTGATTTAATTATAGAATATCGAATAGGTTGTGCGATTATTGTCTAAAAAAATCCCTAAGTTTTCAGTGCTGACACCTTCATGTAACTAGAGGGTGACGCTGCCAGTAACGCACCTAAAAGCTGTCACAAAGAACTGGCAAAATGAATGATTATTAATGTTTCACATATAGCAAGGAGAAATTTTAATTGTTTATTAATAAATGTGTGACAGTGTCGGCTGCGATAGTGACTGCAGTAGTGGAAACTAGTGCAAAGAATATAATATTAGACATTTGATGACGGCTATTTTAGAGGTGTGTCCAGCGATCCACAGACTCTTTTGAATGTCTTTCAGAAGTTTTCAAATTAAAAGCTCTCAATTAATCTCAAAATAAAACATTGCTGCAAAAACGTTCTCGTACTTTTATTCTGAAGGCAAAATCACTAAAGACGGAGTGATTGTGAGTAACTGTTGCTGTCATGACAGATCTATTTCCAGATATTATTGCTGGCGGGCCAGTTTTGGCCTGTTGCCGACCCCTGCTGTTCACCTTGTCACATGGCAGCGTTTAGACATTGTGTAGTGTTATAAAACCATCAAATAAATGTCAAATTATATTGTCAAATAAAGTCATAAATGACAAGGATGCAGCTTTTCGCAATGCAAAGTCAATGGAGACGGTTGGATTCCCCCCTTCAGATTATGACAGGTGTCGCTCTGTCTCAATCTGAGCAGCGCAGGCGTCTGTACCTGGAGATGCGTCGATGAACAGCACCTCACACAGGTTCCAGATCAGCTCGATGGCCAAGAGAATAGACACCTACAGAGATCAGATCAACAATAACAGGACATGTTTGAGTGAGAGAGAATATTCCCTTTGAAAATCACTGATTTGATCCACTACAGTTTGATTAGATCATAATAAATGTCACATGAGCAAAAGAAACAATGTTATGTCAGCAGAAAGAATGTTTCAGAGGCTGAGCGAGATTTTATTCATTTTTACATTTAGGGACACTTATTAAGTACATATTAACATTTTATTGTTGTAATCTAATGACAAAAGTATTTTTATAAAATAAAGCACATAAAATAATTAGAAAATGTGTGTTGTTTTAATAATATTAATATAGTATTTATTGATATTTTGTAATCTAATGATTAATTTATCTTTATAAAATAAAACAAAATAAATAGAATTTTTTTTAATAGTAATAATAGTTTTTTTTTAATAATTTTAATGGTATTTTTTAATAGTAATAGATAAATATTATAATAGTATTTTTATTTTTTTTTAATCTAATAATTAATTTATCTTTTTCAAATAAAACAAAAGAATATGCTATTATAGTATTCATATTTTTGTAATTAATGATTAATTAATCTTGACAAATTAATGCATATAAAATAAATATAAATGTGTGTTACTTTAGCAATATTAATATACTATTATAGTTTTATGAATTTTTTTGTATATTTTTATAAAATAAGGAATATAAAATTAGAAGATTAGTGTTTAGTAATATGAATATACTATTATAGATAGTTATTGATTTATTGATATATCAAAATAATTTTTAGATTTTCAATTTTCATTTTATGTTGAACTTAAGTTATAACCATTTCTTTTATATTTGTTTTTGTCATTTATTTTTAATTCAATTATTTTTTTCATTAATTTCTATTTCAATTGTATTAATTTTAGTATTATACTCATTTTATTGCAGCTAGTTACCAATGCGACATTTCTGATTTTCTCATGTAATATTTGAAGAGTTCAGATGCAAAAGCCTCTAAATGCCATCTGAAATTTTCTTATACAATGATCTTTTTTTATCAAGCTTGTATATTTAATTTCAATATTTTCACTTATATGGCAATGACGGTTACCTATTTATTGTCATTTAAGTGAAATTACTGAACTTAAATATACAAGCTTGATAAAAATGATCATTTTATAAGAAAATTTCAGATGGCATTTAGAGGCTTTTGCATCTGAACTCTTCATTTATATGTTATTTCAAATTTATTTTATTTTAATGTTTAGTTGTCTGATAAATGATGTGCAGAACCAGTGTTTCGATAGTAGTTTCATTCTAACAAAAAACATTTTCGTTAATGCAATCTGCACTGGCCATGAGTTACTGTATCAGTCGATTCATATTTGACGTGATCTTCAGCATGTACCTGATCTCCATACTGTGACGCTATAGACCCCTCTTGTGCTGAAACTGGGAAGAGAAACAGAGCGTGATCAGCTGATCAAACACATCATCCTCCTCATGTATGATGCGTGTGTCATGTGACCGCTTACCTGCGTTCTGCTGAAGTTCCTCCATACAGGCTCTGATCACAGACCTGTAGTTCTTACTGATGCTCACGAACCTGCGGGAAACAATGACAGATCACAACCACAAACACACACCAGGACACACTCAGTCAGCCTGTGACGTTTGAGGTCTGAGGACTCACTGCGTCTTCTTGTTTTTGCTCGGGACGTCCTCTTTGATTTTCTGCAGCCCCACGAAGATGAGATGCGACTCGTTGAAGAGCTTACGCAGGATGGGAGAGCAGATATCTTCATCTTTCCTCACGATGTGGACGAACGGAGAGCCCGCAGACTTCGGACCTGAGCAGGAATACACACCATTGACAGTTTTTATGATGCCTCTTTCACACACACTCTTTCCAGAATCCAGTGTGGATGTTAATTTAGTAATACCTTGTAGTTTGTAGTTTGTCTCATAGACTAACAGATCTCCAGGACCCCATTCAAAACCCAAGTGCCTCTGATGAAATCCAGCGCCGGGAATCATCTGCAAGAAAAACAAATGGAGTATATGAACAATGGTAACAATACCATGGTAATCATTCAGTAATATATAAGAATAAGCCAGTTTATATCAGTTTATACAATACATATATACCATGGTAGCCTGCTTATGATAATTTAGTTCCATAGTATATATATAATTATATACCAACTTATTGAAATACTATAGACTACCATGGTATATGATAGTTTAGTAATACTACATTCAGATACCATGGTAACACCAAAGAACATGTGTATTCTTCACATATGCATACTTGTAACTTACTGTTTATTAATAATCATATGGACTGAACAACCAGCATAAAACAGCACGTACCGTGGGACTGGGCTCCACGTCCACCTCCTCCATCATCCGGAGATATTAAATCCTCCTGATTAACAGTGAAAAATATGACTTTAAACAGTTTTATGATCTGAACAACATTCAATGCGTTCAGCGCTCAGAATCGAGCGCCATGAGCCTGAAGGACCCCTGGAGCCTGCGCGCGGTTAGTACGACGCACTGAACGCCTGAGTAAAACACTAATCGACAATTAAATATAAATTATGCTCTGTTTATATTTGTTTCAAATTATATGGTTGTTGTTGTTATAAGGAAACATTGTTTCAGAATTATCAGTAGTGTTTAATAACAATACATACCAATTACCAATCACAAATGTTTGTCATATTTCCATAAAGATGAAGAATAAAGGAGAAAAATAAGACTTGCGTTTTTTTTTTTTTCATATTTACAAATCGCATGTTTTTTTTTTTTGTTCTCTAAAGGATTTTCAGTGGTCCCATGACAGCTCTAGCTATTTTAATTGAACATACCTGATAAGAATTATAGGGATGCACCGATAGGCTATAAACATTTTGGCCGATACCGATAACTGATGATTCCTGATGATTAACTGTAATTGGCCAATAAATCGAAATAAAAATGTTATATAATTTCTGACAGCCTGATTACAAAAACAAAAATCTCATCATTAAAAGCCATGTCACTAACACACAATGTTCTTATTATAATTGTATACAGCCTATTTGACAGACTTGCGCTGCACATGTTGCACTGTATTTCAATTTTTTGAAGTGATTCCAATCATTTTTCAAGCATTCAAAACCATCATGTTTAACAGTGTGTATCTGAAGTGTCTCAGTAGAAGGAAATAAGCCATTATTTATCGGCTTTCATATAAAGGACACATTTTCTTATCGGGTCGATAAGTTAACGATAACATTAAAAATGAACATATATCGACCGATACCGAGATAGTGGCCGATATATTGTGCATCCCTAGTATATATAGTGTACAAAAAAAAATCCATGTTTTAATTTAAGTTATTATAAATAGTGTTCTAGCTTAAAATATTGCTTTTATATAGGGTCAGGGTTTGTAAACACTTGCTTTTAATGGTATTCCTTTTAGACTGTGTGATTATGGATTTTTTTGTTTGTGATTTTAAAGCTTGAACTGATTTATTTACACATTGTAATGTTTCTTTGAAATAAACTGTTTTATATATGGCCCTAATATATATATTTTTTCTGTCAATGATATAAAATGATCATAAGAGAGGTTTAATTCAGAATGTAATGTCAATTATTTCATTTGTTTGTTATAGTGTAGGCCTTTTCCTCACAGTCGCTTTGAATTATTAATAAATAATGGCTGCGGTATGTTCAGCTTGATCTGTGAATTACATAAAGAACAAAATGGCTTCCCTTCCCACTCCAGTGTCAGGAGCAGAGGGTCATTTTCCCCTCAGAAACAACACAATACTCGATGTACGCCATTGTAATAGATTCCCTGTCTTGTATCTGATTATATGTGATATTTACTATTAAAAAAATCATCGTTTTGTGTCATTTATATTCATATTTGGTTCAACGTTTTTTTTTTCCAAGATAAGACGTGCACGAATGCGCGTGCATGTTTCCCCGGCTCCATGGTCTCGCGCATTACATCACCGTCGCGCGTCACACGATACATGTGACCTGCTCTAGCCAATCGTGACAGAGCGCGGAGAACGGACGCGCCGCTCGGGACCGCGCACGCAGGGCCTGTTTTTAATCGGGGGCGCGGACGTGCGCGTCCCCGCGGATTCTTTGTGTGGCGGCGTAGAGAAGCGCAAATACAATAACCATGGCCGACGAGAAACCCAAGGTGAGTGGCGTTTAAAAATGAAGGGATTACTTTTATTTAGTCACAGTTTAAGTCGTGCGAGGGATTGTGAAAACATGGGAGGACACAGATGGTTTCATATTTAATGTGAAATATCGCGCTTAGTGGATAAATCCTGTAACTACCGCCTCAGAAACACCGGAAGAAGACGTGTGAACGCGCGTGGCGAGCTCACACCGCGCGCGACACACACAGGCGCGTTCAAATAAAAATAACGAGGAGAAATGGTCTAATATCAGACATATATTACTATTATAAGCGTGTTTTATATGTGCACCGAGTATTTGCTGACTGAGACCTGATGGAAAGTAGTTTTCTGTTGGTTTGATCTGATGATGTGATTCAAATGTGAGCATCCATCACGTGAAGCACAGCAACTCAAGCACAACACTGCCAATAAAGCCACAAAAAAACACCACTAAGATGAACATGCATGAGTCTGTTATTATTGCAATACATCCACATGTAAAAGACTAAAATAAACTGAACTGAGTGTGTCACATGAATGAGGATTTATCACGTTCATTTTAGTTTAATTATATAACCCACACCAAATCGTGTAAAATTCAAATAGTTAAAAGGAAGTCCCCCAGTGGTGAAAGTCCCCCTGTAAAGTCCCACTGTGGTGAAAATCAAGTTTTTAATGTTGTTTATATATGGTGTTTTTTTACTGTGCTTTAAGACAAACCAAGTGCAAATAAATTCATAATTCAACATCATTGCTGAGTATTTTCTCCTTAAAACTGCAGTGAACCAAAAACAGTCTCAAGAATGGTTTGAAATCGCTGGTGTTTCTGACGTCACAAACTACCTTGTAACCAATCAGATCAACGTGTGATCGTCAAGGAGTGGATCTCTGAGCTTGTGCGAGTGAGTGGAGGCGGGGCTTTTTTCAAGGAAAAAACTTTTAAATATGTCACCAGAGACAAGAAACGCTAGATGCCATCCTGGTAGACATTCAAACGCTCTCCCTCTCAGTTAGCATCGGCAAGCAATAGCCACAGAGACATCATCCGTTTTGCCCCACCTCTCGCCTCTGATCGTCATCGCTTTGATTTAATCGATATTGAACATCTTTGAAGTTTTCATCCTCGCTAATTATGCGCTTCGGCTCAAATTGAAAAGAAAAATTGTTAAACAGATGATATTTTTGTAACACACAGGAATCAAGATAACGGTGCCGAGATCGGTGCCACCATTTGACGTCACTCACTAGCACTACCTAGAATGCATTGCAATGTCAACTTTTTTCCCACATTTTATAACAGCTTAAGGGCTGTTTACACTACACCGTTTTCAACTAAAGCATGTAAAACTTTTTACGCATTTTAGTCGTTCGTTTACATGACAACGGCGTTTTGGGTCCCTGAAAACGCAAACTTTTGAAATCAGGTTTCAAAGTGCAAGATTTTGAAAACGTTCTCCGTGTAAACAACAAAAACGCGAATCTCTGAAGACGATGACGTCACGCATATGCGTATTACGTGTTCAGTCTATAGTGTTTCATCGCCATCTACTGGCCTGGCCGCAGAATACAGCGTGTTTAGTCGTTTTCGTGGATCCGTGTGAATGGGGATCGTTTTGACAATGGTGTCGTCTGTACACGGAAAACTCAAAGGAAAAACTTCTCCGTTTTAAGCGTATCGTTGTCGTGTAAACGTACCCTAAGACATATTTCATGAATTGTATATTATATCTGTACTTTGGGAGAACAGTAAGGCATACAAGTCTTAATACTCGGGGTTCCTTTAAAAAGGATGGAACTAGTTTCTATTTTCGCCACAATGGTCACATGATAGCCTGCTGCATTCCCTTTCCATGTTATTGTCATGTGACTCACATTTATTCTGTTTTAATCATCAAACTACAAACGGTTCCTTTCATACTATAGATTATAGATGAGCCATTGTCTAGAATCGTACCTACAGTATTTTCTGTGTATTGGTTGACCAACATGTCCGATATATATTATGCATAATTACATTTAATAGTTACAAATGAGATGCACCTAAAACATGCAAGGAAGAGTGAAGTAAGATATCTCATATTCGTACACGTGTGTTTTTGTGTTCTCAGGAGGGGGTGAAGACAGAGAACAACGACCACATCAACCTGAAGGTGGCGGGACAGGACGGGTCCGTGGTCCAGTTCAAAATCAAGAGACACACACCCCTCAGCAAGCTCATGAAGGCCTACTGCGAGAGACAGGTGAGATCATCACTACACACACACACTCACACACACACTGTGCTTCTCAGGTACAAGGATCGACAGCCTACCGTCCCGACAGTATTGTGAAGTCCTGGCGGCACATATAAGAGTTCATGTGCAAAATATAGACGAGGTTTCCACAAGTAGGGCTGGGCGATTTAAATCGCGATATTGTTATGCGCATCTCGTCAGTAAAGCCGGTTCCTTGATTAGTAGTAAATCGCCATCACCTGCTTTCAGATGAAGCGGCATTTAGGGCTGAGGAGATAATTAAGTGATTAATTTAGTGATGATTGAGCATTATTGAAGACACCTGATGTTAACAAGCAGAATCACTGAAGAAGAAAATCACAAATTGTAAGTTACCATTGTGGTGATGGGTGTTTGCTTTAGTTGGGCTCTAGACCATTATGTGTTTATTTAAATTTTTACTGTTGTTTGTCTGCTGTTATTGATTTATAACAGTTAAATGAACAAAGTAAAGTGTTATCATATAGCCTAGTGTTGGTTATGTTTTGACATAATCAAACTGTGATCTGAAAAATGAAACATATTAAAATAGTTTGGTTTAACTTGTTAGCTGCAGTTTAGTGATTCTTCAGCCTAATATGATTATCAGTATTTTACTTATAAATCAAAATATTTAATAAACATTGTTCTGATCAAAAAGACATTCAGACATATTCATTTAAAACACAGATATCAATAATCAGCCTGTGAATCTCAACAATGGTGACAATAATAAAGCATGTTGCAGTGGCTGCCACCAATCACAACTCATTAATGGCTCCCATCATGCATTGCGGTATGAATACATTATGATCTGAATTGTCTATGTAATTTACTTTTCCTCATTGAATATTCTGCTCCTCACCATTGTTGAGATGCATAGACTGAATCTTGACATCTGTGTGTGCCTAAAAGAATGATTTTTTTTTAAACAACTTTTAAGAAATCCTTTATATTATAACAAAAATTCTGGCCATTTATTCAGATTCACAGTTATGCTGTAAACAACAACATAAATCGAAGTCAGAAAGAAGGAGTTCAGTGTTCAAGTTCAAATGATGATTGTCATAATATAACCAACACCATCAGATCAATTTTTATTCTTTGTTCAACGGGCAGTTTTAACTCAGATACAACCACCAAACAAAATCTAAAGTACATTAAAAAGGGTCAGAGCCCAACTAAAGCAACTACCCATCACAATAATGGTAACTTACAATTTGCGATTTTCTCCTTCAGCGATTCTACTTGTTAACATCAGGTGTCTTCAATAATGTTCAATCATCACTAAATTAATCACTTAGTTATCTCATTAACTTAAACACTCTTGAGTGTGGACTCATACACTCCCAGGAGTGTTAATTTAACACCGCTAATTTACTGGAGGTTTTGCTGTGTACAAAGAGCCGTAGTTAACTGACAAGCTGAGCCATATCGCATTAAATATCGCTGGCGATACGTCCGCGATATTCATGTGATTTGGCTCAGCTTGTCAGTTAACTACGGCTCTTTGTAGTAAATGCCGCTCCATCTGAAGCAGGTGATGGTGATTTACTACTAATCAAGGAACCGGCTTTACTGATGAGATGCGCATAACAATATCGCGATTTAAATCGCCCAGCCCTATCCACAAGCCCATCATAGTTTCTTCACTGAAGACATACAGTAGAATTTTCCTTGTTTGGTCAACACAACAACAACAACAACACAACATGAAATATTATTAGAAATTAAGTATTGTTTATATTGGTTATAAACATTTATAATGGTATTTATAATGGTTTATATTGGCAGAAACATTTTTTTTATTAATTAAACTGCATTTATTATCACACAAAAAATTGTTTGTTTACAAAATATACAAAACAACATACCCCAAAAAAGAGAGAAATGCCCTAATTATACACTAATTAAGAGTATCATTAAAAAAAAAGTTATTAGCCATGAGCCAAGACAATCAGCTACGAGGAGAATCACAACATTACAAACGTTTATTTGAAGAAAAAAGTTAAAAAGTCTTAAAAAAACCCACAAAGGTACAAGACTGTGAACTTACGGCTTTAGTGAGGGAAAGAACTACAATCCCATGATGCATTGCAAAACAGCATAATCGAATTAAAACCGATGGA
>NC_138221.1:27297866-27504024 GCF_964197995.2 Scardinius erythrophthalmus | reverse complement strand
ATAGCTTGAACGTAACTCTACACCCTTGGCTCATTTAGTATGTGCGGTTCTATGAATATGCAAATGAGCCCCGCCTCTACTCACTCACACCAGCTCAAAGATCCACTGGTTGACGATCACACGTTGAATCTGATTGGTTACAAGGTAGTTTGTGACGTCAGAAACACCAGCGATTTCAAACCGTGTTTTTGAGACTGTCTTTGGTTCACTGCAGTTTTAAGGAGAAAATACTCTGCAATGGTGATGACTTATGAACTTACACATGGTTTGTCTTAAAGCATATTAATAACGCCACATAGACAAATAAACACCATTAAAAGCTGGATTTTCACCACAGGGAGACTTTAAAATTACTATACATAAACAATGAGAGAAAACTATGATTAAAAGCTTAGATATGAGATGATTGATTCAGAAACAGATGCAGTCGTAAACTAAACATTTGTTTATTTATGTACTTTTTACAAATCGCACGAATAAGGATGACTGATATTGATAGATAATATTCTAAAGCTATTCCTGAGTCTGGTTTATTCCACCCGTCTGTCATTAAAACAACAATGAAAGACCTTGAGGATGGATTGAAGCAGGACATATGAACACGAGTCTGATATAGAGGCACTAAAGCTCCTCAGCCTGATCAATAACTCCCTCCACGGCCTCTCCGTCTGCTGGCTCTATCACTCCCTCGTGTCCGGTTAATGTTCTGCGCATCCGCTCCGAGGCTCAGAGAAACAACAACGACTCGAGTGTTCACGTATGGCGACGAAAGACACACACAGGACCAGACTGGCGTCCTCACGTCCGTGCACACACACACACAGGGTTTATCAGCGCTGTTAACACACGGGGTTAAGATGCTCCTCGTGATCTTCAGGTCGGGAACATGTTCTCCTGGCAGAGGCGCAGGGTTTAATCTCATTGTGGCGCTGCGAGTTTGGCCGGCAGAAGTAGGACAGCGTTCAGTGGAAGGAAGCGGAGGAAACCCGTGTCGACAGCAGAAAACACATATCAAGGCCTGAGGTTTCAGCTGATCTCTGTCTGACTCTTCTCGGGTTGAGGTTTAAAAGATGATGTGGATGTGGATGCGCCCTCAGATGTTAACGCTGCTTTCTTCTCAGAGAGATCTGCCAGTCGATTCAACCGATTCGTCAAAAAGAACAAGTCTAATTGAGTCGTTCATTCAGGATATATTCAGTTTTCAGCTGGTTATTATCACTAACTAACACTATTAAAACATGATTTTTGTTCATTGAAATAAAGTTAAGAAAAATTTAAAAAATATATGAATATTACATTAAAAAATGTAATGTAAAGTCTAATTCAGTAATTCATTAGGGTTTATTTGGTTTTCAGCAGGTTATTATCGCTAACTAATACTATTTACACATTATTGTTAATTGAAATAAAGTTGAAATAAATTAAATTAAAATAAAATATATTTATATTAGATGAAAAAAGTAACTTATTTATTAATTGCCAGAGAATTTGATCAGAATTTTGAATTAAAATAACTAACTAAATAAAAATGTATCATCAATAACTAATAAATAAAAATAAAAAAACACTAAATACATTAATATTTAAAATAAACCAAAACTAATCAAAATAATAAAATCTCAGTACAAAATTACTCAAATATAACAAAAATTAAAATGAAAACTGAAGCTAATTCAACATATTAATAAAAACTAGTATATAAAATAAAATACAAATAAATTAAACCTAAATATTAATATTTAAAAAAGAAAAACTAATACAATTTTCAAAAGCTCATTACAAAATTACTAAAATATAACAAAAATTTAAATGAAAGTTGAAGCTAATTCAACGTATTAATAAAAACTAGTATATAATATAAATTAAAATACAAATAAATATTATATTCATATTTAAAATAAACCAAAACTAATAAAAATGTCAAAAGCTCTTTACAAAATTACTCAAATATAACAAAAATTTAAATGAAAACTGAAGCTAATTCAACCTATTAATAAAAACTAGTATATAATATAAATTAAAATACAAATAAATATTATATTCATATTTAAAATAAACCAAAACTAATAAAAAGGTCAAAAGCTCATTACAAAATTAACTAAAATATAACAACAATCAAAATGAAAACTGAAGCTTATTCTTCATATTAATAAAATCTCGTGTATACCAGAGTATAACCAGCACAGTTGTTGAGTGTTGGTGTGTGTAGTGAAGTGTGTTGGACTGATGTGCTCGTGTGTTTCCGCAGGGACTGACGATGAGGCAGATTCGGTTCCGGTTTGATGGACAGCCTATCAATGAAACAGACACGCCCGCACAGGTATGACATCACTCTCTCTGTGTGTGTGTGTGTGTGTGTGTGTTATAGGGACCAAATGTCCCCACAAGGATAGTAATACCGGTCATTTTTCCCTTGTTGGGACATTTTCTCGGTTCCCATGAGGAAAAAAGGTTATAAATCTATAGTAAATGATGTTTTTTTAATGATGGGTAGGGTTAGGGTTAGACGAAAGAATATATCATTAGCTCAGTATAAAAACCATTATGCCCATGGAATGTCCCCATAATGATGATAATATTTGTTTGTGTGTGTGTGTGTGGTTGTGTGCAGAGGTGTTTAAGGCCAATCCAGCCCACAGACAAACGGCAACAAACAAGTTGGCTGTTGGATTTATAATTTAATGAAAAATATCTGTCATGTTCACACTGCCCCGACAGACACTGATTGAACATGTTCAGTCGAGTGAAAACAAACTCCAACCAACGCCAACAGACGCAGACACACACACACACTGATCCGACAAAACCCAGCAGACGTGTTTGTCTGTGCGCTGTGAACTGGCCTTAAGACCAGAAGGAATCAAGCTGAACTCTATTCTTCTCAGAGTAAAAGGCGAAGCTCACAAAGCCTGAATGTCCAGTTAATATTCAATTGATACTTAAACAAAGCCTAATTGCATTATTAATCATATTAAGAAAATGAAGCCTAAATACACTGTGACACTATTTTCATGATAATTATGTAGATTTCTTTCCAACTCTGTTACATCAATTACTGGAATGATAAAAAATATGTATATATATATATATTTTTTTTTTTTACTATATATTTATATTCAATTCAAGTTTATTTGTATAGCTCTTTTCCACACACACACACACACACACACACACACACACACACACACACACACACACACATATATATATATATACAGTATATACACCCACACATATTACATATTAATAATTTGGTCATGTTTCTTGTAGTGCCTTTATACTAATTTATTTATAATGAATCATTTAATTACATTTTTTTTATTATTACAGTACAAAATTCAAATCCAGTGAGTATTATTATTGATAAATGAGAAATATTATCCAATCCTATCATACACCACTTTTTATCATCCAGTCAAATCCTGATGGAAATGTCCTGCCCTTATTTTCCCAACGAATCTTCCATGTTGATCAGAAGTTTAATGCATGATTGAGACAGAGCTGGTATCATGTGCTCTTAGATGAAGATTCAGCAATAAAACAAGATTCAGTCAGTAATATCACAGCGCTCATCTCGCCCTCTGAATAGATCCGGGTTGACAGCATCATTGTAGATGTGCATCATGGGATAGAAGCGAACTGTGTCGATTCCACAGTCAACAGGAAGTCTTGTTTATGAATAATACTGAATAATAACCCTCATGTTCTTCTTCCACAGTTGGAAATGGAGGATGAAGACACAATCGACGTTTTCCAGCAACAGACAGGAGGACACATCTAAATCAGATCTCTCTCTCTCTCTCTCTCTCTCTCTCTCTCTCTCTCTCTCTCTCTCTCTCTCTCTCTCTCTCTCTCTCTCTCTCTCTCTCTCTCTCTCTCTCTCTCTCTCTCTCTCTCTCTCTCTCTCTCTCTCTCTCTCTCTCTCTCTCTCTCTCTCTCTCTCTCCTCATGGTTTTCTGTAACTGCTGTTGTATAGTGTTTTCAGTTCATCACGTTTTCTTTTGGTTTTGTACATAAAGGGTTCCTGCTACAGTAATTATTGCATTGGGTTTGTTAATATCTGTGAAATCTGACACGTGAAGCCCAAGTTGAACTATCATGAAGACTGTCATCTGTGTATAGACCAACTTAATACATGTTTCCTCTTTCGAATCATTGACCCGAGGACACGAGCCGCGCGCCGCGAGTTCAGATGTGAGCGCGCCGGCTTTTTCCAAGTTATTTTGATTGTGTGTTTAAAGAAAACATACAGAAATGTTGTAGCTTAAGCCTGCAGTTCAAATTGATTTCCTGGTTTCCATTCAGACGATTTGGTTTTAAAACTTCTTTTTTTTTTATGGTAGTGATCATGTATAGTGCTTTAACGCTTGTGTTAAACATGTTTCGACTCGTACGTACGAGGGGATTCATGTTTCGGACAAGTCCAGCATCTGTCTGTATTGTCTAATCTCTTGTGAAAATAAAATATTCTCTTTTTATCAAACTGCCCGTGTGTGTGTGTGTGTGTGTGTGTGTTTAGTCATTGCACTCGCTGAATGACATTGCACATTTAAATTGTTTGTTTCAAATAATATTGACGTCATTTTAGCAATTATTCGAAATGACGTTTAAATTACTTATTAACATAATTATATATAATTTCACACAATTACGATGCATTGTAGGTTGAAGAATTTAAGATATGATTCAAAATTATATTATAATTTTTCAATTTTAGAAATTGGGATTAATCGTGCAGCCCTATTTGGTAACACATTGAAGAGCTTACAAAAATGCTATGTATTTTAGGTTATGAAAAATATTGTTAAATTATTATTGAATGTGACTAAAGTTTTATTGTTATGATTATTTTAATTTTCTATAGTAAAAATTATAGTAAAAAAATGGCGTTTATTAAGGTTTTACTTTAAAGTTTTAATGTAATTTATAAATTTTTATAATGTAAATATGTGCACATCACGTTTTAGTAAATAGCCTATGGGTGATTCTGCAGTAAACCACATCGCATGAACCCAGGAAGGCTATTGTCTGATTGACGGCCGCTCCTCCAATCGAACGCCAGGGACCGCTGAGCTCTGTCCAATCAGGTCGCGCGTCGCCCCGGTGGGCGGGGTTTCGTGGGCTGGTCTAAAGGGCCGCTCCGTTGCGCTCGGATTTCAGCTGGTCCGGGCGGAGTCCATGCGGGATAAACGACTTACACGAATTCAGTCCAGCTGAAGGGTTTCTACCGCGGTTTAGCGAGCACAATACCCGCTCAACATGACTACGACGACCACTTTCACAGGCATGGAGCCCGGTGCCAAAAACAGCTCCAGGTAAATGGATTTAAACGGGTTTGTTGCGTTCGCCAGGGCAGACAAAAGAAGAGCTGTAGGTGATGATGATGATGATGATGATGATGGTGGGCTGATGGATGGATTCATCCTCCAATACGCGAGTGCAAATGAAGCTAATCAACCTTAATATGTGGATTTTAATGGATTTAGCTTGATCCACATTTCCATTTGATCTGAATTCACCCAGACTGTCTGCCACCACCACCATCATCATCATCATCCTCTTCCTCCTGCCCATGAAGACCCATATCCACCCATATTCTGATGTGAGATCCAGTCCTGGCACATTATACCCAGGTTTGACGTGTATTTGATCTGATGTCTGGTGTTTTGCTGCCCAAACTTCACCCATTATAAAGGAATTGGGTTGGCAGGCTGCCACTGCATCTCAAACTGGGAGATTTGCTTTAAAGTTTTGTTTGCATTGTGCATTGCTTTATGATTTCATGAATGGATGCTTTCTCTGCTGCTTATTTCTTTTCTTTTTTTTCTCTTTTTTTCTGTCTGTTTAATCTCAGTCATCTGACTATTGAGTGTATCCTCGAGCTCTGGCCCAAAAATACACGCTCCATTGTCCTTAAAAGGTTTCTGATACTAGGCTTGGAACAGATGCATTGAACGCCTTCCAACCAGTGGAAGATTTGCACGTCCGGCCAAAGGACTGTGAGATCCAAGCTAACTCATTTTTATTCTTTTTTAGGTGTGTTTGTGCGTGCAGAAATGATATCACTGTAACTTTCAAGCTAGCGAGGGAGGGATGGAGATGCATTCTGGCATTTGCATGTCAAAAAATGTTGCAGTGGCTTTTGTTGCACTGAAACGAGGTTGCTTTTAAATGAGGATTCTGGCATTGTCTAGTTTCTAGGCATCCTTGGTGCAACATGTTGCCACCCTGACTGCTCATTTCCCTGTAAAATCCAAGTGATTTTCCCCATTTTCCCTCTCCTAAATCCTGTGTGTCTGGGGTTTCCCTCAGCAGGACGGCCAGAAATGTAGGTCAAGCCGAGAGCAGGCGTGTTTATTGGTCAGTCGGTCTGGTTTAGGGATGTTTTCAGCATGTATCTTGGGCTTGAGGAAGGATTTTTAATGGCATGTGTGTGTCCTGTGTCGGTTGGGTGGGGTCTCGAGCGACGCGGCCTTCTCCTCCTTCTCCTGCTAAAGTCCCCTGATCTGATCCCAAAGCTTTAGTCTGGTTAAGGCATTAGCTGTTTAACCAGTGCCTCCAGACGGCGCTGGATGGTTTTCTAATCTCCGCACCGTCGATTCCTCTGACAAAGGGAGCAGAAAGTCGCGTGTGGACGAGGCGAGAGCCTGACAGCTGCCGTCGGGTGTCAGCTGGTCTCCAGGAGGAGGTTTTCACAAGCATTGATTAGGGCTTCCCTCAGAAACATCAATCACAGGGCCACTGCTTTTCATCCGGGGTGCGCTGACACCCGCCCTCGTGTCTTTTTAATGATTCGACATATGTGCTGAATGAAAACCATCCAACGATGGAATCTGCACTTGTTGTGAGCAGATGAGCTGGACTAGTCAGCTGTGTGTGTGTGTGTGTCCAGTTTAGGGGTGGGCAGTGTGATTTAAAAAAATCCATTGTGTGAGTTGCTTTATCAGTGTAACCAGTCTACATCACAAAATATTCATTTATGCTCCCTAAGTGGTGCATATTTTTAATAACCATCTGGTAATTCTTGTGTAGCTCAAACCGCAAGGTCATGCGTTCAATTACCAGGAAATGGATGAACCGATCAAACACATCTTCTATTAAAAGCATATGCCATGTGCAAATATATTTTGCATAATCCAATGAACTAAATGCTCATGTGATTTTTGACTTCATTGACTATAAAGCATGTTTTATTGAACTGTCCTGCTTTAAATTATATTTTTATACATTTTTGAAATGAATTTATGGTCATTTTAAAGACGTCTGGCAAAGTTTTTATAGTTGGTAACAAATGAAAGCTCATATCATTGCTATTGCTACTACCTATTGCTAATTTAATTGTTAAATTATTTTTGAATGTAGCCTAATTGACTATTGAAGTTTTATTGCTATGATTATTTTATTTTTATTTCTAGGCTATTTGTCTGAGTTTGTCATAAAAATATCCTTGTGCTTCTGATATTTCGTTAAATATTGTAATGTAAATGTGATGTTAAACTAATGAAAACATGTTTTCTGAAAACTGTTTCTATTGATATGATCCCTGATATGATTGTAAAGCGCTTTGGGTGTACAGTAGTAGTAGATATGAAAGCACCATGTAAATGCCTCATTCTATTCTATTCTATTCTATTCTATTCTATTCTATTGAAAAAACGTTATTACAATATTAACGCACCAAGTTGCTTTATTCAAACATAAACGACTGACACGCCCTGCTTTGAATTTTCACGTGTTGCTTCATTGTTCTCGCATATAAACAACACAAACTGGGGTGCGTTTCCCGAAAGCATCGTTGGCCAACTATGGTCGCAAGTTCATCGCAATGTCCATTGAACTCTATTGGTAACGACGGAACTTGCGACCATAGTTGGCCAACGATGCTTTCGGGAAACGCACCCCTGGTCAATTCTACTGGTATCATGCTATTCAACTCTCCACTGTTGATGTATTTTGCACAGTAAGTCATAATGTCCAGTGTTTCTTCTGATAGTGTGCTTCCTTTATGCCCCATTGAGTGTCCTGAGGCCGAGTGTGTATGTGAGATTGATTAGTTGACTTGCGTGTCGTTCTTTTGACCGATGTCTCGTAGGGTGTTGCGTCCCCCTGGCGGAGCCTCTAATATCTCCTTCGGCACCGATGAGGAGAAACCTGTGCGCAAAAACAAGATGGCCTCCAGTATCTTTGCTGAACCTGACGACCCTCACGCCCACCGGAGGAACAACCCGCCAGGTACCACACACACACACACACACACACACACACACACACACACACACACACACACACACACACACACACACACACACACACACACACACACACACACACACACACACACACACACACACACACACACACACACACGCACGCACACACACATCTGGTTCAGATTCTGCTTCTGGTCAGATCTGGGCTTGGTTAGCTTTTAAAGCTTGCGTTATCTGAAACCAGCTGGGCATTAATGCCGGCCTTGTATGTTTTTAATTCATGATGTCTGTATATCTGATATTACACGAACGTCTAAATGACCGTTTGGGGTCTGTAAGATTTCTGTAGAGTTTTAGAAACGTTCTCTCCTGCTCACCAAGACTGCATTTTATTATATCAAAAATACAGTAGAAACTGTAATATTGTGCAATATTCTATTGTAATCTATTTTAAAATGTTATTTATTCCTGTGATCAAAGGAATAAGAAAGCAATGGTTTTTGATTTTGTGTTAGTCCGTTTGTATGAATGTGTCCCTGTTGTTTCATTTGTAGGTCAGTTCAGTTTGGCTCTCACACACATGAGTCTAGTTGTGTTCTGTTGACCTCTTTTGCAGGCCTGAACATTTGATCTGATTATTTGGACTTTTGTTTTCTTTTTTATTTATTTTTTTTTTGTATATGATTTGATTCATTAAAATATTTGGAGAAACTATTTTTCATGGCCCTCATTTCACAATCCCTCACATGACCACGAGTGTGTCAGCATACTGTTAGCATGATGTCATTTCCTGGATTGATATCCTGACTGTCCAGTGATTCAGGAAGTGACTCACGATGTAGAGAATGTTAGTGTGTGACATCATGATTAAGCCTCCATTACAGGACGGTCTGCTTTACACAGAGAAGTGCGTATTAATAAATATTCCTGCATTCAAAAACTGAGATGGAAAATTTCAGTTTCAGTGGGAATGTTTCCCAATACATGTCTTGGAGTAGCGCATCATTAGTTTAGCAACATGTCCAACTCTTGAGTTGTATCCCCCATGTGCTTCACATGCTGCTCCAGATCCGTCACTTATGTGGGATGTTGCCTTAGAAGGGAGTTGCCTATGTAGACAGCGAGGCGGCTCTGGGCTGTTTGGATGTTGGGAGTTTGACAGCATCTTTATTGTCTGAAAAGGAACGTGTATTTGCATGCAGGAGCGTTTTGAATGCAGTCGTGCGATTAGCCCTGCACAAGCTCATATACGGATAAACGCTCGTATCGGGATAATCTGAGCTTTTGATTCAGCGCTAATGCTTCAGCCGGGCAGGTGCCGTTCCTATATCTGTTTATTCTCTCTGAAGGCCTTTTGTTGGCTCTCTCTCCTGTGGGGTTTTGGATCCCTCTGCAGCGTTTGCTGCGTCTGGTTATTTTACAGCTGTAACTCGGGGAGCAAGGCTGAAAATTCTGTAGCAAGCAACTAGATATTCATAAGCTGATTATTGGTGCCCCAAAAAACCTCTCTGAATAGCTTTTTAAGATGTATGAACTTCATGTCTTAAAGGGCTAGATCACCCAAAAATGTGAATTCTCTTCTAAACCCACACGACTTAGAAACAAAAATGTGTTTTTTTTTATGAAATCCGAGAGATTTGTCTTTCCACTGAAAGTCTATTCTGACAGTTCAGAACATTCATAAAGAGATTATAACTTATTTTAATAGAATATCCTTTTTCAAATGATATTACACAATGTTTTTATTCAGAAAATATATTGACATTTTTAAAAAGGTTTCTCATGGAATATTTTTTGTATTTCTATAATTTTACTAAATTGAAAGATTCTATGTAATTTTTATGATTACCGTTGTTATTGGTATATTTAGTATGTTTTTGTATATTGATTTAAGACAAAATTGTTAAATTATTGTAAACAATTGATTGAAGTGATATTGTAATCAGAACTTTTTTTTAATTGAAATGTTGATTGCAATGAATAAAGCCATTGCTGCTGATATGGCGTTAAATCATACATAAATCATAAAAAATAATGCATATGAATCTAGCAGTTTAATTCTTCTGAAGAGACCGGATGGCTTTATATGATGAACAGATTTAATTAATGCTTTTATTCTCAATAATTTTGGTCATTGAACAAACGGAGAAGTCAAATATGGTAAACAGAAGCTCAAACATGCTTGACTTCATTAACAATATCGTCTTTTGTTTTTTTGAAGACAAAAGTCTTGTGTTTGGAACGACATGAGTGAGTAATTGGTGACTGAATTTTCATTTTGGTTGAACAAATATCTTTTGGTCTTGAAACTTGACTTGTAAATGGCTTTGTTTCCCGGTCAAACTATTGCAGACTGATTTAAGATTGTGTAAAGCATCTGGTCAGATAAAATTTTTTGGGAAACTCTTGGCTTTTTTTAAGTGGACCATGTATCACGTGGTCTGTGTCGGATGTGTGGATTTTCTCCCATAGTCTTGCTCTGATTGAATGAGCTTCTGTCCTGCCGGACAGGAAGTGTGTTGTGTTGGCCAGAGGTGCCGGACAGGATGTCGTTGTGATTGTCCATTGTGTTTTGGAAATGGTTTCGATTTTTATTTGTTTTTTTGTTTCAGCTAATGGATTGTAACGGGCGGTTCCAGAAGTAAAAATCACATTCACATTGTTGTCCATTAAGGCAAGACACTACAGGTGAATGGGGTCAACCTTTAAGTAATTGATATCAGCATAGTACCTTCCCAGTTGATTAAACACAGTACGTTAAAGGGAGACTTCACCAATTAGCATTAAGCTTTGTATCAGAAGAAACCTGGTAGTATTTTCGAATGACCGTGCTTCCCTCCCTCATGTCCCCCTGAGACGAGAGATTTCTGTATTGTGCGTCTGGAAAAAAACCTCAGATGATGCAAAAATCGTCATCGGAGGCTTTTTTGTCCAGAGGTGAGCGACTACAGCCAGTAGGAGGAGCTCGTCCCGCATGTCTTCAACCCGCCCATAGGGGGATCTCACGATAAAACAATGTTTCGAGTCGACTAGTAGCCTAGTTGTATCATTTCTTCCGATACTGCCCTCTGTAACCGGTAGGCGTGGCTTGGGAGCGTCCTCGTAGGGCAGCAAAGCAAGTGCATTCTGGGAGTTGTTGTCTTTCATCCACATGAGCCAAAAATAAATTTTCTGGCTTTTCTCAGTCTAGAAGGCACCAACTTCTAAAATAATTTCACATTTCTACTACATAAATGACCCAATTTAAATGCACATTCATCTTTCCAGCGGTGAAATATCCCATTAAGGCATTTGTTTTGTGTTACACGATTTCTGAAATGTGACATTTAGATATGCACTCATTTTCCTATTTGATTCCAGAAGATTAATCTGAACATTGGATGAAGCCAGATTCAAAGTTCTTGTTTGATTTTGTTGACCCATTATAGTTAAAGGTTTTTACAGAAGGGATTTCTGAAATCTCTTTTTATCACTTCATAAATCAGAAAATACTGTCAATCATCAGAAAAACTAACCATGTTTTTAGGAATAACATGTTATATAAATCAGTGTGAATGATATATGAACAAACCCCTCAGTAAAAACCTTCAGAATATAGACGGGAATAAAACTGTAAAGTTTGGTGTATATAAGTGATGCTGAAGTGGAGAAAAAAACTTTAAAGATGTGTATTGTAATTTAAATGTACAGACGCAAATAGATAAAGTGCAATAAAATAAACCCTTAAATGTGTCTTCTGGGTGTTTTCTGTCCGCTAGTCTGAAAGTAGTGGTTATGGAAACGAAAATGTACCAAAATCTTAAAACCGAACAATGGTTTTGCCTAAAGGGTATTGCGTTGTTTTTTAATAATAATGTATAAAACTTTAATGTTGAAGATTAGGAGAGAGTCTGTCGATTCATTAAACAAGCAGTTCTTCCCTTCTCCATTGACATCCAGTCAAACATGGCCTCGTCTCCCTGCCAGTGCTGTGTGTAGCACTAGTCTTTGTCTTTTTTTTTTTTTCTTTTCTTTTTTTTTTTTTGCTAACCTTGAAGGTTTGTCTCAGTAGTACTCCTGTTGAAAACTTCACTTCCCATAATCCTGCAGGATGGCTGTTACCATGGAAACAGGAATCACTGCAAAATGGCTCAGCAGTGACCGGACACTCCCATGAAACGCTGTGAATGATGTAATCGAGTCCGTTTCCCTACAGCCTCAAACTACTTGAGCATTTATACATTTTTGTGAATATTTTGAAAAACTTAAGATATATATTTTTATGCTTGTAACTAAATCAGCAGTTTTATTTTGTAATGTTGTTTATTATATTTATATATATTTGGTTACATTATTCACAGTGCTTCATGGGTTGAGTAGTTGACTGACTGAAAGTTTTCTTACAACTTTATTATTTTATATTTAATTTTATTTTTATATTTTTCTCTTTTTTACTTTAATCCTAATGTGCGAGATTGTGATTTATGTCAGATCTGGTTTGGTTGCTGTCTCAGAAACTCTTTTACTTTCTCCATAGAAACACTTCCAGAGCAAGTGTGTGTGACTGTTGAGCTCGTTTAAAGTTCATAATCACTCCATTGACACACAATAGGATGCTGCAGTTGTTAGACTCTAATAGACAGTCAAACAAAAAGCTCTTTGTTTGCATTAACACGTGAGAAGCAAACTGATTCTCCTAGATGTGTTTAGCACTTTGACCTCTGGGTCACGTCACACTCAAAACACTCATGAAAGCCGTGTGTGTGTGTGTGTGTGTGTGTGTGTGTGTGTGGATGGATGGTTAGAGATTTCTACTACAGATTTTACTCATGTAAAATTGATATAGATTTTTCTTTTTCATTTCAAGTTTAGTAATTTGTTTGTAATTTTTATTCATTTTTATTTTAAATGACAATATAGGTTAAGTTCAGTTTTTAGTTTTAGTTCTTCTAAACTTAAGGCAACATTTATTTATTTCAGTTCATGTTAATTTTTTTTGAAAGTGATATAAATGTTTATTATTATTAAAGGTCCCGTTGCATGCGATTCCATGTTTCAAACTTTAGTTAGTGTGTAATGTTGCTGTTAGAGCATAAATAATATCTGTAAAATTATAAAGCTCAAAGTTCAATGCCAAGCGAGATATTTTATTTAACAGAAGTTGACTACAAAAAACGGCTCGATTGGACTACACCCCTCTACATCCTGCATTAGTGACATCACCAGAACCGTTTCTTGACTAACCTCCGCCCACAGGAATGCTCCCTCAACTCTACTGGCTACTTGCGCACTTCTTATAACTTAGCCTACTGTGTTTACTCAGCTCTTACGGTGATTTTCTGAAGTAAAACTGACGCTTCATCTTTTGTGTGATGTACAATAAACTTTATTAAACTCATCAGTACATGTTTGATCATCATTCAGACAGCAGACTTGTAGGCTATTAATAAATAATGGATACATAGCCTACAAGCAGATGACAAATACGTTATAATAACCGTAATTAAACTACTAAACCATACCTGTTTCATCTCTATACAGCAATCTGACTCTGTAGGCATTATTGTCCGACTCGAAATGAACACCGTTACTGAGAGTTTCTGATATTATCATCATTCCGTGAGATGAATTTTTCCTGACAGACTGAGCACGAGCTCATGAAGCTCCGCCCCCTGTGTCGTCCAGCAGCAGCTCATTTGCATTTAAAGGGGACACACTGAAACGGCTCGTTTTTCTGAGCCCCAAAAAATGTCAATTTAAACATGCTGTAAAAAATGATCTGTGGGCTATTTTGAGCTCAAACTTCACATACACACTCTGGTGACATCAGAGACTTATTTTACATCTTGTGAAAAGGGGCATAGAACGGGACCTTTAATGGTTTTAGTTGACGATAATAATACCCTGATGTCATCTCTGGTAATAGACATGTCTGTTAATAGCAGCTCATTCACGTCACTGGATGCTTTTTTCACACACACATTAAACAAACCAGATGCAAATGTGTGTCTTGTTTATGTCAGCAGCGGATTCAAGAAAACACAGTGTCATGTCATTGTGATGCCATTTAAAACGCTTTGTTTTGTGACCCTGATATTACTATCAACATCAAGCGCTGACCCAATACTCTACCAGAATTGTCTAAATCAAGTTCATGATTGTTGACCATGAATTGCATTGGACAAGCGATATGGAAAATGTTTAATCTGAGATGAGTGAATAGGAAGATTGACAGTGAGAAACGCTGCACCTGATATTGTTGTAGGATGTTGTTTGTTGTTATTGTTGTTTGGATGCTCAGCCAAAGGTCCGGTCGTGTTATTGACGAACTGATTGTGTGTGTGTGTGTGTGTGTGTGTGTGTGTGTTTGTTCACAGGTGGAGAAGCGACGGGCGTCCTGTGCGGTGAACCCTCGGCTCCTCTGAGACGGTGCCAGCCCGCCATCGTTTATGATAACGGCACTCCCGCCAACAGTCTGGTGAGTTCAAGCGCTAGATTTACGAGTGTGACGTGGATGTAGGTCACCTGAACCTGAACCTGTTTGAGGTGTGTTTATTTAGTCATTTAGCAGGAGCAAAACAACCGACGGCACGTTAATGACAGGGTGTGTTTCTGGAGCTCATGTTGACTAATGATCTCCACTTTCCTTTCTTCATGCATGTTCCTGTGAACAATTCATCATGGCACGTTATTCTGGAGGGAAAAGTCACGATGCAAAAAAAAAAAAAATAGTAATAATTCTACAAATAATAATTTATTTAGAATTTTTATTTATTTAAAGAATTTATTTAGATATGTCTTAAGTGTGCAATGATTAATCATGTACAGTAAGGCCAGACATGTTCACGACAGACAGAAAATACGTACATATTTTGCAACCATTTATCTAAATAAAAAAAAAATGATAAAAATAAATCTTTATTGTAAGTATTTATTTTGAAGATGGATTGTTTTCTGCTATCCTTCATCTGAAAAAAAACAAATAAAAATAATTCATAATTGTATTGTACATTCTGCAACCGTTTTTCTGAATAAACGAATGGAAATAAATAAACAAAAGTAATAAAATTAAACCTGTTACAAATGAAATTGAAGCAATCAAGTACTAAAACGCCAGAGATATTTGTGATTGGCAGAAAATGCATAATCAAATTTTATTATAAATGTTTTATTTATCAATTTCATTTAAATAAATGAATAAGAAATCAAGTATGCCATGATTAATCAAGTGCTATAAGGCCAGAGACAATCGAGACAAACAGAAAAATCATAATAAAGATTTATTTTCATTTATTTCTTTTGATGAAATTGTTTTCTCCGATGTTTCATACAAAATCATTTCGGTTGATAAAAAAAAAAAATTATATATATATATATATATATATATATATATATATATATATATATATATATATATATATATATATATATATATATTTTTTTTACTAGTTGACACTTAAGACAAACAGGAAATTATTCAGTCGTTCATTCATTTAAAAATATTTTTTTTTATTCTCCTTTTTTGTAAAAGGTCTATCAAATGACCATTTGATTATCATAACTGTATTTGGTGTCACAGTAGTGCTGTAAACTGACTGTATGTGTGTATAAAATAACACGGTTAGCTGGGTGGGGTACAAATTAACAGCCGCAGGGTCCACACACACACACACAGCTGTTCTCTGGGTCAGTAAAACCGCAGCTCTTTATGTGGATGAACTTCATTAATTTGTCCTTCACTGGAGGAATTTATTACTCATTTTATCCTATTTTTATTTTTTTTAACAAACTGTCGTTTCTTTTTTCTGTCTTGAGTGTCTCTGCTCTTATAGCACATAATTAATTAATTGCACACTTTTATTAACATGATCTTTCATCAAAACTCATTGTAACTTAATCTGCCTCTGAAATGTTTTTCAGTTGCAGGCAGAACTGAAATGCAGACAGAAATAATATAATAATACTTCCTGATCTATAAAATCAAGTCCTGCCCTTCATTTTCCTACTGTATATTCAGTGTCACTCAGAAATGTGTCACATTAAAAACGTCATAAATGGTGTTTCATGTTGTCAGGACAGGAGAGACTGTATTTAATACTGAAGATTGACAAATACTGTCCAGGTTTGTTTAATAAAGGCATCTGATCTCAAATCTGCTCTTGTTTTGCAGGATCAAAATGAATACGAGCAAGACAACAACGGTGAGAATCATTTGTGAATCTCAGTGTTTCATTATTGTGATCTCTCTCTCTCTCTCTCTCTCTCTCTCTCTCTCTCTCTCTGCGTGTGTCTCTCTCCGGTGAAGCGTGACTCACATTTGTTGAGGAATGCTGCTAATAAACGGTTGCTGAGGTTCTGCATTAGTTCTGGAATGTTCCTCTCCTCCATTAACGGCACACACACGCGTACGTTCCATGACTCCACGTCTGCTGGCCTCCGCTCCGGTCTGGTCTTCTCATTAAGGACAGCTGGAGTAACACTGGTTCTGGATCTCAGATGACGGTCGCTCTCGCGGGACAGAATGAGGGAGTTACAGTAGAAACCCAAAACGTCTAGAGTTCAGGACAGAATCACGGTTTTAAGGTCACATGCTGATTTGATGTGCTTTCATCATGTGTTGGCACGAATCATTTTCTTTCTTTTTTTTTTTTTGACCAAGCAAATGGTCAGTGAAAAGAAGCCTTCAGAAAATGTTGATCAACAAACTCAAGAGGTCAAACTAAAAATTAGCTTTTATTTTACATTAATTTAGAGGACATCTAAATACAGTTTTAAACTTTCATTTATTCGTTTTTTTCCCCTCTTTTAAATGTTCTACAGAGATTTTAAATTTGTGTAAAATATTATTTTTATTAAATGTTAAAGTTTATAAATGTAATAACTTACATTATTATTAAATGTATTAACTTTTTGAATTTAATTTTTTTTTTTTTATATAATTTTTATTTGTAATTATTTTACATTTATTCTACTACTAATACTACTACTACTAATGTTATAATATTATTATTATTTTATTATATTATATTATAATATAATAATATAATAATAATATTATTACTATAATATAATATTATTATTATATAGTAAAATTATGTAAGTAATAAAAGATAAAAAAATTCAATTATTAATAAACTAAACAAATATAATATTAAATTCAAAAAGTTTATACATTTAATGATAAAATAAGTTATTACATTTATAAACTGAAAATGTAATAATAATAATAATAATTATGTAATATAAATTACAACATTTATAAACTTTGAACATTTTAATATTACATTTTAAAAGTTTTTAAAACTAGGAAATATATGAAAAATGCTAGCATTATTAGCAATGTCGCCAATTTTACATAAATGACACTCACTCTGTCGTGACTAATGTTGGTTTATATTTTACAAATTAATACAAATTTGTTTGATTTTTAATGGGTAAAATCATTGTTTGCTTTTTTTTTTTTTTTACTACAATGAATATTAATAATAATTCAGTAGATATTTTAAGTCTAAAACTAGCAACTGTTTCATGCTGGGTTAATGGCCATATACTGTAGCTCTCACTACAAACTCAGGCTTTGTGCCTCTAATGTGTCTGTGTGTCCTGTGATTGTAAGGGAATCAGTATTCATGGCATGTTAGTGGTTGATCTGGGTTCATATAACGAGTGTTTGTTTAGCAGTCCTGCTCTAGTCTTCATGTTCAGCCGTTAGTCAATGCTGATCGTGTAAATATTATCCTCTTCTGGGGTCTTCACGTCTGCTGGGTTTGGCTTTTTACCAGCTAACACGTTTGCATACTATCTGACTTCAGCTCCTCTGAGCAAATGTTTTATCAGAATCCAAATATTAGTTAGAGCCATTTTCATTTGATAATGCTGTATAAAAACTAAACTTTAACCTGCAAGATTCTCTTCAGCCTGTTGTGTTTCTACAGTCAGTTTTATTTCAGGTCAGTTTATGCAAATGTCCACTATATATTGCAGTTTGTACTTGTTGCATTATGAATTGAGCTGACACATTTCTGGACACAATATATAGATTTATAAATGCATTTGCAGTCATATAGTTGTGTAGAGTATATTTCAGGCCTTACCGGTGGATGCTTTCCCTCTGATGGTACGAATCATTTTGTGAGTCACACTTTACTGAACACTTAAACACTTAGATAAACTTCCTGGAAATGTTCGATCTGTCTGAATGACGAGCTGTTACGTTTCCATCACCATAAAATGCAAATATACCGACCTTTAAACCCATTATAGACTCGGTCCTGATGAGTTGAGTGAGTTTGTGAATGTTGATCCAGTCATTGATGGTAGTGATCCAGTTTTGCTTTGACATCCATAGATGGATGTCAATAAAAAATACAAATACAGTCTTTCTGGAGCAGTGCTTCTCAACTGGCTTTGCTTCTGGACCCAGACTTTACATATACGATAAACCATTTTAGTTCTGAGGTGTCAAGACTAAATGCTTACTCAAAATCAAACATTGAAATCTATGACATGGATTTTTTTTATTTTTTTTATTTTAGTGTTCCTTTTAATGCTAGTGGAGTTTTTTACACTCTCACACACGCAAATATAAATGTGTTTCAACCTTCCTTTTGAGCCTCTGTCTGAAATGATCAGTTTTTAAGGCGCGGCTCCTGTAAGGCTTGTCAGTAAACGGCCACTGTTATAATTGGTTAACGTCAATGCATAGGAAACAGTACTAACGCCCACTCGCTATTGAACGAGTAAGTGTTTTGGAAACATTATCTAGTTAAAACTGTCATGTATGGACAGATCATTATGAAATCATTTACTTGTGGTTTCTGATTCAGCTGTTGTAAGATCCAATCCAGTCATGCTTCATCTTTCAACAAAAGTTTATTTGCGAACTCTCCATTACACTGTGCCTCGTTTAGAAAACAAAATGCTCCGAACAAACATATAGTCCGGGACGCCATTAAAATTAATCATCCACTTGTTTCGATGCTGAGATCCTTCTTGAAGTCTCTACAGAGACACAAACAAACTGTTTAAACTGGTTCTTTCACTCTTCCATTGGTCCTGTTGTCGACAGACTCAAGTGTCAGAAACTGAACGCACATCTGTAAACTCAATCGGTGTAGACAGCGGCAATGATTATAATGGATTTATTTGCTTTTGACGCGACGCTCACATGCAGTGTAGTATGGGATGATTACTGGTTTCACTATAAACCACGATAAAATGTACTGACGGTTAGTATTATCGTTTAAAATTTAATTATTAAAACAGTGTTTGATTATCATGATTTTAATAACTCACTGTAAATCCTGTCCAGCCAGCAACAGTCTGACGCAGCTGCAGCGCGCAATGTTTTTTTTTTTTTTTTTTTTTTCCGAGAAGGAATGGCAGTGACCGTGAACCAAATCTGAGGTGTGGTCCTATTTCAGCTTTTACAAAAGTCCTGAGGGAAACTTAATCGAGGATGGTCACTACAATAGGGGGGAAACAATTCAGATCGTCTTGTGTGACCGTCACTCACTGTTGTATAGAACCTACCTCTGGGAAATAAATGGGCACTATGTTGTTTTGAGATAATATTTTCTCACTCACTTGAACTAAACGTGAAGTTTCCGCGAAGAAAAGTTTGCAGCAAGTGGCTTTGAGCCTAAGACGAACAAAAAAGTTCAAACTAAGAGTCCATTAAAGGTAGGGTAGGTAGGATTTTTCTAAAACTTTTTTTCTGAAATTTTTAAACCGTCTTTATATACCAATACATAATTAAAATGTAAGTGCTCTGAAAAAGAGAGTATAAAAATCGAGTGACTGTAGACCTTTTAATCTGCAATAAACAGTTCATTATTTCCATTCGGGATGAAACAATTGATTGGTTTGGGCGACTGTCACTCACTCTCGCAACCATGGCTACCACCACTGTTGCTAGATCTGCCCATATGTGCGCGCACTCGTTTGATTTGAGGAGTGCAAGAGAGGCGCGGAACCTACGAAGAGTAAAATTAGGGCAGAGAAAGAGTTCCTCGGACCCTGGTTGCCCGCACTCTTGAACGACCTCCTCTGCTTCGCCCTCGACCCCGGACCTGTCCTCGAACCGACGATGCGGTACTTGTCACCGGAGTGTAACGTTAGTCCTCATCAGAGTCAACAGTGCTTTCATCAGTGAAACTCTTACATGCAAAACACCGTAAATGTTATGAATCTTACACGAAATTCACCTTCATCACAGTGTAACTGATGGTAATGGAAAAACGTGTATCAACGCAACCTGTTTTTAGCTTTGCCTTATAAAAATAGCTCGTTACCTATAAATATAGCTCGTTACCAAATCAAACAAAGTATATTTTAAACTTTACCAGTATCGATTTGCTAGCTTGATAGTGAGTCCTAAAAGAAATCTTATTTGTTTATATTTATAGTGATAAAGTTAGGTATTTTATTACATGTGATTCTGACATGATGTCACTGCATGCACTGCGCTCCTTCCTCTCCACTCGTCTCAGGTAATAAATGCGTCTTGTTCCAGCTGAGCCTGAGCGTTTGGCGTCGCGCGTTCATGTGTTTTGGGGGCGTGGCTTTGGAAGGAGCGCAGAAGGGAGGGGGTGGAGTGAATGGAAATAATTAGCTGTGTTTACAACAGTCATGAGAGGTCTACAGACACTCGATTTTTATACTCTCTTTTTCAGAGTACTTACATTTTAATTATGTATTGGTATAAAAAGACAGTTTAAACAAATTTGGATTTTTTTTTTGCCACATAATTACGAGGACATATTGAATTGAGATTAATGTTTTAAATCTTACCTGTTTATAAATTAATTTTGTACAGTGTACGAAACAATCGTCTAGACAAGATGATCACAAAAATATGATCAAACTATAAATAAATCAACTCTGATTTCATTTTCAATACAATCAAAAACGGAGACGCAAGTTGTATTTGAATGAAATGAGAGCGCGCGTCTGTTGTGAGACATGGATGTGCGCAGTGTTATAATGGGTTGCTATTGACGACGGTCATTATAAGGAAGGAAAGGTGTTGTATTACAAATTTATTCACTACAAAAGTATATAAACTGAGAAAGTGATTGAGTTTACAGCAAGAAATTCCTGCCAGTCCTGTACTCAGGTCTCAGCATTTGAATAGATATGCTCAGTGGATTAGGGTGGGCAACACTCTGTGATGAGACAGGTTTAGGAACCTGTTCTAGACAAAGTTTTGGTTCCTGCCCCTAAATGTATATAAACTGTAAGAGAACGTCCACTTAGTCAGACTTTGGAAGAACTGCAGCCACGTCGACGCGAAGTCCTCAAAGAATAACTTCTTGAACGTGATCCCAATGTCTCCTGGTTTCTGCTTGGACGAAGGAAAAAGTTTCCAACAATTGCCACAGAATAGAATCTTGCTTAAAGTGCGTAGAGCTGCTTGTTTTATTTGTTGTTTGTTGATTTTCAAATATAAAACTTGTTGACATGTTTTCAGTGTGAGCATCAGTTATTTTTGAATACTTTCATCTCGTTCATCAGTGTAGGCAAATCTCCACCTTGGAATTTTAAGATTCTCTCTGCATTCTGAACAGTTTTGAGATATTGAGCTTCAAAGTGTTTGCGTTGCGTACTATTTTGTGGATTGACCCTTTTTGTTTTCAAAAAAAAAAAAAAAAAAAAAAGTCCTAAAATGTAAGTCGTCACAGAATAAGAATATGTAAATGACTGACAAAGTTTTACACAAATGTCAGATAGAACCTCATAATTCCAAGGTGACAATGTTTAGCGACTGAACGCTATGGTGTGATGTATAACTATTGGTCTGGAGGCAGTCATATGCTAATTTGTTTGCCTGTGTGATGTCACAGATCCCACTATATCAAAACGAGCCATTTTTGGAGCTCGGTCCTATAAATGTTCTGCTTATGATGTTTTAAGCTATTAAACTTGCAGGTACAAAGACATTTTATATGTCAAAAGATACTGAGTTATGTCAATCTCTAACTCCTTTCCTGCCATTGACAGATTTTTCCTGCTTTCTGCATTTTCACTGTTATATGGAAGGGGGCGCTATTACACATCTTCTGAAAGAGTACTGAATCTCCTGAGCAAAACATATGTGAAGAAGCAGAAATGAGCGATCTCACCAGTGTTGCCAAGTCCGCTTATTATAAGCGACTTTGGGCTTGTTTTTCTGTAAAGTCGCTTACAAATATTGGTAGTCGCGGGTTGTGGTTTTTTTTTGGGCTTGTTTCTAAAGTGTAGTTGCTTATTTTGGGCTTGGGCCTCCATAAAAAGTTGTCAAACAGATATTGATGTTAAACGTAGTTTGTCTTGCCTGTTCCCTCTGTCCCTCCCCTTTCCCATACACACAGGAGAAAGCAGGGTTGACTCAGATGTCAACGAGTACTAACGTTAGCCAATCAGAGGCAGTCTGTTTTTTTATGGTTAGGAAAACGTCAGTGACGTTTAAATGAAAATACGCGCGAGTCGGAAGAAAGAAAAAGGAGTAAAAGTATGGATTCAACCTGTCGTGGGGGATGACTCAAAAGCACTGTGCAGAGTATGTAGCGGACCTCGAAAATAATTTAAAACAAGTAATAACTCAGTGAGTGTTTTAGCGCAATTTTCTCACCTCATGGGATCACAACACTAAGAGATAGTAAATCTTTTCCTGGATTTTTTTTGTGCGTTCCCGAGATTAGACCTTCCTTAACATAATGCCGAAAACCCGAAGTCTCTAGGTGGTCTGGTTGAGGAGGAGATAGAAGTGCAAGATTGGTGTGCACAAACGCACAGAACAGAAATCATGAGTTAACAATCGCAATTTGTCCGGTGGAAAATTGCGCTAAAAATGCAGCACCGTTCTCCTCAATGAGGCTTCCGGACATTGGATTTACGGTCTCCAAACACAACGAGTCAAGACAGATCGAGAGCTGTGCTAAAGGTAGATGTAGCTTGTCACACATACATTAAATCAGCCGATCACCTGGGGAATTAATTTGCTCAACTTGTGACAAAGACATCAAAATGCACCGCATTATTGCTCTGTGTATGTTCACAGAACATAATAAATGAACAGATAAATAATGTATGTTCACAGAAACATAATAAACAAAAAAAATTTTAAAAAATAAACTGTAACGTTACCATGTGTAGGCTAGTTTTGCAAAACTGCGCACAGTTAATGTTAACCAATCTGTCCACATGGATGTAAATTGACAATCTGTAGCAACAGTTTAAAATCAGTCCCTACGTCACAGTTTATTTACTATTAATAAACGATTTATTCTTAATTAATAATATGTCTATGCGGGGGGCGCATAGACAGTATGGGATGGGGGGGGGGGTCGCTTGTTTTGGGCTTGTTTTTACTGGCCTGGTTGCTTATTTGTCTCGCGAGATCTGGCAACACTGGATCTCACATGTAAGCAGATGTATATGTAAAATAATGTGATCATCAACGGCATATAAATCAAATATGCCTAATGTTACTGAATGAAATGTCGACCCAGGACGAGCTGCAGGACTGTGAAGCTTTGGGGATGTTGATAAACTCGATCTAATACATCTGTATCAGGTTCAAAACGATGATCAAATCATAGAGTAGACGTAGTCTCTGAAGAAAACACAATTTTCTTGGCTTTTTGCTCAAAAATGTAGCTTATTTTATTTTATTTTATGAGACTTACTCATATTCAAGTGTTGATAAAAGACTGCATTTAGCTAGAATAAAACTAATTTTTGTTTTAAAGCAGAGGCTCTTTTTCGTTAAGAGTTAATGAGAAATGGCCAAACCCATTGATATGTAAAGTTATTAAACTGAATAGGACACTTGCTTTAAATGCAGATTATGGGGGAACATAGTTTATGAATTATTGGCAGCATGAAACATTCTAATGTCATATTAATCGTATTTGATGACGAGGGAAGGTCACGCAACACGTCCATGTAGCATCTTCATAATTTACCAAGCGACATGACTTGTCAGGCAAATATTATAGTCTGAGTGTAAGCCAGCATGTGGTGAGTTGTGAAGCCCTGTCACGAACAGCAGAGGGAGTAGTAGAGCTCCACTCAAGTCCTAACCGTTGTCCATCTGTGTTTGTTCTCCAGACGAGGTGGTGCCGGAGCAGAAAGAGGAGTCCAGCCAGCCTTCTGCCCCGTCTGCTGCCGCCCCCTCTGCTGCCAACCCGTCCGGCCGGAGGAACCCACCCGGGGGCAAATCCAGCCTAATCCTGGGCTGAAACGGCCTGAAACTGAACTATCTTCGCTCTTTCTGTCTGTTTTCTTTTTTAAAAAAGGAATTCCCCTTCCTCTTCACTCTACTTGTGAGCCATGGAAATTTTTTGTCCTCCACCGTATTTTCATTTTTTCTATTGCAAAAACAAAAAAAGAAAAGGATCGTTGACAGAAGCACTTTATGTAAGAGGTCCGTTTCAGCCGCTCCTGCAGGAATAATGGCATGAGAGATTCAGATCGACTTTTAATCTGCCCTGGTGTAAATCATTTAAGGAAAAAGGACAACAAAAAAAAAAAAAAAGATTTGTTGCGCAAAATTTCTAAGTACAAATAAAGATTGATATGAATTTCACTGTGTTTGTGTTTGCTTGGAGTGTTATTGTCAAAACAAAATGGCTACTTAAGTAAAATGTCAATATGAGGTGACATTAATTTAGGGGCCTTATAATATATTACAATCAATTTAGTTTTGTAAATGTGAAGTTTGCACATTTTTGTTCTTTGCTACTTGGTAAAAAAGGTACATGCGTGCTGAAGTTTTGGTATGCGTTTTAAACCAACATAATTTAGCATTGTTTAATGTGGAAACGCATGTCTCAGTCTTAAGTCTGCGCTAACTCTCAAATGTTGACTCTTCTGTTTGGGGGTGACAGTTTAGGACCCAAGGACCAGATGTTTGAAAGAAGACCCGGAAGCAGAATTATAATAAATTGAAGAGAAGTTTTACTGAAGATAGTTTGCAGTTTCATCAGCAGAAATCAGCTTCAAGACTCACACAGGAGATCGAAGGCCTGAAGCGTGCGCAAGACATAAACAGCGCATACATCCTGACACATGTGTCTCTTAATATATATTAAGAGATATATATTAATCTCTTAATTATCTCATTAACTTTAATTAAAGTTAATGAGTTAATAAGAGATTAATTGACTTCATGCTGTTCAGACCGATCAGCGGCTGACTTGAAGCAGTGCATACGGGTTAGAAATATTTTCTGACTTGAGGCAGCGCAACTGCACGAACCCCTGCAGTCCTCACATATGAATCAGAGGACATGTTGTTTGTGTGATGTTAAAAACCATGGGAGAATTATAAAGCCTGGGTCTGAAATGTTAAGTATCTGTTAAATTCTAGTCTAAATATTAGCCTAATAATAAACTGCGCTCGCCTTTCTCTTTTGAGGTATAATTGTTTTAAGTATAATTGTGTTGACTGTCAAATCGCCTGTCAATCAAACTTCGGCGAAACTCTAAACGAAATATTACAACGCTAAAATTAAACATTACAAATATTATTTGTGTTGGCCAGGAGACTCCTAGTGGTGAATAGTACATGCTATTAACTTTTTATGAGTTCTTTACAACTGTGGATATGTTTGACAAGAAACAATGGCAAACAAAAAAAAAATTAATAAGGTAATTTGTGTAAAAACACTTTGATAAAACAATTGAAGATCACGTGACCAGTGCGCCATACCACTGAATCAGTTGCTAAGCACCCAAAGACGCCGCCGCTCACAACACTAAGCGTAAACAGTGCAAACAACCAAAGCAAAACAGCCAGTAACGTGCGATTTTCTTAGATCGTGTCAACAGACACGAGCTTGATGGATTTCTCAATTAATGATGTCAGAACGGTCTATTTCATGGCCCTGCGCCCTTTGCTAAACTCCATCCTGGAACACCTTCAGATCACAGGCTCCCTGCCGGAGCCGTGGAGCACGAATCGGGTGTTGAATGAGAGAGTGCGGGCGCTGATGGTTCTTCCCATCGCCCAGGGGAACGAGGACGTAGGGTCAAACCAGGTAAGAGAAAGGAGAAAACTTACAAAAAGAACTAGTACTGTGAACTAGAAGTGTGTGCTTTACAAAACCCCCACTGCGTGGGTCTATCACCACAGAACACAGTTAATAACTTGCTGGTAACGTTAACACTTTACAGTTCGTTAGTTAACATTAGTTAAAGGGGTGGTATAATGCCCTCTTCACATGTAAAATAAGTATTTGATGTCCCCAGAGTGTATTTCAACATAAATATGAAGCAGCACAAATCCTCTCAACATTGATAATAAAAATAATGATTTCTGAAGGATCATGTGACACTGAAGACTGGAGTAACAGTTACTGTAAAAGTCAGCTTTGATCACAGGAATAACTTACACTTTAATATGTTTATTACTAGGTCTGGGAGACCTAAATCGCGATTTTGTCATACGTTTTTCATGTATAAAACCGGTTCCTTGATTAGTATTAACGTTAGGCCTAAATCGCCTTCACCTGCTTTCAGATGGAGCGGCATTTACTACAAAAAACCGTAATTAACTGACAAGATGAGCCATTTCGCATTAATATCGATTCAGTCTATGCATCTCAACAATGGTGAGGAGCAGAATATTGTATATTGTATAGCAATGCATGATGGGAGCCATTAATGAGTTGTGATTGGTGGCAGCCACTGCAACATGCTTTATTATTGTCACCATATTTGAGATTCACAGGCTGATTAATAATGTCTGTGTTTTAAATGAATTTACCTGATTGTCATTTGATCAGAACAGTGTTTATTAAATATTTTGAATTATAAGTACTGATAATCATAGGCTGAAGAGTCACTAAACTGCTGCTACCAAGTTAAGCCAAATTATCTCAATTAGTTTCCTTTTTCAGATTACAGCATGATTATGTCTCAACATAACCAACACCATAAGTTAACATTTTACTTTGTTCATTTAATTGTTATAAATCATTTATAGCAGACAAATAACAGTAAATATTAAAGTAAACATTTAATGGTCTAGACCCCAACTAAAGCAAACACCCATCACCTTAATGGTAACTTACAATTTGTGATTTTCTCCTTCAGTGATTCTGCTCGTTATCATCAGGTGTCTTCAATAATGCTCAATCATCACTAAATTAATCACTTAATTATCTCCTCAGCCCTAAATGCCGCTTCATCTGAAAGTAGGTGATGGTGATTTACTACTAATCAAGGAACAGGTGTTACAATATATTCGGTTCCTGAAATATTTAGTTCCAATGGGTGGAGCTATCATGAATATTCACGAGACCATAGCGTGGGCGGGGCGACAAATACAAGCGAGTGGAACGGAAATTATTAGCATGAGCGCCTGCTCGTTTTGTTTTATGGATTATTTGTTTAAAACAGGTAATAAAGTTGAACGAAGTTAATCTTAAACTAGTCGTATATATTTTATAAATAATTCATCGTTTTGTAGCATGCGTTTCAGTAGCCTACTCTGAGTTGAGTCCAGGGGTCAGAAAGTAAAAGTCCTGCCATATATTTATTCCACCCATGAACTCACACAGCAAAAACTCCAGTGTTAAATGAACTCTCCTGTGAGTTTATTTGGCTCCAGACTCAAGAGTGTTAAAGTTAATGAGATAATTAAGTGATTGTTTGAGTGATGATTGAGCATTATTGAAAAAACCTGATGTTAACCATAACCATGAGAGTTATAAAGGTCAATTCTGATGGAAAAAAAGATATGTACTCGCATTTCTGACTTTATAACTCACAATTCTGACTTCTTGTGAGATATAAACTCGCAATTGTGAGTTCAAAAGTGCAATTCTGATGGAAAAAAGACTGGATTTCTTTTCTTAGAATTGAGTTTATGTCTCTTAATTCTGACTTCATAACTCACAATGGCGAGATGTAAACTCACAATTGTGTCAAAAGTTAGAATTGTGAGATTAAAAATCACAGTTACCTTTTTTATTTCTTATTCTGTGGAATCAAGCTTCCATCCTCTGTACGCTAGTCATCCCTTCAGTTTAATAAAGTTACATCCAAGATAAATGTGTCCATCTAACAGAGCCTCACAGGGAAGCAAACAGCACTAGAGTAACACAGGTTAGACATCAGGGCTTACGCAAACATATCAGAAAGTGAGCGGACAGCGATGTCACATCCTGTTTGATTCAAGGGTGAGTCATGGCAACCTCTGCTGGGGTTAAAGGTCAAAAGTTCAAAAGTATATTACTTGCCTTTTCAAAGAAAGAGACACGGAGGATGTGCTTAACTGATTCAGCAGTGCTCTCATAGAGTTTGATCCCTCTTCAAAGTTCAGGCAAAGGGGCATTATGGGCTTTTTCTCTGAAGATCATGTTGGTTTCCCAGTTACTGTATGAGAGGTATGAAATGAAACCAAGTAAATCTTCAAAAACTGTTTCCTCCTCAGTTTATGGACTCAATCCAAGACCTGCTGAAGGAAGTCGAGGCGGCCATAGAGTCCAGAGATGATCTGATACAGAAAGTTGAGGTGCTCACAAAGTCCAGAGATGTTCAGAGAAAGGAAGTTCAGGTGCACATAGAGTCCAGAAATGTTCTGAGACAGAAAGCTGAGGTCCTCACAGAGTCCATAAATGTTCTGAGACAGAAAGCTGAGGTCCTCACAGAGTCCAGAAATGTTCTGAGACAGAAAGCTGAGGTCCTCACAGAGTCCAGAAATGTTCTGAGACAGGAAGTTCAGTCGCTCTCAGAGTCCAGAGATGATCTGAGACTCGAAATTCTGGTGCTACTAGAGTTCACACATCTTCTGAAACTGGAAGTTCAGGTGCTCATAGACTTCAGACATGCTCTGAGACTGGAAGCTGATGCGGCGAATGGTCAGCTCAGCCAGGTGAACACACACACACACGCACGCACACACACACACACACACACACACCCACACACATACACACACACACACACCAGTATCACTCACATTTCTGCTCATTTATATTCAGCACTTGATAACATGTTGTCATCCTCAGCTGAACATGAATGATTGGTTGGCTCACCGTCTTGTGCCCGTATTGGAGCAGTATTGCGACCAACTGCAAGATCTGGACAACACCCTGGTGAGTAAGGAATAGTTCAACCAAAAATAACTTTTCAAATTCACCCTCATGAAATTTCACAAACAAAGAAAGTCCACTGTCAAAAGTGTGCCAATGTATGAAGCCTCTTGTACACAGAAGTCACTTCACATCCCTCACGCGATCTCCAGATCACGCCGATTCCTGTTGAAAGTCCTTTTGCAATAAAAGTTTTAAAGCAGTCCGATAATGTCCTTTTCACAAGATGTAAAATAAGTCTCTGATGTCCCGAGAGTGCACAAAATACCCCACAGATATTTTTTATAGCATATTAAAATTGTCACTTTTTGAGGGTGAGCAAAAACGCGCCGTGCATCTTCGATTACCTCACACAGACACACACTGAATATTTAAAAACACTTTTAGCCTTTTATGTTCAAACCGCAGTCAGACAAAGATGAAGAGACTCAAGAAGAAGTCACAACATGTTGACAACATTTCTGAATGATTAGTTGATGAATTTATGTAGCTTATGTGTAGTTATCTTCTAATCTAGTCATTGATCAGCATATTCTGTCATGATCATCTATAAATCGCGTTCCCGGGGGCGGGGTTCATGTAAATGTTAGGGTTAGTGTCGTCAGAGTTTTCCACTTCAGGGTAACTGTTCCTGATGATTGAGATTTGTGCTGAAACAATAACAAGGGCTTTATGTGGTCGGAGAATTATTGTGTCATGTTTATTAAGAAAATGCTGAATTACATTTTTCCTCTCTTTTAGAAAGAGCTGAAGGACAAGATGGCCGGACGAGATGCAGGCGGCGCTCATCAGCGAGAGGCAGAAGACCCAAGAGGCACGTCCAGCCGTAATCACTCAACACAGCGCGAAGTCAATTTAGTGTGTCCTGTAGCTTTCAGAAGCCAGTAACCTTTCACAACCATCCTAAACCTCACAAGTTCTTATCGCAGTCATTGGTTTTGTCAGAGCAGGCGGCAGCTGCAGTTGAGGCAAACATTGACCTGAATGAATGATTTGCTAAATGTAAATGCATAACCAACATCTACAAACAGAAACTGAGGCCAAAAACGAAGACATTCATCTCAGCCTCAGGTGGCATGAACTGTGCTTTTGTAAATGACATTCCCTCTTGCGTTCCCAGGGGTTGCAGGACACAGTCTCAGCCACTAAAGACACCGTACCTGTCCTCCCTTTTAAAAGGATGGCAAGAGCAGGTACAGGTGGGACACAGTCTCTGTCTGACGAGGCTCTGTGCGCTGCGACGGGCCGGGTCAGCGTTAGGGCCGAGCACTACCCGGAGACCTTAGAGGCTCTGAAGGAGGTGGACAGACTGAGATACAGGCACGAGAGTCTGGAGACCCGTGTGGGACAGCTGGAAGCAAACAAGGCTGATCGGACCCTGATTCAACATCTGCAGGATCTCCTCACTGCAATGGGTACGACATACACAGCAGGGTCTCAACCGACAACATCCTGCGTTATTTCTATTATTCAATAATAATTCTAATCACATTTATAATTCAGAGGCATTTATTGAAAGAGGCTTATTGCTTGAAAAGATGCAGATGGTAAAACATGTTTTATCACAGACAGCAACATAGTGTCGGCCCAGATCCGGCCCACATTGAATCCACATGTACCAGATGTGGCTCGGATCTGGGCCGACACTACGTAGGTGTCTGGGATTAAAAGGATACTTCTGTCATTATTTACTCACCATCATGTCATTCCAAACTTGTATGGCTTTCTTTATCTATGGAAAACAAGATATTTTGAAGACAGTTTTTTCCATTCAATGGAAGTCAATGGGGTCCAAAACAACAATAATAAAAACAATTGACTTTTCACTTAAAAGCCACCGGTGTCGCTAATAACAAGGGTTTCTGAACTCTATATAAAGCCCCTTTAATATAAAATGGGCATTACTGGTGACTTCATCTGCATTTTACACCTGCAAATCAATCAAATATCCATCGGTCCCACTTTATATGAACTACTATGTACTTGTAGCAAAAAATATTTGTTAGGTACAATGTAATTACAGCATTGATGTTGTATTGCAAAACACTGCTGTCATTGAGGTGGATACGGGTAAGGTTAGGGACAGGTTTGGTGGTAAGGGTAGGTTTAAGTTAGCCTGGTCCTACCAGACTCTCGTACATCTCATTTGTACAGTTTAGGGTTATCAGATTATATGATAGTCAAGTTCCTCTAAAGGCTGTTTTCATCGGTACAGTTTATGTGATTATCTAAACAGAACTTCCCCTAGACTTCTATTGTTGTAAAAGGTGAAGTGACTGTGCAACCAATGTCAAGATGCTCAAACAAACAGAGCAATGTATTGATTGAGCCACAATGACACACTGTACACTTTTCAATGCAATCAATCTAACTGGGATAGGAGAATATATTTTGTAACAACATTTAAATAATGAGTCAATACATCATCAATCCTTCATCCAAAACATGTTTTTGTCTTACCGTGATTCACTATGGTAACCCTGACATCAACATAGTGTCGGCCCAGATCCAAGCCACATCTGATACATGCGTTATAGATTTGGGCCGGATCTGGGCCGACACTATGTTGCTGTCTGGGAAACATATTATAAGTGTTTATATTTTATAGACTCGTCACAATGTTTTTCCGTGGGAAATTAATATTTTATAATATTAATATTTTTACTGTATTTTTATTTTTTACAATTAGTAAAAGTTTATTTTTTTAATTATTTTTTTTAAACATTTTAAACATTTCCCAACCTCAAACTTTTGTACAGTTGTGGAAATGGAAAACAAATTTTATAAATGGCATTTCTAAATATGACTTTGAATGAAGTTCTGTTCCGAATTGTTGTTTTCCACCTCATTTTAAATTCTAGAAATTAAATGGTTCACTCAATTCAATTCTGAATGGCACACTGCACATGGTTTTGTCGGATTTATCTTACTCCTGGCATATTAGTATTTTGGCAATTATTTTCATCAATTATATGTAGGTCAAACTCAGGAGTTTTTTACACGACTGCACAACTGATGTGGGAGTTCATGAGCAACTTGTGAATAAAAGCCTAAAGTAAATATTTTCCAGCATTTAAAGCGATAGTCTCTTCAGAAAATTTGGACTAAACCGCTCAATTCATATGGATTAGTTTTACGATCTCTTTATGAACTTTTTGAAGCGTCAAAGTGTTAGCTGCATAGCTGTCAATGGAGGAGAAAGCTCTCAGACTTCATCAATAAGATCTTAATTTGTAATCAGAAGATGAACGAAAGTCTTACGGGTTTGGAACGACATGATGGTGAGTAAATGATGGCAGAATTTTTATTTTTGGGTGAACTAACCCTTTTAAGCCTTGCCTGTGAAACCGGGCACAAGTCTTTTATTTTTTTCTGATTGGATGTAAGTCATGCCTGGCATGTGGATTGTTGATGGTGTTGCAGGAAACTGGAAGAGACCCACTGGCAGTCCCAGAGGTCCAGTGTAGTGGATGCTGGCCGTGGAAGTGCCAAGACTCAGCGCAGCCACTCAATTGGGTTATGAGGAGCCATTAAAGGGGTCCTGTTGTGCTTTTCCATATTATATTATATTTTATTATATTATATTTATATTTTATTTTACAGAGTCCACTTTTCAAGAACTGCAACGAATGGCTCGTTCAGGCTACAACACGATTTTTCCAGATCTTATGAAATCATAATGTTTCTCATTTAATAATCTCTGCCCACGCAATACGCAAAAAGGTTGAGGCCTGGCTAAGCTGTGTTAGAGAAGATGAAGAGTCACGTTTGTAAATGATAAATCACGTTTGAGATTTGTGCTGGCTACTGTATACAGGCCACCAGGGCACCATACAGACTTTATCAAAGAATTTGCGGACTTTCTGTCACTGGCTGCAGATAAAGTCCTAATTGGTGATTTTAATATACATGTAGATAACGAAAAATATGCAGTGGGATTGGCATTTAAAGACATTCTTAACTCTATTGGAGTTAGACAACATGTGTCAGGACCTACTCACTGTCGTAATCATTCTCTAGATCTAATATTATCACACGGAATCAATGTTGATGCCGTTGAAATTCTGCAGCAGAGCGATGACATCTCAGATCATTATCTAGTCTTGTGTAAACTTCATTTAACCAAGGCTGCAAAGCGGACCTCGTGTTACAAATATGTTAGACCTATCACTTCTGCCACTAAAGATTGCTTTATTAATAATCTTCCTGATCAGTTTCATCATCTCAGCATCCCAGATAGCTTAGACGAACTCGATATTGCGACAGAAACTTTTAACTCTCTCTTTTCCAGACACAGTTGCTCCGTTGCGCTTAAAGAAGATTAAAGAAAATAGTCCAACGCCGTGGTACAACGAGCACACTCTGGCCCTTAAGAGAGCAGCCAGAAAAATGGAGCGCAACTGGAAGAAAACAAAACTAGAGGTATTTCGCGTTTCATGGAAAGAGACCTCGATTGCATACAGAGAGGCCTTAAAAGCTGCTAGATCTGCTTATTTTTCAACCCTATTAGAAGAAAATAAACAGAACCCTAGGTATTTATTTGAAACAGTGGCTAAACTAACGAAAAATAAAGCTTCAAGCTCAGAAGTTTCCAAGTAGCACAGCAGAAATGACTTTATGAACTTCTTCACTTGTAAGATTGATAATATCAGGGAGAAAATTGCAACCCCACCCTCATCCGGAATGCAGAATCCCTGACAACATTCAGAAGACAGCTGAAAACCCATCTCTTCCGGGAGCACTTAACCTCATATAAAAAAAAAAAAAAAAAAAAAAAAAAAAAACCTCCCCTTTCCCTCTAAACCTCGCTTATCGGGCTTATGCTACTCTGAATAATGCCTGAACTTTGTATCTGGAGCACTTCTTGCGCTGCTTTTTGTTTTTGCCTCTTCATGATGACTCGCTTAATCTAGTCCTACTTTGTAAGTCGCTTTGGATAAAAGCGTCTGCTAAATGACTAAATGTAAATGTAAATGTAAAATTATAACTATGTAACCGTCTTCTACAGTATCGCATCAGGCAGTGCATTGTAGTCTCCCTAAGGAAAAATTTTATTCATTCGTTGCTATAGAAGAGGAAGAATTCGTTAAACTCGTTAAATCATCTAAATCGGCAACATGTATGTTAGACCCTATACCGACTAAGCTACTGAAAGAAATACTTCCAGAGGTCATAGATCCTCGTCTTAATATCATTAATTCATCTTTGTCATTAGGATACGTACCAAAAACCTTTAAGCTGCCTATGATTAAACCGCTTGTTAAAAAAACACAACTTGATTCTACAGAATTAGTCAATTACAGGCCGATCTCGATTCTACCTTTTCTGTCAAAGATACTAGAAAAGGCGGTATCCTCACAACTGTGTTCCTTTCTTGAAAGAAATGATATCTGTGAGGATTTTCAGTCAGGATTTAGACCGTACCATAGTACTGAGACTGCTCTCATCAGAGTCACAATTGATTTGCTCTTATCATCCGATCGTGGTTGTATCTCTCTATTAGTGTTACTCGATCTTAGTGCTGCATTTGATACTATTGACCACAACATTTTTTTAAATAGACTCGAAAATTATGTTGGCATTAGTGGAATTGCATTAACATGGTTTAAATCATAATTATCTGACCGTTATCAGTTTGTAGCAGTAAATGAAGAGATGTCTCATCGATCACAAGTTCAGTATGGCGTACCACAAGGCTCAGTACTAGGACTGTTGCTTTTCACTCTGTACATGCTATCCGTGGGAGTTATTATTAGGAAACATGGAATTAGTTTTCACTGTTATGCTGATGATACTCAGCTCTATATTTCTACACGCCCTGACGAAACTTACCAATTCACAAAATTAACGGAATGCATAGGTGATATAAGAAATTGGATGACTAGTAATTTCCTACTACTTAATTCTGAAGAAACAGAGATTCTAATTATTGGACAAAAAACTTCCTCACGTAATAACCTAGAATACTGTCTAACACTTGATGGCTGCTCTGTCAAGTCTTCGTCGTCGGTTAGGAACCTGGGTGTGCTCTTTGATACCAATCTTTCATTTGAAAGTCACGTGTTTAGTATCTGTAATCCCGCATTTTTCCATCTTAAAAATATATCTAAATTACGTCATATGCTCTCATTGACAAATGCGGAACAATTAGTCCATGTGTTCATGACATCAAGGCTAGATTATTGTAATGCTCTACTGGGTGGTTGCCTTGCACACTTAATAAACAAATTACAGCTGGTCCAAAACGCAGCAGCTCGAGTTCTTACCAGATCCATGAAGTATGACCATATTAGCTCAGTTCTGTCAACACTGCACTGGCTCCCTATTAAACATCGTATACATTTTTAAATATTGCTGATTACTTACAAAGCACTAAATGGTTTAGCTCCGCAGGACTTGAGCAAGCTCTTAACGCATTATAGTCCTTCACGTCTATTGCGATCTCAAAATTTCGGCCAGTTGATAATACCTAGAATATCAAAATCGACTGCTGGTTGTAGATCCTTTCCCTATTTAGCACTAAAACTTTGGAACAGGCTTCCTAACATTGTCCAGGAAGCAGACACACTCTGTCAGTTCAAAGCTAGACTAAAAACACGTCTCTTTGACCTAGCATACACATAAAACATTATAGACATTTATAATTCAAGGTTAGAATGCATAGATTAGGTCAGCCGGAATCGGGAACACTTCCCATAAATCCTGATGTTCTTGTTACATCATAAGAAGAATGACATCTACGCTAATATTAGTCTCTCTGTTTATCCCGAGGTTTACCGCAGTCCGCCGGATCCAGGCCGTATCCAGATCTGATGAAGGACCTGTGCCTGGACGCGACGACAGCGCAGTCCTGAAATGTCAACTAGGCTCTTTCCTGTGAAGGCCTCCCTCAGTTTTTAAGGTCAGAAGTTTGTTTCCCAACAAAGCAGAAGTCTTTTTCTTGAAGATTCATAGAGGAACAGACCATTCTAAGACAGACCATTATACCGTTGTTTCTCATTCAATTACATGATTATCAGTAATAAGCATTTCATTTCCTCATAAAAGACGTTCTCACTGTCTTATACCTCAAGGCCTGGTTTCACAAACAGGGCATATATTAAGCCAGGATTAGGCCTTAGTTAAACTAGGACTTTTAAGTAGCTTTTATAAATGTGCCTTAGAAGAAAAAAACATTACTGGTGTGCATCTTGAGACAAAACAATGGCACGGACATATTTTAAGATATGCCAGTGCAAGTTGCTTTCAGTTAAAACAGCTCAAACATTCAGTTTAGTCTTGAACTAGATTTAAAGGGTTAGTTCACCCCAAAATTAAAATTTTGTCATTACTCACCCTTGTGTCGTTCCAAACACGTAAGACTTTCGTTCATCTTCAGAACACAAATGAAGATCTTTTTAATAAAATCTGAGAGATTTCTGTTCCTCCATTGACAGCTACGCAACTACAACTTTGACACTTCAAAAAATTCATAGAGATCGCAAAACTGATCCATATGAATTGAGCAGCTTAGTCCAAATTTTCTGAAGAGACTCAAGCGCTTTATATGATGAACAGATTTAAATTAGACTTTTATTCACATTTAAACATACATCAGCGAACAGATGTGCTGCGTAACACAAGAATGAACCTCATTGATTTCTATAAGAAAAATTTAAAAAAACATACCACTCTGAAATGCCCTGTGAAATCTGAGCTTGCAAAGTCCATGCTTGAAATCCGTTCTGCACGATCTTCTTGTTCGTTAACATTGTCAGGGTCTGAATCGGGTTTGAAATGGTTTGAAATTGACTCCATCGTTAATATTTGCATCTGAGTAGAGCTTGCGGTTATGTAGGGGCGGGACAATTCCTGAATACACGCTAAGCTATGCGAATCACAACACACTGTTCCAGCTAACAATCACAGCACATTTCGTATGTCGGAAGGAGGGACTTCGAAAATGATAACGACACGTTCAACCAGACTGGGGAGAGAGGAGCTGTAATAATGTAAAAATTAGAAAAATGTGTTTTTTGAACAATCAAGCATGAAAACATATTCTAGTACACCCCAAAAACAAAATCAAGACTTAGTTAAAGGATATAATAGGACCCCTTTAAACACGCACACAGCAGTGAAGAACAAAGCTGTTTAAGTTGGCTGTAAATGAAGCTATTTTACTTTTTTTATTTTACAAGCTATTTTAGTTACAAGGCTAACGGTGTTGAAGGGCTGGTAACACTGAGGTGCTGTTCTTGACCTTTGAACTTTAAATACCCTGTTTCTGCCCAAGTTGAGGCTCACAAGTTTATGGCCTGTGCTGTGTGTATATCTTATCCATGCCTGAACTAATGGAGACATCAAATTAGTCAATGGTAAACAAAGTCAGACTGTTTTTTTTTCTGGGCGGCTCCCGAGTCCCAGCAGCAGCATGTGTGAAATGATCAGTGGTGTTTGTAAGGGCAAGTATCAAACCTCATTGGTTTTCACACGTCAAGTGAACATGCTTGAGCTTCCGTTTAGCACAACTGATGTGGGAGTTGATGAGCAACTTGTGAATAAAAGCCTAAAGTAACTCTTTTCATGCATTTAAAGCGATAGTCTCTTCAGAAAATTTTGACTAAACCGCTCAATTCATATGGATTAGTTTTACGATCTCTTTATGAATTTTTTGAAGCGTCAAAGTGTTGGCTGCATAGCTGTCAACAGGCACGTGCACAGGTAGGGCTCAACCTGTGCAGAGCACATGTCCTTTTTGCCCTTACACTCCGAAGTGCCCTTTTTTTGGTGGTGTTTTTATTTTTATTTTATTTTTTAAATCAATGCTATTTCTTAAAGTGAGCTTGTGTAAATCTTATTCGATCATCCTTAAAGCCGTCTAGTCATAGCCAATGCATATCCTACACTTAAATAGCCTGTGCATACAGTAGCATTTCATCTTTTATAAAATGCGATTTTGGCCAAATGTATTTTACAACAGGAAAAACTGAGCGCCCCGCATAATAGCTACAACACACTTGTAACCTGTTGATGAAAATGTAATGTGAGTCGCCGGCGCCGTTTTAATGACGGACCAAAAAAAAATGCACATTTGCACACATTCGCTGGTCAAAAACTATATATTGATAAGTAATACAACAACATATAATTTGTTTGTACCATCGGAAAATCATAACAGGTGCGTCCCCGCGCTGTTTCGTACTGGAACTTACACAAAGCGACGAGATCCTCGTCACCTAACATATATTTCTAAGAAATGTCTTCTTTGCTTTATGCTTGCTGATACACTTAATTGATTAACATTTAGGCTAATCATGTTATGGTGATAATATTAAATTATGGTTAATTCACGGATGTTAATATGCATGTATTCGATATCTAGCTAATTTTTAAATCAATAGTAGGCTATTCTATACTCTCGTCCTCACATGTATAAAATGTAGTAGGCTATAACATGGTTTTACTACAGTAATGTTGCAGTAGTAACTAAAAAAAAACATTACAGAAGATCACTGTGAAATCTTTATAATTTATCATACAGAATGCTATAGTTTCTTATAATCTGGAATTGAGTTGGACATAATTACTTAAATTATATTTCAAAATAATTTGTCAAAAATACTTGACTCATTGCTCTACCTTCCCCTCTTCTCAATGTCATACATAATCATGTTAACCAAATAATACTTGGCTTATAAAACCACAGAATAGCTTACCCTGTTTATCTATATTATTATTATTATGGTTGTTATTAATCGTGAATAAATCTAAAGCTTTTGAGACTATTATTTTGTGTTATTGAATTTGTCATGAAGATGTGACCATTTCTTCCTTTTATGTAGGCTTAAAAAAAAAAAAAAAAAAGGCAGGGGGGTGCCCTTTTTCAGTTTCAGCACATGCCCCTCAAAAGGTCTGTGCACGGCCCTGGCTGTCAATGGAGGAGAAAGCTCTCAGACTTCATCAATAAGATCTTAATTTGTAATCAGAAGATGAACGAAAGTCTTACGGGTTTGGAACGACATGATGGTGAGTAAATGATGGCAGAATTTTTATTTTTGGGTGAACTAACCCTTTTAAGCCTTGCCTGTGAAACCGGGCACAAGTCTTTTATTTTTTTTATGATTAGATGTAAGTCATGCCTGACATGTGGATTGTTGATGGTGTTGCAGGAAACTGGAAGAGACCCACTGGCAGTCCCAGAGGTCCAGTGTAGTGGATGCTGGCCATGGAAGTGCCAAGACTCAGCGCAGCCACTCAATTGGGTTATGAGGAGCCAGCTTTAAAGGGGTCCTGTTGTGCTTTTCCATATTATATTATATTTTATTATTTTATATTATTTTTATATTTTATTTTACAGAGTCCACTTTTCAAGAACTGCAACGAATGGCTCGTTCAGGCTACAACACGATTTTTCCAGATCTTATGAAATCATAATGTTTCTCATTTAATAATCTCTGCCCACGCAATACGCAAAAAAGTTGGCGAGGCCTGGCTAAGCTGTGTTAGAGAAGATGAAGAGTCACGTTTGTAAATGATAAATCACGTTTGAGATTTGTGCTGGCTACTGTATACAGGCCACCAGGGCACCATACAGACTTTATCAAAGAATTTGCGGACTTTCTGTCACTGGCTGCAGATAAAGTCCTAATTGGTGATTTTAATATACATGTAGATAACGAAAAAGATGCAGTGGGATTGGCATTTAAAGACATTCTTAACTCTATTGGAGTTAGACAACATGTGTCAGGACCTACTCACTGTCGTAATCATTCTCTAGTCTAGATCTAATATTATCACACGGAATCAATGTTGATGCCGTTGACATTCTGCAGCAGAGCGATGACATCTCAGATCATTATCTAGTCTCGTGTAAACTTCATTTAACCAAGGCTGCAAAGCGGACCTCGTGTTACAAATATGTTAGACCTATCACTTCTGCCACTAAAGATTGCTTTATTAATAATCTTCCTCATCAGTTTCATCATCTCAGCATCCCAGATAGCTTAGAAGAACTCGATATTGCGACAGAAACTTATAACTCTCTCTTTTCCAGACACAGTCGCTCCGTTGCGCTTAAAGAAGATTAAAGAAAATAGTCCAACGTCGGGTACAACGAGCACACTCTGGCCCTTAAGAGAGCAGCCAGAAAAATGGAGCGCAACTGGAAGAAAACAAAACTAGAGGTATTTTGCGTTTCATGGAAAGAGAGCTCGATTGCATACATAGAGGCCTTAAAAGCTGCTAGATCTGCTTATTTTTCAACCCTATTAGAAGAAAATAAACAAAACCCTAGGTATTTATTTGAAAGAGTGGCTAAACTAATGAAAAATAAAGATTCAAGCTCAGAAGTTTCCAAGTAGCACAGCAGTAATGACTTTATGAACTTCTTCACTTATAAGATTGATAATATCAGGGAGAAAATTATAACAATGCAACCGTCTACTACAGTATCGCATCAGGCAGTGCATTGTAGTCTTCCTAAGGAAAAATTTTATTCATTCGTTGCTATAGAAGAGGAAGAATTCGTTAAACTCGTTAAATCATTTAAATCGACAACATGTATGTTAGACCCTATACCGACTAAGCTACTGAACGAGATGCTTCCAGAGGTCATAGATCCTCGTCTTAATATCATTAATTTATCTTTGTCATTAGGATACGTACCAAAAACCTTTAAGCTGCCTATGATTAAACCGCTTGTTAAAAAAACGCAACTTGATAGTACAGAGTTAGTAAATTACAGGCCGATCTCGATTCTACCTTTTCTGTCAAAGATACTAGAAAAGGTGGTATCCTCACAACTATGTTCCTTTTTAGAAAGAAATGATATCTGTGAGGATTTTCAGTCAGGATTTAGACCGTACCATAGTACTGAGACTGCTTTCATCAGAGTCACAATTGATTTGCTCTTATCATCCGATCGTGGTTGTATCTCTCTATTAGTGTTACTCGATCTTAGTGCTGCATTTGATACTATTGACCACAACATTCTTTTAAATAGACTCGAAAATTATGTTAATTGCATTAACATGGTTTAAATCATAATTATCTGACCGTTATTAGTTTGTAGCAGTAAATGAAGAGATGTCTCATCGATCACAAGTTCAGTATGGCGTACCACAAGGCTCAGTACTAGGACCGTTGCTTTTCACTCTGTACATGCTACCCTTGGGAGATACCATTAGGAAGCATGGAATTAGTTTTCACTGTTATGCTGATGATACTCAGCTCTATATTTCTACACGCCCTGACGAAACTTACCAATTCACAAAATTAACGGAATGCATGGGTGATATAAAAAATTGGATGACTAGTAATTTCCTACTACTTAATTCTGAAGAAACAGAGATTCTAATTATTGGACAAAAAACTTCCTCACGTAATAACCTAGAATACTGTCTAACACTTGATGGCTGCTCTGTCAAGTCTTCGTCGTCGGTTAGGAACCTGGGTGTGCTCTTTGATACCAATCTTTCATTTGAAAGTCACGTGTTTAGTATCTGTAAACCCGCATTTTTCCATTTTAAAAATATATCTAAATTACGTCATATGCTCTCATTGACAAATGCGGAACAATTAGTCCATGTGTTCATGACCTCAAGGCTAGATTATTGTAATGCTATTATGGGTGGTTGCCCTGCACGCTTAATAAACAAATTACAGCAGGTCCAAAACGCAGCAGCTCGAGTTCTTACCAGAACCAGGAAGTATGACCATATTAGCTCGGTTCTGTCAACACTACATTGGCTGCCTATTAAACATCGTATACATTTTTAAATATTGCTGATTACTTACAAAGCACTAAATGGTTTAGCTCCACAGTACTTGAGCAAGCTCCTAACGCATTATAGTCCTTCATGTCTATTGCGATCTCAAAATTCCGGCCAGTTAATAATACCTAGAACAGGGGGCGGCAAGTAACTTTGGCCGCGGGCCAATATTTTTTTTAGCCAGTAGATGGCAGGCCAGCTACACGGAGTAGGCCTATGGATACAAATTAAATACTCGTAATGAACTCTGTCTCACCTACCATTTCAATAGCAGTCGCAATCGAATAGCAGTCATGCCTCATTCGCTTACAGTCCGACTTTTGAACTGTATTCCTTTTTTTATTATTATTTATTCGGGACACACACATATACACCTAAGGTTTAAGGAGGTCTGTGCGGGACTGTTTTTTTTTTTTTTGTCCCGAAAATATAATGAATAGAATATAGAATATAATGCATAGTGCTAGTAGGCCTAAGTTTATTAGTCACATTCTTCCACTTAGAATGAAGTATCGCTACTATATATATATATAAATGAGCAAAACTTGGCCACTAAATATTTAATATTTAATTATTTTAATGATCACAATTAAAGTTTTAATTTTATTAAATTGAACAAGCGCAACATTCAGCATTCAATCAAATATTCAATCAAATATTCTAAAAGATATGTTATTAATAATAATGTTATTTTAACATAATATCTCGTTATTTCAACATAATATGTGTGCGTGCAACAAGCAAGTCAAGTTTATTTATATAGCGCTTTTCACAATACAGATTGTATCAAAGCAGCTTCACAGTATTAAATTAAAATAATACATCAATGTTTGTTTCTAGTGGAAAACGTCCACGTTTGGTAATGCTGATCAATAGTATTGTTGATTGATTAATTAAATTAAATATCCCCAAATATCCCCAACTGAGCAAGCCAAAGGCAACAGCAAGATATGCATTTGTAAATCCGGTGACGCACACATTGATTTTTATTAATAAATTAGTGTTTTCTGACCGTGTCGACTGCAAAGATGAATTTGACAATCGCCATCTCCGTAGTGAACACGCCTATAGAGAGAAATGCACATCATGGATTACATAATCAGAGAGTAGCCTTTTTCTTTTCGTTTTGAATTATTTTGTTTAAAGACATTTCAAGCTTTGTGTATTCGATGTATTTCTCATGTCTGTGTGAGGCATACGCTGAGTTTCGGTTAAAGCAGACCTCAGCAACTCTAGCGAACTCTAGTCACTTCTTCGCTGATTTTCCCTTTTGTTGTCGCATGTTTTCCCCACGAGCTCCCCCTACAGCTGTGGGGCGTATATTTCACAACACGGTCATAAAAAAACTCACTTGAGGCGGTCCCCCTCTCTACCGCTGCTCATGTGCGTTTGTTATGATCGGAGCAAGCCAACTGTATCGTGTGGAGCTATGTCTACCGAGGTGGGTAATCTGGTAATACATCATACATGCGTGTGTGTTTATGTCGTAAAGCAATTCGTGTTTCGTGCTCGTTCTCGTTCTCGCTTCTCACGAGACTTCCAATTTCTATTTTGCCGGGACGGTAGTCCCCAAGTTGCAAGGTTGGTTTTTTGCCTGGGAACGCTGGGGGGAGCTAGCCTGGTAATACCAGACTCTGCTACTTCGCTTTGCTTCGTAGAGAGAGTCTGGAGTTCCGTAATAGAAAAACGTTTTCTTTACCGCCTGGGGGCGCTAGTCTGAAGCTTAAAATCATTGGTTACCCGTAGCCAATTACAACGTTTGGCTATGGCGTGTGTTATGCGCATACTCAGCCGCATCTAACTTCCACTGTAAACACATGTATGATCCGAAAACAAAACCATCGAGCGAAATACCGGAGTGAACATGGCTGTGAACGACTTTTGCAGATTATGTGAAGTAAATCTTAGCATCCACGGTACAATCAGCGTCTACGTCACGGCTCTCAGCCCGCCCTCTGTTCGTTGATTGGCCGGCTGTTTCCAGGCCGGAGGAAAACGGAAAGCTATGATGCGGTCTCAGACTGAGTACAGAAGCGAAATGAAATTGAGCGGAAGTACGAAGTCTGACGTAGTCAGGCTAGGGGGGAGCGGGGAAAGTCACTAATATCACCAGAACAGGTTGTTTAACCATCCAAATGATTTCTAGACAGTTTTATTAAGTTACCAAGTTCTGCTTTAAGTTAGGATGAGATGCGCTCCAGTTCACGTGCAATGCAAGTGACAGCGCGGGCGCCTCCATGATTATGTTGTCTGTTATATTTGCTTCTTATTTATTAAATCCAGGCAATTGGTTGATGAAAAAATGTATTAAAATTAAGATACAATTTATACAAAATGAAATTCACTTTAAAGAAAGGTTTTCTACAAAACAAAACTTAATGAAGTGGTCAAAATCATGGCTGACCTGCTCCATGTCTCTCGATAGCGCATCCATATCTTACTCGTGCTGTTCACTTTTCATAAATCAACATAAATGGAAAAAAAATAACATTATAATATTTTAACAAATATGAAACTAAATGCGCTTATTTAATGGCTACAACAAGCCTACAGACTCTCTATTTGTACAAATTGCTGCACATTCATTTAATTCTGAATTTTACACACACAAGTCGAAAGGCATTTGTTCAAATCAAGTTCACGGATAATTGTGCGTGCATTTATTAATCATTATGATACTAAAATCATAATAAAGTAGGCTATGCTATGTACAAAAAATCAGATGAGCCCAGAATATGAATGCAACGATTAATTTTATTTTATTTTAATTTATTTTTATATTATTGTATTTATTTATGAAATACAATAAACATACAAATAAATATCGGAAATGTCATCCAGTTTTCGAATACTATTATTTGATGACAACAACACATTTGGAAAACAAAATACAGCCATTTCTGGTTTCAGCCAACCAGTTTTGGCCCGCGGGCCGCCAGTTGCCGCGGGCCGCCAGTTGCCGACCCCTGACCTAGAATATCAAAATCGACTGCTGGTGGTAGTTCCTTTTCCTATTTAGCACTAAAACTTTGGAACAGGCTTCCTAACATTATCCGGGAAGCAGACACACTCTGTCATTTCAAAGCTAGACTAAAAACACATCTCTTTTACCTAGCATATATATAACACATTATAGACTTTAATAATTAAATGTTAGGATGCATAGATTAGGTCAGCCGGAATCGGGAACACTTCCCATAAATCCTGATGTTCTTGTTACATCATAAGAAGAATGGCATCTACGCTAATATTAGTCTCTCTGTTTATCCCGAGGTTTACCGAAGTCCGCCGGATCCAGGCCGTATCCAGATCTGATGAAGGACCTGCGCCTGGACGCGACGACAGCGCAGTCCTGAAATGTCAACTAGGCTCTTTCCTGTGAAGGCCTCCCTTCCCTCCCTTTACCTATCTACAGATAAAGCGTTGTCGGGATAATTCCGATAATTCGCGTGGCTAAAAATTCTGTATTATTAATTTTAAGGCCAGACAAGTACTATGTTAAGGGTTAATTTGTAGGGAAGGACTATACGCCTGCGCACATATATTCAAACGCTCATACCTATCCACAAGTTTCCTACGTCCCATGAGGCATTGCGTCAAAAGTGGGCGCGACTTCTGGTTCGAAGTAAACAAGCGGGAGTTGACACTCATTCATTCATTAGTTGACCGTCATTCAAGATTTAGCGATCCAAACTTAATGATGTGGGAACGCAACCTCAACGAAATTAAAAGGGGTGATATAACAGTACCTTTACCATCCGCGGTAGATGGTTGGGAGGATGATGTGATGAAGTGGCCTCGTATCATGTATGGTAACATTTTTAGCTATTTTGTAGATTCAGTAGCCTGTGATGGTAAGGAGATGAGCAATCTGAAAAGCTCAGAGGCATATCAATATCTACACAGTGATAAAGTCGGTCGAGTGTTGTTTAAGGACGTCGGAAACGACCTTGCGTATCTAAAAGCTGACATTGAGCCGAGCCAGAGCCTGCACGTAACACATCATAAGGCTTGGGTGCTAGTTTCAGTGACAGGTGAAGTACAGACAGCGGGTTGTTCATGTATTGCAGGGCCAGGACGCTCTTGTTGTCATGCAGCAGCACTTTTGTGGAAGGTCAGTAAAGTTAGGACAATTAAGGGCACAAAATGTATTATTGTATTGTGTATTACTGTATATTTTTAACTAATTAAAAAATGCACTGAACTGAAATGTTTACTCTGTGTGTCATTCATATTCTGTATATGTTGCTTCACAGTAGCCTTGACTTAAAATATTTATTTTAATATTGTTGGATAATAAAATTGAATTCAATTTAGGTTGAGAATGCAGTCAGGCAGGGAAAGACAGGGATGGCATGCACTGATGTGCAAAGGAAGTGGAATTCAGGTGCGAAGAAGAATGTAGGAATGAGGAAGGTGATGAACATTAATTTTAACCATCACAGGCCATACCACATTTATCCAGGCACATCAACAATGCAAGAATCAACAATGCCTCCCCAACTTTTTAAGAACCACAGAGAGTTCATAGCCCACAGTAATTCATCAGTGATGGCCCCACTGTTTCAGCTCCAGACAAATGGTCTTATTCAGTTAAGTTATAGAGCAGATGTAGACAGCAACAAGGCAGGCCACAGCAAACATGATCCAACCCTACAGTAATACACTCTGTCATACTGAACACAGCACAACACTAACATGTCCAAAATGCACACATTTTTATGAGGCCTACATTAAAGTGTCCCCTACACAAGCAGCTACACTGATGGAAGAAACCAGGATGCAAAGTGCTTCACAGTCATGGCATGATGCTAGAAAGCTTCGTCTAACAGCCAGCACAGCAAAACAGGTCCCAAAACGAAGCACCACAGATCCTCAAAAATGTCTAAATGAGCATCTGTACCCAACATTCACCGGCAATACAGCAACACTGCATGGCAAAGAAAATGAGATAAACGTCATCACACTCATGGAAAGCAGAGGGCATACTGTGGAGAAGAGAGGCCTGGTTGCGCACCCTGACCATCCTTGGTTGGGAGCCAGCCCAGATGGGATCCTTGACTCAGCACAACTCCTTGAGATCAAGTGCCCCTTCAAGAGTTCCATGTCACTGGCAGAATTTCTGGGACGGCCAAATGGTGACATCAAAAGTTTAGGTGATGGACAGTACCTGATTTGTCCTAAAGGAAAGGATGAATACTACTCCAGGTGATTCTTTAATAATTTAATAATAAAGATTATTGTTTTTATGAAAGTAGCTCTATTATTAGACTAACATTGTATTGTAAACTTACAGGTGCTTCTCAATAAGAATGTCGTGGAAAAGTTAATTTCACGAATTCAACTTAAAATGTGAAACTAATATATTATATAGACTCATTACATGCAAAGTGAGATATTTCAAGCCTTTATTTGTTGTAATTTTGATGATTATGGCTTACAGCTTATGAAACCCCCAAATTAAAATAAATGAACTTTTCCACAACATTCTAATGTATGCACCTGTATGCATTAATTAAACAGATTATTTTCACAAACATGTACTCTTAATCCTTCTTTCAGACACAACTGACCATGATGTGTCTGGGCCTACAAAGTTGCAAGCTCTGGACACCAAGTGAGGACATGGAATTGGAGATTCCATTGGATAAGCACTACACAGATGCACAAGTGCAACAGCTGCAGAACTTCTTTGTACACATGCTACCTAAATACCTAAATTGGCTGATGATTTTGCTGACAAGAAAATACATCTCTGTCCAACATACCTGCAGATGTTTAATGCATAGTTGGGGGAATGTTTACACTGTTCTCAATATTATAATAATATTATTAATAATCAATACTTATAAAGGCATGGTTACAGTTGTGTGAGGAAACAAACCACAATTAAAATAAAAAAAATGCACACTGAATAAAAACATATTACACACTTAGTCATTGGCTTTTGAGTTTATTTATAAAAATAAATTAATGTGCCATTTGCACATTCGGTTAACAGTGGTATTCAGAACATTTCATTAAATAAAAATAGCAATACTATACTGTGAAAGTACACACACTTCTCTCTTTTGCAGAATATTACAAGATTGAAAAATATTAAGAATTTAAACAAATTTACACAGCAAAAAGAAAATAGCTGTCTGAAACAACAATTAAAAGAAAAAGTGTTGGTATATCAGTGCAAGTAAAAGTTGTGTATTGGTTTATACAGTTGATAAAGTTAGAGAGAGAATTGGACATTTAAGCTGATTGTGTAAGATATGGTGTCTGTTCTAGAAATAAGCTCTCCTCACAGATTTACGAGTGCTGCACAGATTCTTAGTATTCTGTCGATTTTAGGGACAAAATGAATAGGCACAGTTTGAGAGAGGATCTTGTACACCTTAAGACGTCTGATTGCTCGCTCAATGTGTATGCGTACATTAGCAATGCGTCTTGTGCGAGTGACCTGCTCATTTGTTAGCTGGCATTTCTCGCGCGTAAAAGCTGGCATGATCAAACGAACATTCCGTTCCTCTAGCAGATCTCTGATGGTGAATCCACGGTCCCCCATCCCATCATCCCCAGCACGCAAATGTAGAGAAACCCAGAGTTCTGTGTGATGAATCTGTCGCTACATTTGCCACCGTAAGCCTCTGAAATGAACATAACCATACCAGATGGAGCAATTGCTACTAGATACTTGACAGTATTGTTTGCATAGTAGTGACTATAAGATTCAGTTCTTGAGTCCAGATTTTTTGCCTTCTGCAAGACACTTTCTGTGCAGTCAATGACGCAAGTTGTGTTGGGGAAATTGTCCTTAAAAATTTGCGGCAAAGTGGCTTTTATTGTTTCGCGCGGCAGCCATGGAATGGGATCCTGGGTGTGCTCAGCAATCACATCTATCCAGAATGTCAGCGTTTTACTGACCTGACCAGGTGACATTTTGAAGCGTCTAGCTAAATCGGCAATAACAAAGTTCTGTCTAAGCTTCATTAATGTCAAGAGGATTTGGTCCTCTGCTGAAAATGCTGACGTTGTGGGGGCAAAACGTTGCAAGCAAGACACAAGGGTTTTGAATTCGAGAAGTGGAATCCCTGTGTACAGCAGACAGTCTGTATCGTCTTTCAAAATAACATCTTCAACAGGCAGTGTCCTCTCAGTGGATGGGGCAGTTGTCATACCACATGTGATGGTAGGTGTGGTCCTCCATTGTTGGGTCTGACCACTGTGTCTGGGCATCATGGAAGGTCTGTAAGGTAGGATCTGGGTCCCCAGAAACCTGCATCACATCAGGCTCATCTACAGGGAATACATTAAGTACATATTTAGCTGTGGCGGTCTTATATTTAGCTGGTTAGTCCTTCAATGACGATTTGTTTAGTGGCAGAAAAAAACAAAACAATTAGGGGGCATTAGAGTCTTGAAAAACATCTAGACTGCGTTTAATACCATCAATATAGATATTCTGTAACATTAAATGTTAACTAATAGAGGAAATTAAATTAGCATCTGTCACTGTGTACCATTGTGCCCTCCAAGCTCGTCACAATAAAAGTTTATGCGAGGCAAAAACATCTGGCTATACCTGTCTACCATCATGGCACAGTTTTTCATATATTAATAATAAAGTAATTCAAGAAAAACAAAGAAAAAAAAAACAAGCTAGTTGACATTAATGTTAAGTTACCTGTTGTTGTTGTTGTGACATGTCGAATCCTAGGTCGGCGTCTCTTCTCCGGTTGCTTCTCGTAACCCAGAAAGAGCGTTGGGTACGGGTTATCCAGTGTTGGCTTCTTGTCCACGAAGTGAAACGAGGCACACAAACAGGTGTTTTGGGGGTGTTTTTAAGTTTAAGTTCTTCCTCCATATTCTAATTGATTCGTCGTCTTTTGGGAGTTGATGGAAACTGTATAATCGTTCACAGGAACACTCAGATTTAGTTTTAGGCTTATGTTCAAAACCCTTAAGCCTCGTTTAAGCCACTGAATTAGTTTAGTGCGGTTATATGTACAACCACGAACAGCACATGTTGTCCCTGAGCTCCGTAACAACATCTCTCATTAATGTTTGCGACTTTAAATAGTAGAAAAATGTACTCGAAAAATACCCAACCTCTTCGCTATGTAACACAAAATACCGTTGATTTACTACACAGCAAAATCCCTATAGTGTTAAATCAACACTGATCAGAGCACATATGGTCCCACTCTACAGAGTGTTAAAGTAACAAAGTTAATGAGACAATTAAGTGATCAATTGAGTGATGATTGAGCATTAGTGATGAACACCTGTTGTTGTTAAGCAGAATCACTGAAGGAAAGCGAAACAGTAGAACTACAACTGACTTCAGCCACAGCCTTAAATTAAATCAGATGAAGATAAAAAGACATTAAATCTGTGAAGATCTCAGCAGAGGAGGATTAAACAACTCCACAAACAGAATTACCAGCTTCACTTATTACTAACCAGACCAGAGCATATGAGCGGAGTGGAGCGGTGAGAATCTCCGCTCATCGCTCACGGAACTGTTCACCCCTCCGCTCCCCCGCTCAAAGCTACATCAGGCCACTCCGCTCATTATCGCTCAGCCCTCAAGGAAGTTTGCTTCGCGCTCCACTCAAATCGCCCCCCGCTCGCTCCAAAAAAGGAAAAAAATCTACATGTAGGCCTATATCACTTTTAGCTTAGACCACAGCCTAACCTCCTAAAGAACTAATGAGTGACAACAACATTTTCCAAATAGAAATGTTTTATTTCAAATTACAGGCCTATGTAAGAAGGAATATACACTCTCAATAAATAAAGTACATAATTGTACCTTTAGGGGTACAATGGCTTGTCACTGGGGCTGTACCCTCAAGGGTACAATATTGTAGACATCAATAATCAGCCTGTGAATCTCAACAATGGTGACAATAATAAAGCATGTTGCAGTGGCTGCCACCAATCACAACTCATTAATGGCTCCCATCATGCATTGCGGTATGAATAAATTATGATCTGAATTGTCTATGTAATTTACTTTTCCTAATTGAATATTCTGCTCCTCACCATTGTTGAGATGCATAGACTGATATGCTGTAACCAACAACATAAATCGAAGTCAGAAAGAAGGACATTTAAAGAGTGCAATGATCAAGTTCAAATGATGGTTGTCATAATACAACCAACACCATCAGATCACATTTTATTCTTTGTTCAATTGGCAGTTTTAACTCAATTACAACAGCCAAACCAAATCTAAAGAACACATAATAGGGTCAGAGCCCAACTAAAGCAACTACTCATCACAATAATGGTAACTTACAATTTGCGATTTTCTCCTTCAGCGATTCTACTTGTTAACATCAGGTGTCTTCAATAATGCTCAATCATCACTAAATTAATCACTTAGTTATCTCATTAACTTAAACACTCTTGAGTGTGGACTCATACACTCCCAGGAGTGTTAATTTAACACTGGATGTTTCGCTGTGTACAAAGAGCCGTAGTTAAGTGACAAGCTGAGCCATATCGCATTAAATATCGCTGGCGATACGTCCGCGATATTGATGTGATATGGCTCAGCTTGTCAGTTAACTACGGCTCTTTGTAGTAAATGCCGCTCCATCTGAAAGCAGGTGATGGTGATTTACTACTAATCAAGGAACCGGCTTTACTGATGAGATGCGCATAACAATATCGCGATTTAAATCGCCCAGCCCTAACTGCAGCTAAGAAGCTAAACCAAACTATCTTAATATGTCTCATTTTTCAGATCACAGCATGATTATGTCAAAACATAACCAACACTAAATGATAACATTTTGCCTTGTTCAGTTAATTGTTATAAAACATTAACAGCAGACGAATAACAATAAATATTAGAGTAAACATACAACGGTCTAGAGCCCAACTAAAGCAAACACCCATCACCTTAATGGTGACTTACAATTTGTGATTTTCTCCTTCAGTGATTCTGCTTGTTATCATCAGGTGTCTTCAATAATGCTCAATCATCACTAAATTAATCACTTAATTATCTCATCAGCCCTAATGCCGCTTCATCTGAAAGCAGGTGATGGTGATTTACTACTAATCAAGGAACCGGCTTTACTGACGAGATGCGCATAACAATATCGCGATTTAAATCGCCCAGCCCTAGTTCAGAGTTGACCAGTTTATCTGAATATTTTTGATTGTCACCATTGTTGAGACACATACGCTGATTGTTTATAAGTGTGTGTGTCACACTGTAGGTAAATATTTTGTTTTCATATTTGTTAAAATGTTTTACCTGGTGTATAATACTGCTTGAGCTCATGCTGCAGTAACAGTGCTTATGATCTTAATATGTTAATTGAACAACTCAATTGTATTATACAAATTGCATCAGTGATTCAGACAATAGCATTATGATTACAAAGCCATCAATAGTTAACCATCATCACCTGCCCTGATTAAATACAGCATTCTTTGCAGCTGCAAATGTGTTTGACAAACACACTATCTCAGCAGCCAAAAATGGTAATAAGAGTTAAGAGCCCAACTAATGGAAACGCTAATCACTGTTATGGTAACTGTTGGTAAAATTAAACACGTCTCAATAAGGAGTTCTAACAGAAATAAAGTCAGTCTGGTTAGTAATAAGTGAAGCTGGTAATGCTCTTTGTGGATTTGTTTAATCCTCCTCTGCTGAGATCTTCACAGATTTAATGTCTTCTTTTCTCTTCAGTGGATTTAATCTGAGGCTGTGGCTGAAAAGTCAGTTGTAGTTCTTGTGTTTCTGCTCGTCTCTTTTTCTGTTCTTTTCAGAGGTGTAAAGTCCAGGTTCAGAAAGTAAAAGTCCTGCTCAGAATTTTGTTCCAATCACCTGGATTTGCTAATTAGCAGTTTTTCAGCCAGGAGATATAAATCAGCTGTCTGAGGTCATGGGTGGAATAAACATATGGCAGGACTTCTACTTTCTGACCCCTGGACTATACAACTCTGTTAATGGCTCCCATCATGCATTGCGGTATGAATAAATTATGATCTGAATTGTCTATGTAATTTACTTTTCCTAATTGAATATTCTGCTCGTCACCATTGTTGAGATGCATTGACTGAATATTGAGGTCTGTGTGTGTCTAAAAGAATGATTTTTTTTAAAGAAATCTTTTATATTATATCAAAAATTCTGGACATTTATTCAGATTCACAGTTATGCAGTAATCAACAACATAAATCGAAGTCAGAACGAAGGATCTTAATGAGTTCAGTAATCAAGTTCAAATGATGATTGTCATAATATAACCAACAACATCAGATCACTTTTTTCTTTGTTCAATTGGCAGTTATAACTCATATACAGCAGCCAAACAAAATCTAAAGTAAATATATTGGGTCAAGAGCACAACTAAAGGAAACAATCATCGCCATAACGGTGGCTTACAATTTGTGATTTTCTCCTTCAGTGATTCTGCTTGTTAACATCAGGTGTCTTCAATGATGTTCAATCATCTTTAATTAATCACTTAATTATCTCATTAACTTCAACACTCTTGCGTGTTCATATACTCTCCCTTGCACTGTCTGATCTTAAAAATATATCAGTGCCTTTTTAGTTTTAAGATGCACATCGGTAATGATTTTTTTCTAAGCTTGTTTATAAAAAATACTTAAATGTCCTAATTGATCTATGGTCTAATCCTGGCTTAGTCTAAGCCCTGTCTGTGAAACCGGGCCTTGAAGTATTATAATGATCTGAAATAAAAAAATATATATATTATACAGAAAAAGTTTTGAACCGGCTCATTTATTTTTTTAGGATAGAGACATCAAGAATCAACATATGAATCTCAACAATGGTGACAACCAACAAAACCTTTTTGTGACTTTATAGTACGTCAGAGTTGATCAGATTTTTTTTTCATTGTCACCATTGTTGTGATTCATACGCTGATTCTTGATGTCTGAGTGAGTCTATATGATCCTGTCAAAACATTTTCTGTATAATGATTTAATAAAATCTGAGCATCACAGCACTGCAGAATCATCTATAGCAGTCTTATCATGCAAAATTAACAACTAATATTTAACAACTTAATCAGATATTACACTTCAGAAGATATCACTGCAGCAGGACACTACATGATGACTATTATCACTAAAAAGTAACCAACATCATCTGATCTGAGTTTCTCTTGGATTCCTACCATAACTAATATATATTAATGACACACAGTTAAAGCAGCCAGAGAAAACTAGAGGTGGGCAGATCGATACTAATATCGATAATATCGATACCAATGTTGGTATCGGTATTGATCGATACCAACGTGAAAATATCGATACTTAAGTTTCAGTTTCTCTCGTTTTGCGACCTGACCGTGTTTGTCAAAATGCTGCTGCTGTCACAGAGCAGAGCAAGCAAGCTCTCTGTGATCCTCCTCCCAAGAGTGCTGCTCGACACTGCTCTCCTTCCCCTCTCCTGTGTTGCACCGTCACGTGACTCACCACTAGCGCGCTACCACCAGCAGTCAGGCGCGTGCTCAGCCGCGTATTTCTACAGCACAGTCAGAGACGGAGAATGGAATTATTATTTTTTTAAGAAAAAAATCCTGAAAAGAACTGCACTAAAGAGGAGAAACGTCATTTTATTCTCATTATATCTTACAAAGAGAATTTGTTTTACATTTTTTATAATATTTGTTGTTAAGTAAAACTTTGTGACTTTGTTTATTTAAGAAAAAAATCCTGAAAAGAAGTGCACTAAAGAGGAAAAACATTTTTTGTTAACATGCTACTTGAAAAGAGAATTTGTTTTTACATTTTTATATTTGTGAAGTAATAATTTTGTAACTTTGTTTAAATAAAACAGAAGTAACCAAAAGTTGTTTCTGAACAAAAGCTTTTGTAGTACTGATTTTAACTGATTAATAACCCAAAATGCAAATCACAAAAACAAATTTAAAGTCATGAAAATTCATTTAGATTTAGGTTGAAGACGCATCCACCTTAATTTAATATAATATTTTGATATAATAAAAAGTATCGGTATCGGTATTGGTGATACTGGCCCTGTAATTACTTGGTATCGGATCAACACCAAATCTAGCGGTACCACACACCTCTAGAGAAAACCTTAAGTTAACCACTAAAAAGGTCAAGAGCCCAACTAAAGCAAACACTGATCTCCATCATGGTGACATCAAACTTTATTCTTTTCAATAAAACTTAAACTTCTAAACCACTGTTAATTCTCAATAAGAATGTTAGTATGAAAGAAATAAAGTCTGGATTGTAATAAGTGAAGATGCTGAGATCCTGAGAGATCTGGTAGTGTTTAATGTTCTGTTGGGGTTTAAAGTGTTTCTGTATGGTGTGTTTCGTGTGTCACCATTCATTGTGTTGAAGAGTAGAGCCTGAGCTTCAGTCCAGAATGAGCAGAGAAACACTGATGAAATGCTGCATGTTGCTTTATTTAACAGACAGTAACTGTGTAGTTGCTGATGCAGTGATGAATAGTCACAGCAAATCATGCATGTAGTTAACTCTATGTTTTTCAGTAAAAAAAAACAGAACATAAATGTGAAATAACTGTGTTTCTGTAAAAGTATTTTGCACTTACTTAAATTAAGATATTTTATATTAATTTTACATTTTTTGTATGGCAGTCGTAGCTGACAGTCATTGACCCTTTTTTTAAGATTTTATTTTTTACAGTGTAAAGCCAACATTAACAGAAATTAGCATAACAAAACATTAATCACTACTAAATATCTCATTTAACATTAATCTTACACACACAAAAAACAAAAACAAAAAAAAACCCATTACATTACACCTAATTTTAGCATTTACTCTCCCTTTCGAGTGCCATCGGCAAAGCATGCTGGGAAATAGACATCCCAGCCGTTTCAGTTAAACTTAAGTTTGTCTAAATTAAAATAAATAATTTCATAAAACTCAAAACAATGAAACAGTTCAGTTTACTTAAAATATATCAGTTCTGTGAACTTGAAAGAAAAAGAAAGTGCTAAATACTCAAACAGGTTAATTGGACTGAACTAATTAGTTGAATTTAAGTTTTTCCTACTCAAACCAATTAATGATTTTGAGTGTTAGGTTTTACAGTGAGCACTTTGCAATTATAATTGATAATGTAAATTTATTTGTATTTATATGCAGAGGTGGAAAGTCCAGGGGTCAGAAAGTAAAAGTCCTGCCATATATTTATTCCACCCATGAACTCACACAGCAAAAACTCCAGTGTTAAATGAACTCTCCTGGGAGTTTATTTGGCTCCAGACTCAAGAGTGTTAAAGTTAATGAGATAATTTAGTGATTGATTGAGTGATGATTGAGCATTATTGAAGACACATGATGTTAACAAGCAGAATCACCAAAGGAGAAAATCTCTTTTTTCAAGTTGCCATTATGGTGACTTTTACTTTCTGACCCCTGGACTTTCCACCTCTGTTTATATGACTCTTATCCTCCTTTATCAGGAAGCCATGTGTAAGATTGAAAATTTGGAACAAAGACTCTAAATCCTGCTGGACCAAAAACAAGGAACTTTTATTATCTGTATGTTCTCTGTCGTCTTAAGTCTAATTTACATTGCACAGACAGATGTCAACCAACAGCAACAGACATGTTCATTGAGTTTTGTCAACCTGTTGGCGTCTGTTGCCAATGGTCGGCACTGACTAAACATGTTCAATCACCATTTGCCAGTCATGCATGTCAAGTTTAAGAGTAACCCAGAACAGAACACTGTGTTGTGTTTAATTTGTGTTGTCTTTTAACCTTGTGTATTTGCTGAAATGTTGATGAGTTCAGTCTCCCTGAAACTCAGTTCTGATCTGTGATCTGAGGAGAATCCAGAGATGAAGAGTATTGTACTTTATCTAACAAACTCTCAACAGCTTCCTGTTTTGAGTATTTTCTCCATTCATCTGGGATTTCAAATATATCAAATGTTTTATTGTAGTATTTTTCCAGATGTTTCAGGAATCGACACACAAACCACTTCCAGTAGGGCAGTTCAGAGAGATCAGGAGTGATGCTCCAGTCTGCATAAATTCCTCCTGCTCTTCTGTATTTTCTGCAGAGGACCTTATCATCTGAGGCATTGGGATACAAATACTGATTTCTGCTTGCTACCACCGATGTGCAGATTTTAACAGCCAAGTTTGCTTTTTTTCTGTAAATCAGCCCTGCAATTCCAGGCACTCTGTGGAAAGCAACACTGTGATCTCCATCATGGTTTTCTATGGTGTTGGTGCAGGTGGCTCTACAGAACGGACACTGAACCCAACAGCACTGACAGAAGTGATCAATCAGAATCTCATCTGGTCTGAGCTTATAGTCCAGCTTTACTGGAAATGTCTCTGCATTGAATCCACTGCTGATTTCAGACATTATAGCAGGAAGTTCCTGTCTTATCACATCTTCTATGAGTTTCACATCAACATCATCATGATTCACTCCACTGAGGTCTTTTTCAGAGAAGATCAGCTCGTCTGAGAGCTGCTGTGTGAAACTCTTCAACCACAGACCAACATCTCCACTGTTCACTTGAACATGTTCAGTAGATTCATGTGCTGCTGTCATTATCTTCTGCTGCAGGAGTTTAATGTTCTCCTTCATCTTGGGTAAAACACTGACACTGAACTTATCAGTGATGTACCGACTGACTTCATCTCTGATGAAACTCTTGAAGTGATCTCTGGGATTATGAATGTAGTTCATGTATTTTCCAAAATCCTCCTCTTCTGCCAGTGTCTTCAGGATGTGTTTCTCCAGTTTTGATTTGTTTCCTTTCAGTGATTCACAGTTTGATCTTATTTCACCAGCCAAATCTCTGGCAGTCTTCTTGAAGACACTCTGCTCAATGGGCTCTTTAAGTTTCTGCCAGATGATCTCTCCAAAAATGGCAGCAGAGGTTGATCCATTACAGTATTTCTGGAAAATACTATAGTACTCTTCTCTCTTCTTCTCAACATATATTACTGGATCATTGGATTCCTTGAACATCCTGTGTTGGTCAGTGATCATCATGTTTGCTCTCTTACAGATGGAAAGGACTAAATAAATGAAGAATTCATTCTTGAACTTATATTTCACAGGTCCTTCCTGATGTTCTGTTACTCTCTTCTTAGTGTAATCTGTGAGTTGTTGAATGCAGCTGATGTTGTAGCCCATCTGTGAAATGTTAAAAGACTGAATCATTATGGCTGTCTGTAAAGCAATATCTGTGATTAAAGATCTTATTTGGACTTCCTCGTCTCTTGATAGAGTATAATCAAGCCTCTCTTTAGCTGATCTGATGGCTTTTGTGAAAAATCCACTGGATCTCTTTACCTTTACATAATCATAATAACTCACCACTGAGAAAACATCTCTGCTCTCCTTCCAGTGGTTTACATCACTGAGGATCTCTATCACATCTCTCATTATATCAATGTCTTTGATTGCAGGAGTGTTTCTGATGATCTTCTTAACACTCTTTTTCCAAAGCAAATCAAACTCTTTCTTCAGTGTTTTTTTGTCTTTAAATTTGAGCTTTAAGGCAAGTTCTTTGCTCTTTTCATAGAGAGTGTTTTCATGATGTTTCCTCTGAGCATCAATCTTTTTCTTCAGGTCTCGCTGCTGAAGAACCTCATTTAATTTCCTCTTTGTTTCTCTCACAGTATTTTCCTGAAGCTCCTTAATTTTGATTTCAAATGATGTTTTCCACTGAATCAGTATATCTTTATCCTTGTCTTTCTCAAAGAAGCCTGACATTGATATTTTCAATTCTTCGCTTGTCTTCTTCAGTTCTCTTTGAAGATCAGTTTCCTCAATTTCATGAATCACTTCATTTTCTATTTTGTTGTGTAGTTGGATCTCAATTTCCATCATGACATTGCGAAGACTCCAGGTCCACTTGCTGTATTCAGTCTCCAGTTTTCTGTAGGCTGAAATCTCCAGAGAATTTCTGAAGCTGAAGATGGCTTGTTCATTAAGTAAATCCTCCCAGAGATCATTTATACACACTTTTAAGTGTGTCAGCCTTATTCCATGTGAACTAGCGGCATGAAACATAATAGTTTCTTTTAGTTCTTGAATATTCTCACAGTATTCTGGGTTTGGTGGTGCCATGGGTGGGCTTCCCTCCCAGAACTGAGCAAAATACTTCACATCTTTCTGAACATCAAATTTAATAACATCACTGAAATATTCTGCATCACACTCTTCCTCTTTAGCAGCGAGTTTTGTCATCTCATCCAATCTCTCCAGCAGTCGTCTCCTTCCCTCCATGTTTTTCTCTCCAGCTGTGATGTCTGAAACGTTCTGATGCACAAACACACATCTGGGATTCAGTCTGACCTTCTTCGTTCTCAGAAAAGCCTGAACAACAATCTGAAGAATGTCCTGCATCTCAGATGGGTTTTCTCCAAAGATGTTGATCAAGGTCATATTTCCAAGACCAACAACAAATGGGGAAAATTTATTGTCATAATGACCTTCTGTATCAACAACCAGAATATAATCAAAGTTCATCTGTGTTTTTAGCTCGTCTGAGACTTTGACCAGCTGCATGAAAGCTCCTCTGGTGCACCTGCCAGCACTGACGGCAAACTGGAGTCCAAACATGGCATTCAGCATGGTGGATTTACCAGAGCTCTGAATCCCTAAAAATGACAGCACAAAGACTCTCTGATCTCCCAGTTTCTGGATGAGTTCATCTATAACAGCAGAGATCCAGATTACAGGAACATGAGCAGTGTAAGGACCACCCATTGGCCCAACGACGGAATCCAACGGCCTGGCGAAGGTTTAAAGCGTGTATGTCTTTTCAGCGCTCCAGTGAAGTTCACTTAATCTATTGGAACTTAGTTTTAGTATTACTTTAGCTCTACGTTTGATCTGACTCCAATTTCAAATGATAATCAAATTTAGATCGTATTTCTGATTAGAAATTAATCATAAACATCGATTATGAATTAATTTAGATCTTTGATTATCCTGATTATCCCATACTTTCAGTTATTAATACGTTATGGACCCGAATGCCGCACAGAGATCACGTCGGCCAATTCGTGTTTCTCACGGACACAAACTTGTTAATTCTGATTTGAGTCAGAGGATGTAGGGTTTGCTAATATACCCCTAAAGTCAGTCGCCTACTGCTTACGGACTAGAGAGTGTAGTTTATTTTAGCCATTTCCATACAACTTGCTAAACCAGTGATAGACAGAAATCAACAGGTCTCCAAGATGACGTGCCTACTGCTCCGTTCATTCATGTGCCTGTAGTTTGACCTACCTTAACTAAGTTTGCGGTAGCACCAGCCTCCTTAAATATATTAAAATAATGATTTCAGAATACTTCAGAATAAATCAAGATGTAACATTTATTTGTCAGGTAAAAATGTATTATGCCAATTACAGAAGTAATTTATTAAAAGCCAATTCAAATATACATTTACTCAAAGATGAATCTAAAAGTAAGCAATGTTCTCCTGACAAAGACACACAGTAATGTGTCAGGATTTTCCAACAGGAAAATACTGCCATGCATTACTGTGTGGGGGATGATCCCGGTAAAAGATTCCCAATGATTGCTCTGTCCCCTCACCTTAAATACCAGACCAGAACAAAAGGGGTTAAACAAATGTTGTTTAGAGTTGGTTGGGCCAATCCATGTACCCCAGGGGGGTAGCACCTGGTTTCTTGAGATATCGTAAAGAGATATCAGCCAGAGAGGAGATACAGGATTCTCCTAAGTTCTTCAATCTTTTTCATTAAACCAATGACTGCAATGAAATTAAGACCATTTTACCAATCGCACTGTGCCCTTTAAAATGACACCAAACATGAAAAGGAAAAACAACATATTCACAAGATACATCATATGTGATATATAGACATTCTTAATGAACTTTCAGTGCCTTGAGGAGGGAGAGGGGGGATGAGTTGAAGTCAAACAGGGGAACAATGAGATAAGTTTGGGCAGTACAAGGTTCTGTGCTCTGCCTTTGTTGTCCGCTGTCCAGGGTGCATTTTATGGCGTTATTGCAGGGTGAGTTTTGTTTTAACAGGAAAATCAGTTCTTACAGACGGCCCCTGGCCCCTTGGGACAGATTTAGATCAGGCCTAAGGGGACATTTTTTGTACATTTTCCTGTTTCCACATTTTTAGTGTTCACAGACCTGACCACTGTAGTTTGCAGTGTTAGTCGATTGGTGCAGGAATCCAGTCGTCACCTGAAATAACAACATTACGACAGGTTGAACATTAAAATGAAAGCATGGCAGAATGTGTGGATTCTGCAGCAGCCGGACTGGGTGTCACATGACCCTCTTGGCCGGGTTTGCTTCCACCTGCACTTGGCTGCGTTGGTATTCAGTCTGTAGAATGATCTCGTTGTATCAAGTCTGTTTGCGTTGGTCAGCATGATCAGAAAGTGTCATTGGAAAGTGTCATTATAACGCTTTGCGGAAACATCTTTGTCCTCCCTAGGATGTTTTAACTGACCATTTGAGAAGTCCTCGGTCACCTTCAAGCAGAAGGTTTCATTTGCCGGGTAGATCAGAACTCCATTGTTGAAGGAATCATTTCACTGATGACGCTCCACTGCGTGTAAGACACCTGAACAACTTTTGAATGACCATGCAATAATTGAACACTGATGTATTTGTGGTTATTGTAAGATGAGGAAAAGTTATTGGATAAACACAAGAACACAAGATAACAAAACATGATGTACTCAAAAATATGAAACCCAAAAGTCAAAGGTGCGAGTGGTAAATATGGTCTCTTCTTCAAAATCATATATTTAATGAACAGGTGTAATTTGATCACCAAATTCTTCACTACCGCAGTGATCTGGTAGTGGGATTTAGACTTGGTCTGGATGAATCAAGGACGGGTAGCAGAAAGTCACCATAACTAGTATATTTACTAGTTGTATGCATAATTAGAGTAATTAGAGTATATCACATAATTAAACATGGAAATACACAATTTCATAATTGTAAAATTGTCTACATTAGTTGTTATAAGTGCAAATCATCAATGAAACTTAATGTTTTAATCGATTCAATTAGAGAATGAAATGTATAGAAACAGAGATTTAAATTTCTGGTTTAACTTTTGTAATCATCCTCTGTGCATTTGATTTACAGGCTAGGTCACACTCAATAGTGCAGGTCTGAATTGTTCAGTTGACAAATAGAAATGCCTGCATTTTAAATTTAGCTGTTTAGATCATTGTCATTAGTCATTTGTTGGAAACTAGGGGGCCCTCCTGGTTTGCAACAACTCTAACGACTGGACATAAAAAATATTTTGTCCAAAGACCAGTTGCATTGATTAATAGGTCTCAATAAGATTTTTTATGTGGATTTAAATCAATTGATGTGTGACCACAGCCATGCATGTCCTATGCACAGCACAGTATTTACATACAGGAAGTTGACAAGACTGTAATGCTGAAAAGAAATTATTAAAATAATTTTCCTTGTCCTATATGTATGAAGGTAAATGATGTATTGCATGATGTGAATAATTTTGGCCTGGTTAGTCTTATGATCTATGCCAGGTAGAGATGTTCTAAGATTGCCATAGTGATGGTGTGTATTGTGTATGTTTGTGTACAGGAGATGGGTGGTGTTTTATCCTACCATAATTTGTGTTGCATAATTTAGTTCCAGTGCTACACCGGGAGGCCACATACAGGAGCTGCTTCTGTAGTGTTATGAGGTGTGAGCGGCCCCTTGGAAGTTTCTCCACCCCCATCTCCTAATGTAAAGTTGTGTGTCCTGCTTAAGGCAGGCAGAACCAGACCCTTGTGGAATCTGGTTCTAAAGAAAGTCATTTGTCAGCCTGTAGGGAAATAGACCTAGAGAGGAAAACACAGTTTAATCTTGAGCCTTTATACAAATTGCATTTAAGATAGATGGTCTATCTCAATATTTATTTGATGGCTTTAGCCAGACAGTTGTTACTGATGGCTTTGATCTGTTAAGATTTTACGCCATTAGAAGAAAATTTGTTTTTGTTTACAAAGACATGTATCATTCTCATGATCATGTGTTTGCAAAGAAAAGGTCAATTAAACAGTGATAATAGTCAGATCTGACTGCTATTGCATCTAAACTCAAACAGTCTGCTGTGTTGTGAGCATTAGGACCCTCAGGTCTGCTAGGGAAATCTCTTTACATGATGTTGTTTATTTACACTAGCCAGATCTGTGTTTAGAGCAATTAGATCACCAGGGGTGGTGCTGTGCTTGTTTGTTTTAGCCTTTGGAATTTATGGTGCCATTCAACTCTTGACCATTTGGATCTCTGTGGTCCATAAAGACTGTAGATTTTCTGCCTGATATTTAAATTCACACAACTGTTCTTACATGTACAGTAAAATACCTTTCCTGATCAGATCCCATGTGAGATGAAGCTCCTAGAGAGGAGTTTAACACTTGCACCACTTTGTTTGTGGTTTTGTTGCAAGAGAAAATTTAAATTTGTACCTCCCCTTGTTACTGGGTTAAAGATCTATTAGATCAAAATGAAATCATCCTGTGGATTTGGATGGACATTTAAGACATGGTAATCAGGTTGATCATTTTAGTTGGTATATACTGGGCATTGTAATTTCTCTCATTAAAGATTTTTGCACAAATAGAAGGTAAAGAAGTTCTTTCTGATTCATTCTTCCTTTCAGTTTCCTTTCTTACCAATACTTTCTCTAACCATTTATTATCTCATTCCTCCCAACACTAGTAGTGTTCCTCCTTCTTGTTCCCTACATACACGTACCATCTTTCTACATTCTGATTCTTTTAATTCTCATTAAACATTCTTTTTTCTTCTAACCCAATGCTGAATCATCACGAGATTAAAGCCATTCTTGGCCATTACAATATAAGATATATTACAATCTGGTCATAATATAAATTATATTTTATAAAATTGTATAAATCAAACCAATTTTATTTACTGGTCTCCGGGGTTTCTACTGAGTAATTTGTCCAAACTGACTTGTTATCTTCTCACTGATCTTTTAGAAGGTGATTGGCCCTGCAGCTCCAGCTGTGCTGGCATTAGCATTGTGTACACAGCAACACCCAAACTGGAAACCAGTTACAGCTGCTTCGATGCTGTGAACATTCAATGGACTGCAGGCATTGAGAAACATGGGTCAAATCATTGCTCAATTTAAAGATTTTTGTGACTACAATTTAGAATTGGACACAATTATCTTATTTTAGGCTGAGATGTTATCAGTTGCATTCTTTTAAGAATCTTATTTAAATATGAAAGAAAGGTTGGACAAACAGGTCTCATGGAGGGCGCCAAGATTGTTTTATGGTTTGTTGCTTTTATCAGTCTCTTTTGAGACCTCGAAAGCATACAATAATGCAGTGATTGCAAAGTCTGGTATAAAACCAAATTAAAGCTATGTTTTATAAGACTGAGCCTTAAATGGTGTTGTTTAAACCATATACGGGACATCAGTCATGAACTTTTTGACACTATTAAAAGATTTTCAAAGAACCATGATTACTTTGATGTAATTCATATAGGTCTTTGTCTAAATTATCTCATAAGATAAGGACAAGCTGTGCATGTCCTCTGACACTATCAGGCCTGGTTACAAGCCTCTACACAGCAAAAACTCCAGTGTTAAATTAACACTCCTGGGAGTGTATATGAGTCCACTCTCAAAAGTGTAAAGTGTTAAAATATGAGTGTTAAATTAACACTCAAGAGTGTTAAAGTTAATGAGATAATTAAGTGATTAATTTAGTGATGATTGAGCATTATTGAAGACACCTGATGTTAACAAGCAGAATCACTGAAGGAGAAAATCACAAATTGTAAGCCACCGCAATGCTGATGGGTGGTTGCTTTAGTTGGGCTCTAGACCATTATACATTTACTTTAGATTTTGTTTGCCTGTTATATCTTATAACTGCCAGATGAACAAAGGAAAAAAAGTGATCTGATGGTGTTCGTAATATTATGACAATCATCATTTGAACTTGATCACTGAACTCATTAAGATCGTTATTTCTGACTTAGATTTATGTTGTTGATTACAGCATAACTGTGAATCTGCATAAATATCCAGAATTTTAGATATAATACAAAGGATGTCTTAAAAGTTGTTTTGAAAAAAAAAATAATTCTTTTCGGCACACACAGACCTCAAGATTCAATCTATGCATCTCAACAATGGTGAGGAGCAGAATATTCAATTAGGAAAAGTAAATTACATAGACAATTCATAATTTATTCATACCGCAATGCATGATGGGAGCCATTAATGAGTTGTGATTGGTGGCAGCCACTGCAACATGCTTTATTATTGTCACCATTGTTGAGATTCACAGGCTGACTATTGATGTCTGTGTTTTAAATAAATTTATTTGAAAGTCTTTTGATCAGAAATGTTATGAAATATTTTTGGATTATATAAAAATATTGAAAATAATAATGTAGAATCACAGAGCTGCTGTAATTAACAAGTTAAGCCATCTCAATAAGTTTTGTTTTACGGATCACAACATGATTATGTCAAAACATAACCAACGCCATCCAATCACATTTTTCTTTGTTCATCTGACTGTTATAAATCAATAACAGCAGACAAACAAAATCTAAAAGAAATATATAATGGTCTAGAGCCCAACTAAAGCAAACACTTATCACCATAACGGTAACTTACAATTAGTGATTTCCTCCTTCAGTGATTCTGCTTGTTAACATCAGGTGTCTTCAATAATGCTCAATCATCACTAAATTAATCACTTAATTATCTCATTAACTTTAACACTCTTGAGTGTTCATTTAACACTCATATTTTAACACTTTACACTTTTGAGAGTGGACTCATATACACTCCCAGGAGTGTTAATTTAACACTGGAGTTTTTGCTGTGTAGTAACACAATAATTGTCATTATATGCATCAGTTTTAAAATTTAGCGTATTTCTCCAAATTTCAGCCTAGGACTCCTGCATAGCAGCTGTTCTCTAGGACTGGAATCATTTTCCCAGATAATTTCTTTTGAAATATTCTAATTGCATTGCACTGTTTTGTCCAACTTTACACTTCACACACAAAGGATTCAAGTGAGACAATTTTACTTGTTATCTTTTAGCTCATCAAATCACAAGATTTTTTCACAAGTTAGCGTGACCATTTTCTTATTTCCAGTGTTGCAATGTTGTTGCAACAAAGCAAATAATTAAATGTAACAACATTATTTACCTCAGAATTTAAGTTTTTAGTTTTCAACCCTCTGTTGAGTACCAGAATAAAATTTGGATGATGTTATTCCAATTTAGGTTTCATCACTTGTTGCTTTGGCAAACAAGGAGGTAAAGTTAAAGCAAGGGATATCTTTTCTCATCTACACTGCCGCTATCATGTCCCTGATATGTGGTTTTATCTAATTCTCAAGCCCCACCGGATTTTGCGTTCTCCGGTCTAACTGGGTATGCCGACCCATTCTACAAATGTGTCTATGTGAGGTGCGTCTGAATTTTCCCTCAACACTTCTAAAAGGCAAAAGAGAATTGACTTACCAAACGGCTGAAGAAAGAGAAGGACATCTTTTTTCTCTTACTTGTTGCAAGTCCCAATATTTCGCTGAAAAGACACTCGCAACCTGGAGAATCACGGAGGGACTGTCACCACTTTGTAAGGACCACCCATTGGCCCAACGACGGAATCCAACGGCCTGGCGAAGGTTTAAAGCGTGTATGTCTTTTCAGCGCTCCAGTGAAGTTCACTTAATCTATTGGAACTTAGTTTTAGTATTACTTTAGCTCTACGTTTGATCTGACTCCAATTTCAAATGATAATCAAATTTAGATCGTATTTCTGATTAGAAATTAATCATAAACATCGATTATGAATTAATTTAGATCTTTGATTATCCTGATTATCCCATACTTTCAGTTATTAATACGTTATGGACCCGAATGCCGCACAGAGATCACGTCGGCCAATTCGTGTTTCTCACGGACACAAACTTGTTAATTCTGATTTGAGTCAGAGGATGTAGGGTTTGCTAATATACCCCTAAAGTCAGTCGCCTACTGCTTACGGACTAGAGAGTGTAGTTTATTTTAGCCATTTCCATACAACTTGCTAAACCAGTGATAGACAGAAATCAACAGGTCTCCAAGATGACGTGCCTACTGCTCCGTTCATTCATGTGCCTGTAGTTTGACCTACCTTAACTAAGTTTGCGGTAGCACCAGCCTCCTTAAATATATTAAAATAATGATTTCAGAATACTTCAGAATAAATCAAGATGTAACATTTATTTGTCAGGTAAAAATGTATTATGCCAATTACAGAAGTAATTTATTAAAAGCCAATTCAAATATACATTTACTCAAAGATGAATCTAAAAGTAAGCAATGTTCTCCTGACAAAGACACACAGTAATGTGTCAGGATTTTCCAACAGGAAAATACTGCCATGCATTACTGTGTGGGGGATGATCCCGGTAAAAGATTCCCAATGATTGCTCTGTCCCCTCACCTTAAATACCAGACCAGAACAAAAGGGGTTAAACAAATGTTGTTTAGAGTTGGTTGGGCCAATCCATGTACCCCAGGGGGGTAGCACCTGGTTTCTTGAGATATCGTAAAGAGATATCAGCCAGAGAGGAGATACAGGATTCTCCTAAGTTCTTCAATCTTTTTCATTAAACCAATGACTGCAATGAAATTAAGACCATTTTACCAATCGCACTGTGCCCTTTAAAATGACACCAAACATGAAAAGGAAAAACAACATATTCACAAGATACATCATATGTGATATATAGACATTCTTAATGAACTTTCAGTGCCTTGAGGAGGGAGAGGGGGGATGAGTTGAAGTCAAACAGGGGAACAATGAGATAAGTTTGGGCAGTACAAGGTTCTGTGCTCTGCCTTTGTTGTCCGCTGTCCAGGGTGCATTTTATGGCGTTATTGCAGGGTGAGTTTTGTTTTAACAGGAAAATCAGTTCTTACAGCAGCATCTCCATCCATCAGCTCCAGTGGAAATCCAGAGATCATCATCTCTGCTGCGAGACTCGGGAGAGAAGAGAAGTGAAACTGCAGATCTTTCTTGTTCTTCTTCACAGATGAACATGATTCATAGATCTGACCGATCTCCCTCATGATGTGCTCCAGACCAAAGGTTGCAGATTGAAGATCCTCAGATATTCTCTCAAGTTCTGTTTGTTCAGCTTTGAATTGCTCAGATTTATCATTGTTCTCTTTCAGTTTTAAGACTGTTGACCACTTTTCATCATACTTGTGGTGTAGAGCAGTAATATCAGATGAGATATATTCATCCAAGAGGATTCTGAGCCATTTTAGGAAATACATATTCTCATGTTGATCATGTGAGTTCATTTGTTTAATGAAGAACTTCATAAACACACTGATGTCAGATTCATGCTGCTGTTCTCGTATTTTCTTCATTTCTGTTTGTTTTCTGCTTATTTCAATTTCTTGTTCATTTGCTTGAGGTCGATGTAGTTCTTTGTTCTTCTGACTCCACTGATGCCACATTTTTCCCTGACAGGGCAGAAATGATTCTTTGATTTCTGTCAGATTTTTATCCTCCAGTAAACTCATCATCTGCTTTGCTGCTTCTCTTCCTCTCCTGCAGTCTTCATCATCTTCCTCATCTACTCTGATATCTGTGTGTTTGGACACATCTTCAAGTCTGAATGTGGAAGATGATTCTGAGAGACAATCATTTATGGCTCTTCTGAGTTCTTCAGATACATCAGACTGATTTCTGTCCTTCAAACCGATTTTGAATTTTCCTTTCTTCATCTCTGTTCCCATAGATTCATCTTCAGTAAAAATACAAATAAGTGGTTTTCTGTTCAGGTACAGATTTTGAAATGTTGCTGCACTTCTGCCATTACTGTCCAGTCGTGGAAGAAGAACAACATTGACTGAGGCCATTTCAGTGAGGATCTCCAGCTGTTTCTCATGATCTCTTGCATCACCGTGTAGATTACAGAATGCAACACAGTCTGTGAATTTATCTGTGTTTTTCCCAGAGGGGTAGAACCAGGCGATCTCCACCACTCCATCCATCAGGACTCTGGTTCTGCTGCTGCCTGGGCAGTTCCTGTGGAAGAACGTGTTGTGTTTCTCATTGATCAGACTGTTCATCAGATGAGACTTCGATGAAGACACAGAGCCAAACCTGAAGAAAAACACCATTGGAGTTTGTGCTTTGTAGACCGGATGGGTTTGACTGATGATTTCATTGTTGGAGTTTCTCCTCTTCCAGCTCTTGTTGATTTGTCTGAATGTCCAGAGAGGAAACTCAATCTGTTGTGTGTCTGGATCAGGAACAAGCAGAGGCAGAGCGTACTGACACTGGGACAGTTTAGTGACCATCAGCTGCTTCAGGAAACCATCAGCACAATGAAACACAGCCATCTGAACATCCATCGAGTGGATTCGCTCAGACTGACTTGTTCTTTTGTTTGACATAGACATTTCTTTGAATATATCACCACTGTCTTCAGTTGAGTCATTGTCTCTTTCAGTGTGATCGTTTTCACTGGCCTTATTAACATGAATGTATCTTGCTCTGTAGTTCATCATCAGTAGTTTTTGTAGGAATGTCTGAACCAGCTCCTCTTCAGCACAAGACTCATGGGACTCTAATGAATGTTCAGTTATTTGAAGAACATCTGCAGTTCTCAGTTTATTGTGGCACCTGCCTTCAAGATGAAGTTTGTGAAATATATGCTGTATTTGTTCTCTTCCAATCTGTTCCTGCTGTCGATGTTGATCTGGTCTGACTCCAGAGGTTCCAATGTCCTTGTTTTCTCCCTGTTTTATAGACAAAATAGAATTTAGAAACACTCCTTTGGGTACATGTGTATCAAAGTTCTAAATATGGATTTATCGATACCAATACTGGCCCGATACGGCACAGCAAAATCCCCAGTCTTAAATTAACACTCCTCAGTGTACACGTGTCCAACTACAGGGTGTTAAAGGTCCCAGATTTAGAATGTTTCCTGGGGTGCCCTTATAATGTTAGTATGTTTTTTAGATCAAAAGTTGTTATAATTTAGAAATAAAAGGCATATTTCCTAGCCTGATTTTAGCCTCTGGGGCCGGTTTCACAAAGCTATTGTAGACCGGTCTATAGTGTTAGACAAGTCTAAAATTTGCTCATAGACTAGTCTAATGCAAGTTAGACTGTTTCACAAAAATGAAGACTGACTTAATTTAGACCAAAAAAAATTAGACACCTTATCCCCACACTGTAAAAACTGTACAATTTACAGCAACTTACTGGCAATTTTGGTTGCCAGTAAGCCTGTAACATTTACAAGAGTACTGTAAAACATCAAATACTATTTAACAGTAAAAATACAGCACTAACAAATTGCTGTAAAATTTACAGCAACTTACTGGCAATTTTGGTTGCCACACAGTAAATTCCCCGGTGTTAAATTAACACCGCTCTGTGTTCATATGGGAACCACCAGCAGGGTGTTAAAAGTAACACTGAAGCTGTGTTAGAGTTAATTAGATAATTAAGTCATTAATTGAGTGATGATTGTTCGATTATTGAAGACACCTGATGATAACAAGCAGAATCACTGAAGAAAAGGGAAACACAAGAACTACAACTGACTTCAAGACAGCCTTAGATGAAATCAACTGAAAATACTGAAATTGCTCTTATTACAAACCAGTTTAACTTTATTTCTGTCATTCATCTACAAAAGTTCTTTTTGAGAAGGAACAAATTTTTAGATGTTGAAGTTTTATTACTGTGTGATGGCACCATTATGGTGATCAGTGTTTCATCTAGTTGGGTGGTTTGACAATTTATATTTTTTATGTTAGTTGTTGTCTTTGTAACAGTGTTTACTAAAACACATAATTTGTTGCAAAGGAATCCATAAACAAAGATATGATGTATATTTAAACATCATAAAGAAACATGTTTGACAAATGTCATAACTAACCAAAAGAGGTTACTTGTTATAAATATTTTTTTTATCAACAATGCTTTTTTTTTTTTTTTGCCAAAAATCTAACATTCTGAACCTTAACTTTTAAATACTTTGCAAATAATTTAATTGTAGATACACACACAAACATCAAGAATCAGCTTATGAATCACAACAATGGTGACATGCTTCATGCTGCAATGCATGCTGGGAGCCATTAGTTTTATAATATGGTGGTACCCTAGCCTAGAAATCTAGACGCACCCTAGCGGCAGCAAAATGTATTTCGCAGCCAGGGTAGTCTAGCAACTCTCAATAAACCTTCTCACTGCAAAAACCCAGATTGGGTCAGGCCAATCACGTTGTGTATAGAGTAGGCGGGGGCGGGCTTAACATACACGACAGAGTTGCGACGGTTACCTGGCTGCTGCTACTTGAAAACAAAGAATGGCGGCTGCTGATGGAGAACAGCGGTCTTTTGAATCGGCTTTGGCCGCGACTCTGGAGGACTTGGAGTTAAGTTTTTCTTTGAGAAAAGAGCAAAGTACGGCACTTAAGTCATTCTTAAAAAAAGGAAGATGTGTTCGTCGTTTTGCCAGACAGATATGGCAAAAGTTGAATCTATCAACTAAGCTCCGCTGTTGGGAAAACGCTCTGGTTGGTTGAAGCGCTGTCCTATTGCGTGCAGAGGGAATTTGAAAGACAGCCGTTTATCCCGCCCCTCGGATTGAGCCGTGACTATGGTGAGTTTCCAGACCTAACATCTTGATGTAGGTCTGGCTTGCCAGGCTACCCAGATAGCAAAAATCATCTGGCCCAGATCTGGCCCAGACACTTCGTAAGTTCTGGGCCAGATCCGCGCAACGGACTCGGGCCGGTGTCTTTTGGCACAACGGGCCAATACCGGCACGGATCCGTTTTTTCCTCATCTGGACCAGAACTGGGCCAGCTCCGGATTCCTTTATGGCGATTTGGCCCACGTGTGGGCCAGATCTGGTCCAGCTCTGTTCTGGATCTGTTCCAGAATCATGCCAGATCAGGGCCAGCTCATTTTGTTGACAGTACACAAACACACTCGCTCGCTCTATCCAAGTAGTATACATATCAAGAATTTCATGAATCTTCTCATTTACATGATCTAATATCTTATGGTCTTATGCCACTGATATTTTTTTCTATTTTTTCTGTTTTTAATACAAAATGCTTAGGCAATAAAAAGTTGAATTACTGTACTTTTTTACACTAAAATACAACCTGATAATCTAGTGTCAGCACTAACTCACAGCCACTACTTCACAGTAAACATGCATTCAAAGAAAAATTATTTGGACAGTAAATTTGACATATTCAAGGGCTTTATCTTTTGATACATTTTTTATTTATTAAGCATATTAAAACAAGTTCACAATACAATGCAAAACAGTGCCACTGTGCATCTTTTTTTTTATTTTATAATTTTTGCACAAGTACTCAAAGTTTACATAAAACACTTAAGTCTCTACTTGCCGTTAACGGGATAGTTCACACAAAAATGTAAATTCTGCCATTAATTACTCACTTTCATGTTGTTCCAAACCCGTAAGACTTTCATTCATCTTCTGAACACAAATTGAGATCTTTTTAATGAAATCTGAGATTTCTTTCCCTCCATTGACAGCTACGCAACTACAAGTTGAACAGTAAAGAAGATTTTTAGCTGAAAATGTGGTCCTTGATGATTCGTACAATGCAAGTCAATAGCTACAGTCAGTTTGAGAGTCAAAAAAACATTACAGGCAAAACAAAATTAATACCTGTGGCTCCTGACGATTCATTGAGGTCGTATGAAACAAAACAATTGGTCTGTCAAAGAAACTGAACATTATTTACAACATTATTACCTGTAATCCACAGCCTCTGCAAACAGTCCTGTGTCACGGCAGTCTTGGTTTGCCTGTAATATGTTTCTTTTTTTACTCTCAAAGTGACAGTAGCCATTGAATTGCATTATATGAATCACCAAAGACCACAGTTTCAGCTAAAAATCTTCTTTACTGTTTAACTGAAAAACAGTCACCTATATCTTGGATGGCTTGAGGGTGAATAAATTAAGAGCAAATTTTCATTTCTCAGTGAACTTTCCCTTTAAAACAGTGACACAATCTCAGAACTTTTCTCAATGTATATTTGAAAGAATGTTTTTGAATGGGTATTCATGTTGTGTAGTGACATAAGCCTCATGAATGTATTATTTATCCCAAAAATGTGGCATTGATCAAAGAGGCAGTGAAATGTTGCAAAGAAAAAACATACAAAAAATAATGGTAACACTTTGCAATAATTTTCATTAGTTAATGTATTAACTAACATGAACTAACAATGAGCCAAACATTTGTTACAGTATTTATTCATGTTTGTTAATGTTAGTTAATTAAAATCCAGCTGTTCATTGTTTGTTCATGTTAGTTCACAGCGCATTAACTAATGATAACAAATCACCTTTGATTTGAATGTATTTGTAAATGTTGAAATTAATATTAACTAAGAATTAATAAATGCTGAAGAAGTGCAGTTCATTCTTAGTTCATGTTAACTAAGGTAGTTAGCTAATGTTAACCAATGAACCTTATTGTAAAGTGTTACCAAAATAATTTTATAGAATGTAAACACATCAAAAAACAATCAGGACAGGTCGGAAAGCCATGGTATTACAAACCACTTCATATGTGCCGTTTAATTCCCATGAGGCATCTGAAAAAGAAAAAAAAAAGATCAAGAAGAAAGATTTTAGATATTCATGTAATTGTCACACTAAATAAAGAATCTGACGGCTGTTCTGTACTGTGCTGTGCTTCTTATATCTGAAATTTACCTCAGTTAAGGCCTCTTTGGCACTTGAACGTTCCTTCCAGCCACCATCACAGGTCAAAGGTTAAATCAACGGATGCCGCAAGAACCTATTCCACTATCTGCTGCACTGGTAGAAGACCACTGGTAGAAGTTTTTCCTTACAGCTCCTGTTGAGAAAAAAAAATATGTGCAACAAACATCAACCTCCAACTAATAAGCTTCTGAGTCCTGATTTATAGTTTTTCTATAATGTAGATCAGTTAAGGGATAAACTGGTAGGCCTATATCAATTACTTAAACATTAATTTAAATTGATCAGAATCAGATATCACATGATCCTTCAGAAATCATTCTAATATGCTGATTTGGAACTCAGGTAACATTACTTATTATTATTAGCAATGCTGAAAACGGTTGTGCTGTTTAACATTTTTGTGGAAATCAAGTTGAACAGCATGTATTTGCATTTATTAAATTAAGATTATTAAAGCATTTACTAAATATAAATTCTTTTGTAACATTTTAAATGTCATTGACTGTTAATTTCGATCGATTTAAGACATCCTTGGTTAATAAAAGTATTAATCTTACAACAGATGTTTGAATGGTATAGTTGTTTCCACAAAAATATGAAGCAGTACAACTGTTTTCAACATTGATAATAATCATAAATGTTTCTTGAGCATCAAATCATCATATTAGAGAGATTTCTGAAGGATCATGCGACACCGAAGCCAGGAGTAATGATGCTGAAAATTCAGATTTGATCACAGGAATAAATTAGCCTATATTTTACAATAGAATGTAATAATATTTCACAATATTACTGTATTTTTGATTAAATAACCACAGTCTTGGTGAGCAGAAGAAAATAGCATCATTAGTTGACAAACTAAAAATGAACTGCACTTCTACATCATTTATTAATATTTTTTAATGTTAATTTCTACATATACTAATGTATTATTTAAATAAAATGTTGTAGGCTGTTTGTTAACCTTAGTTAATGCACTGTGAAGTAACATGACCAAACAACGAACTGTATTTATATTAACTTACATTAACAAATACAGTAACAAATGTATTGTTCATGGTTAGTTAATTGTAATTAATATTAACTAATGTTAACAAATGAAACCTTATTATAAAGTGATGGTCTGCGGGAGGCCTTATAGCTAGTTTAAGCTAACGTTAACGCTAGCTATCACTAACATTTCCGCAGTTAAAACTTTAACAACAGTGAAAATAAATGAAAGCAGTTAAAATTCGTCAATTACATATAATTACAATCCTCTGGGTCGTCTTCGTGTTAGCATATGCCCTCTGAAAACATAAATAAGAGGTAGGCTAGCTAACATTACGATTCAATGCCGATCTAAGGAGCAATAAAAACTCCAAAACTTACGTTTAAAATTTAAGCTAACGAATACACAATATAATCAATAAGAAATTAATTAATTAATAAAACAGTTTGACCATGTGTGACTTACCTTGGTGAAGTGTTTGAGGTAGGATACCGAGTACCGACTGTGGCAGCCTCCTCTTCTAAACTCCAGAAAAAAAGGTTTCGCGCGCTCGTCTCCACGGATACGGCCCGAATCTGTTTTGCGACTGTTGTTCCCGCCCACTGAAACCGGGCCCGGGCTGGATCCGTTTTAGAGCAGTGAAACGGAGGTGACTGTGACGCGGATTTGCCGGTTTGAAGACGGATCCGGCTCGCAGTCACCTGCTGTCTGGGTAGTGGTACCCAGCATGCATTGCTGCACGAAGCATGTCACCATTGTTGAGATTCATATGCTAATTCTTAATGTCTGTGTGTGTCTTAAATAAGTTGTTCCACAATGTTCAAAAAAATAAATATAATAATTCAGAATGTCTGTTCTGTGGCAATAAAATTTCTTTGGTGTAAAATAATCTATTAAGAACAAGCAATCATTTTTGCTACTTTATGATCTTAGTGAATCATTCTACTTCATGATGGTTAAAGCTACATCACCTGTTCATTTTTGCTTCTGGCTTCCTTTGTAACAAAATGATGTGTTTTGGTAAACGCTGTTACAAAGACCACAAATTTGCATAACAAAGCCAAGAGTCAAACTGCCCAACTAAAGCAAACACTGATCACCATAACGGTGAATTTACAAAAACACATTATTTCCAATAAAACATCATCTACACCTCTATTAATTCTCAATAAATAGTTAGTAAAAAGTGAAGCTGTGGAGTTGTTTAATCCTTCTCTGCTGAGATCTTCAGAGTTCTTGTGTTTCTCTTTTCTTCAGTGATTCTGCTTGTTATCATCAGGTGTCTTCAATAATCACTTAATTATCTCATTAACTCTAACACTGCTTCGGTGTTACTTTTAACTAGGGCTGGGCGATTTAAATCGCGATATTGTTATGCGCATCTCGTCAGTAAAGCCAGTTCCTTGATTAGTAGTAAATCGCCATCACCTGCTTTCAGATGGAGCGGCATTTACTACAAAGAGCCGTAGTTAACTGACAAGCTGAGCCATATCGCATTAATATCGCGGACGTATCGCCAGCGATAATTAATGCGATATGGCTCAGCTTGTCAGTTAACTACGGCTCTTTGTACACAGCAAAAACTCCAGTGTTAAATTAACACTCCTGGGAGAGTATATGAACACTCAAGAGTGTTTAAGTTAATGAGATAATTAAGTGATTAATTTAGTGATGATTGAACATTATTGAAGACACCTGATGTTAACAAGCAGAATCACTGAAGGAGAAAATCACAAATTGTAAGTTACCGTTATGACGATCAATGGTTGCTTTAGTTGGACTCTTGACCGATATATTATTGACTTTAGATTTTGTTTGTCTGTTGTTTCTGAATTATAATCAGTAGTTGAACAAAGAAAAAGTGATCTGATGGTGTTGGTTATGTTATGACAATCATCATTTGAGCTTGATCACTGAACTCATTAAAATCCTTCTTTCTGACTTTGATTTATGTTGTTGGTCAGTGAATCTGCATAAATGCCCAGAATTTTTGATAATAATATAAAGGATTTCTTAAAAGTTGTTTTAAAAAAAAAATCATTCTTTTAGGCACACACAGATGTCAAGATTCAGTCTATGCATCTCAACAATGGTGACGAGCAGAATATTCAATTAGGAAAAGTAAATTACATAGACAATTCAGATCATAATTTATTCATACCGCAATGCATGATGGGAGCCATTAATGAGTTGTGATTGGTGGCAGCCACTGCAACATGCTTTATTATTGTCACCATTGTTGAGATTCACAGGCTGATTATTGATGTCTGTGTTTTAAATGAAATTATCTGAATGTCTCTTGATCAGAACAATGTTTATTAAATATTTTGAATATGTTGAATATGTTGTTAGTGTGCATTTCAATGTATTCTCTGTGGAATTATGTGCATTTCTGTACTGTTTAATAATTCTACATTTAAAATAAAAGAGGTTTTCACCGAAAGCAACTTTGCTAATTAAATTCTGTCTCATGAATAAAATGTTGTCCATGATTAACAATATGTCCAGTCAACTAGGTTACTAGTGTCAACCGTGTGATTTTCATTGTCACCTAGGTTACACTTAGATTTTTAAAGTTAAAATAGCCAATATTGATGTTTCTGACATTTTTAAGCATTCTACTTATTTGCATAGGTTCGAGTTTACATATATGTCAGACTGAAAATCACGTGAAAATCGGCCAATTCTTCTCTAAAATATTAACATTAAAAGTATAATGTTAAGATAGGCTATGCAACAAATTATTATAATGGTATTTCATAACAATACTCATATTAGCAAATATTTAATATTTTATATAAATATATATTTTTTTACTTTTTTCCGCTTTTTTTCCCCAACTTGCTGCGGCCCCCCTGGCGCCCCCTGGCGGCCCCCACTTTGAAAACCCCTGATTTAGAGATATTGTTTGTAATTTTACAGTGTTTTGAGTATAATTTAAAGTAAAATAAAACAACCTTTAAAAAAGTTATTTTCCATTTTTTAAATGAATTAATTGTTTTATTATTTGTATTTTTATTAGAGTGAGGATATAACATACTAAGATAAACATAATAAAACTTACCATCCCTGCTGCTTTTGTCTGTAATAGTCTTTGCTCTTGTGATCCAAAAATTGCAGATTTTGCTCCTGCCACAAATCCTAATCCTCCTCCCAGTAATCCTTGGCCTAATCCAGCTGCTCCTCTTGATGCTTCAGATACTGCCTGTGATACTCCTTCTGATGCTGCTGATACTGCCTCTGATGCTTCTTCTGATGCTGCAGATACTTTCTGTGATGCTCCTCCTGATGCTGCTGATACGTCCAGTGATGCTCCTGCTGATACTGCTGATGCTGCCAGTGATGTTGCTCCTGATGCCACTGATGCTGCCAGTGATGCTCCTCCTGATGCTGCTGATACTGCCTCTGATGCTTCTTCTGATGCTGCAGATACTTTCTGTGATGCTCCTCCTGATGCCACTGATGCTACCAGAGAAGCTCCTCCTGATGCCGCTGATACTGCCAATGATGCTCCTTCTGATGCTGCTGATACTTCCAGTGATGCTCCTGCTGATACTGCTGATGCTGCCAGTGATGTTGCTCCTGATGCCGCTGATGCTGCCAGTGATGCTCCTCCTGATACTGCTGATGCTGCCAGTGATGCTCCTCCTCATACTGCTGATACTGCCAGTAATGCTCCTCCTGATGCTAGTGACACTGCCAGTGATGCTCCTCTTGATGCTGCTGATACTAACTGTGATGCTCCTCTTAATGCTGATGATACTAACTGTGATGCTCCTCTTGATGCTGATGATAACTGTGATGCTCCTCTTGATGCAATTGATTTTGCTTGTGCTTGTGATGCTACTGCTTGTGATGCAGCTAGTTCTGCTTGTGATGTTCCTCCTGATGCTGCTGATTCTGTATGTGATGCAGCTGGTTCTGCTTGTGATGTTCCTCCTGATGCTGCTGATTCTGTATGTGATGCTGCTGATTTTGCTTCTGATGCTGCTGATTCTGATTGTGATGTTCCTCCTGATGCTGCTGATTCTGATGCTGCTGATTCTGCTGGTGATGATGCTGAGTCTGCTTGGGATGTTCCTCCTGATGCTGCTGATTTTACTTGTGTTGCTCCTCCTGATGATGCTGATTCTGCTTGTGATGTACCTCCTGATACTGCTGATTCTTCTTGTGATGCTCCTCCTAATGCTGCTGATTCTGCTTGTGATGCTGATGATTCTGCTTGTGATGCTGCTGATTCCGCTTGTGATGCTACTGATTCTGCTTGTGATGCTGCTGATTCTGCTTGTGATGTTCCTCCTGATGCTGCTGATTCCGATTGTGGTGTTCCTTCTGATGATGCTGATTCTGCTTGTGATGTTCCTCCTGATGCTGCTGATTCTGCTTGTGATGCTGCTGATTCTGCTTGTGATGCTACTGATTCTGCTTGTGATGCTGCTGATTCTGCTTGTGATGCTGCTGATTCTGCTTGTGATGTTCCTCCTGATGCTGCTGATTCCGATTGTGGTGTTCCTTCTGATGCTGCTGATTCTGCTTGTGATGTTCCTCCTGATGCTGCTGATTCTGATGCGGCTAATTCTGCTGGAGATGTTGCTGATTCTGCTTGTGATGTTCCTTCTGATGCTGCTGATTCTGCTGTTGATGCCTCTGATTCTGCTTGTAAGGCTGCTGATTCGACTTGTGATGCTCCTTCTGATGCTTTTGGTTGTGATGCTGCTGATTCTGCTTGTGATGTTCCTCCTGATGCTTCTGATTCTGCTTGTGATGCTGCTGATTCTGCCTGTGATGTTCCTCCTGATGCTTCTGATTCTGCTTGTGATGCTGCTGATTCTGCTTGTGATGTTCCTCCTGATGCTGCTGATTCTGATGCTGCTGATTCTGATGCTGCTGATTCTGCTGGAGATGTTGCTGATTCTGCTTGTGATGTTCCTTCTGATGCTGCTGATTCTGCTGTTGATGCCTCTGATTCTGCTTGTAAGGCTGCTGATTCGACTTGTGATGCTCCTTCTGATGCTTTTGCTTGTGATGCTGCTGATTCTGCTTGTGATGTTCCTCCTGATGCTGCTGATTCTGCCTGTGATGTTCCTCCTGATGCTTCTGATTCTGCTTGTGATGTTCCTCCTGATGCTTCTGATTCTGCCTGGGATGTTCCTACTGATACTTCTGATTCTGCTTGTGATGCTGCTGATTCTGCTGGTGATGTTCCTCCTGATGCTGCTGATTCCGATTGTGTTGCTCCTCCTGATGATGCTGATTCTGCTTGTGATGTTTCTCCTGATACTGCTGATTCTTCTTGTGATGCTCCTCCTGATGCTGCTGATTCTGCTTGTGATGCTGATGATTCTGCTTGTGATGCTGCTGATTCCGCTTGTGATGCTACTGATTCTGCTTGTGATGTTCCTCCTGATGCTGCTGATTCTGCTTGTGATGCTGCTGATTCTGCTTGTGATGCTACTGATTCTGCTTGTGATGCTGCTGATTCTGCTTGTGATGCTGCTGATTCTGCTTGTGATATTCCTCCTGATGCTGCTGATTCCGATTGTGGTGTTCCTCCTGATGATGCTGATTCTGCCTGTGATGTTCCTCCTGATGCTTCTGATTCTGCTTGTGATGCTGCTAATTCTGCTTGTGATGTTCCTCCTGATGCTGCTGATTCTGATGCTGCTGATTCTGCTGGTGATGTTGCTGATTCTGCTTGTGATGCTCCTTCTGATGCTGCTGATTCTGCTGTTGATGCCTCTGATTCTACTTGTAAGGCTGCTGATTCGACTCGTGATGCTCCTTCTGATGCTTTTGCTTGTGATGCTGCTGATTCTGCCTGTGATGTTCCTCCTGATGCTTCTGATTCTGCTTGTGATGTTCCTCCTGATGCTTCTGATTCTGCCTGTGATGTTCCTCCTGATGCTTCTGATTCTGCTTGTGATGCTGTTGATTCTGCTTGTGATGTTCCTCCTGATGCTGCTGATTCTGATGCTGCTGATTCTGATTGTGTTGCTCCTCCTGATGATGCTGATTCTGCTTGTGATGTTCCTCCTGATACTGCTGATTCTTCTTGTGATGCTCCTCCTGATGCTGCTGATTCTGCTTGTGATGCTGCTGATTCCGCTTGTGATGCTACTGATTCTGCTTGTGATGTTCCTCCTGATGCTGCTGATTCTGCTTGTGATGCTGCTGATTCTGCTTGTAAGGCTGCTGATTCGACTTGTGATGCTCCTTCTGATGCTTTTGCTTGTGATGCTGCTGATTCTGCTTGTGATGTTCCTCCTGATGCTGCTGATTCTGCCTGGGATGTTCCTCCTGATGCTTCTGATTCTGCTTGTGATGTTCCTCCTGATGCTTCTGATTCTGCCTGGGATATTCCTACTGATACTTCTGATTCTGCTTGTGATGCTGCTGATTCTGCTTGTGATGTTCCTCCTGATGCTGCTGATTCTGATGCTGCTGATTCGGATTGTGTTGCTCCTCCTGATGATGCTGATTCTGCTTGTGATGTTTCTCCTGATACTGCTGATTCTTCTTGTGATGCTCCTCCTGATGCTGCTGATTCTGCTTGTGATGCTGATGATCCTGCTTGTGATGCTGCTGATTCCGCTTGTGATGCTGATGATCCTGCTTGTGATGCTGCTGATTCCGCTTGTGATGCTACTGATTCTGCTTGTGATGTTCCTCCTGATGCTGCTGATTCTGCTTGTGATGCTGCTGATTCTGCTTGTGATGTCCCTCCTGATGCTGCTGATTCCGATTGTGGTGTTCCTCCTGATGCTGCTGATTCTGCTTGTGATGTTCCTCCTGATGCTGCTGATTCTGATGCTGCTGATTCTGCTGGTGATGTTGCTGATTCTGCTTGTGATGTTCCTTCTGATGCTGCTAATTCTGCTGTTGGTGCCTCTGATTCTGCTTGTAAGGCTGCTGATTCGACTTGTGATGCTCCTTCTGATGCTTTTGCTTGTGATGCTGCTGATTCTGCCTGTGATGTTCCTCCTGATGCTTCTGATTCTGCTTGTGATGCTCCTCCTGATGCTGCTGATTCTGCTTGTGATGCTGCTGATTCCGCTTGTGATGCTACTGATTCTGCTTGTGATGTTCCTCCTGATGCTGCTGATTCTGCTTGTGATGCTGCTGATTCTGCTTGTGATGCTACTGATTCTGCTTGTGATGCTGCTGATTCTGCTTGTGATGTTCCTCCTGGTGCTGCTGATTCTGCTGGAGATGTTGCTGATTCTGCTTGTGATGTTCCTTCTGATGCTGCTGATTCTGCTGTTGATGCCTCTGATTCTGCTTGTAAGGCTGCTGATTCGACTTGTGATGCTCCTTCTGATGCTTTTGCTTGTGATGCTGCTGATTCTGCTTGTGATGTTCCTCTTGATGCTGCTGATTCTGCCTGTGATGTTCCTCCTGATGCTTCTGATTCTGCTTGTGATGCTGCTGATTCTGCTTGTGATGTTCCTCCTGATGCTGCTGATTCTGATGCTGCTGATTCCAATTGTGATGTTCCTCCTGATGCTTCTGATTCTGCTTGTGATGCTGCTGATTCTGCTTGTGATGTTCCTCCTGATGCTGCTGATTCTGGTGCTGCTGATTCTGCTGGTGATGTTGCTGATTCTGCTTGTGATGTTCCTTCTGATGCTGCTGATTCTGCTGTTGATGCCTCTGATTCTGCTTGTAAGGCTGCTGATTCGACTTGTGATGCTCCTTCTGATGCTTTTGCTTGTGATGCTGCTGATTCTGCTTGGGATGTTCCTCCTGATCCTGCTGATTCTGCTTGTGATGTTCTTCCTGATGCTGCTGATTCTGCTTGTGATGTTCCTCCTGATGCTTCTGATTCTGCTTGTGATGCTTCTCCTAATACTGTTGATTCTGCTTGTGATGCTGCTGATTCTGCTTGTGTTGTTCCTCCATATGCTGCTGTTTCTGCCTGTGATGCTGCTACTATTGCTGCTGATCCTGATCCTACAATTAGTGTTGCTGTGGGTAATACTTTTCTACCCACTTGTACTGCTGCTTTTACTCTTTTTACAAAGGCTACAACCAATTGTAGTTTATCCATTACCCTCTGTGTTTTATTGATCACCCATTGTAATTGTTTTCTTGCTATTGCTACTATTGCAGCTCCTGCCATTGCTCCAGCTACTGCTGATCCTGTTATTGATTGTGCTACTATCAATGATCGCAAGATTGCTGCCGTTGTTCCTGCAAGGCCTCCTGCTACTGCTGTTACTAATACTGCTGCTGTTCTTCCATCTCCCCATAGTGATTGTAAAATGCCCACCCCAGCTGCGGCTCCTGCTGCTGCTCCTATTACTGCTTCAGCTATTGTTGTTCCTGCAATTGCTACTACTACCGCAACTACTGCAACTGTAAATGCTATTGTTACTTTTAGTGGTGTTTGTTTCCATGCTGCTTGCAGTGTGTTTTGTAGAGTTCTTTGTTCCCCTGCTGCTTCTTCTCTTGGCTCTGCATCAATTAAAGGAAGGAACAATTTACATCATCAAATGTTATCATTCCAGAAATACAAACATCTTAAAATATGCTCAGCGTACGTATAGGATATTGATGTTATCGAATCATATAAATTACAATATCTTACCCATGCTGCTTGATTTTAAACCATCAGGATATGATGACTGAGATCTTCTAATCACTTTTGTCAAGTTCACACAGGGTCGCCCGTAGTTTGTGGGACCCTAGGCGATATCATAATAAAGGGCCTCACCAATATTGACATAATATTCAAAATATATAACCTCTACAAACACAACAACTGCTAAAAAAGAAATACATAATAAGTACAGGTGCTGGTCATATAATTAGAATATCATCAAAAAGTTGATTTATTTCAAGAATTCAACTTAACAGGTGAAACTAATATATTATATATAATATATTAGTTTCACCTGTTAAGTTGACTCATTACACTCTCAGAAAAAAAGTACAAAACTGTACCTTTTAGGGTACAAGTGGCCGTCACTGGGGTGGTACCCTGAAGGGTACACTTTTGTACCTTTAATGTGAGGTACAAAATTGTACCTTATAACTGTGTACCATTTAAGGGTCAATTTTGTACCCCAAGGAACGATTGTGCATACTGCAATTAAAGCACAAAATTGTATCTTATTAAAGCAGCAGGTCTGAGTCGAGACAAGAATTGTTAATCGCACATAAAGGCTTGTCATACATTACTCAGCAACAGTGGCGATTTCTTTAAGACTGCAAGGGAAGCTCGGCTTCCCCTATAATGTCAAAAAAATGAATGGTCAAATATGTACTATTGTATTAACATTTTATTGACTAAAATGCATTAGAAGACGTTCGTCTCAAAGACGAGTTCGTTCAGAATCAGTTACATACAGCAGGTCGGCTGACTCGATTTCCTTACATTCCCGTAGCGTCACAGTGCATTTCCCCGTTGAAGCCCAGCTTCCATTGACTTCTATGGGGCTGCTTCAATCGTTTTTTTCAGCGCTTTGAAACTAGACGGTCATTGGATAAATGCTACGATTATGTCCCGCCCATGGAAGCTCAGCTTCTCTGGGGGTGAACGGGGAGTGGGCTGGCCCGGACTCCGGGCTTCCGCGTGATGATTGGAGGGTCTGTCGAAAGGCTGTGTCTCCTTTTGATTGACAGCGATTTCATACAATAAAAAGTCACTGATGTTGAAGCTGTTCGAGCTCAGTCCCATCGCGGATTTTTCAAAGACAAAGTGCTGCAACTTATTTCTTTCTTGGTATTTGCTTGTCAAAATTTCTAGCCAATTTTTATAATACATTTCACACAATTATACATTTATACCTTTATTATATTATTACTTATTATATATTTTTTATATTATTATTATTAGTAATAACTCAAAAATAATTAAAAAAATATCTTATTATTAGTAGTATTATTATTATACTTTATTATATTATTATTTCTACCTTTATAATATTATTACATTCATTTTTCACAGAGCATTTTCTTGAAAAGGAAAGTAGAATTTACGTATAAATAAATGAATAATTTTTATAATGTAGGCCGAAAATGAGCTTCCCCTCTTTGAAAGACCAGCAGCCGCCACTGCTCAGCAAATATAATCAGAGTTATGAAAAAGTCCTTTAAAACAGTAACGCCTGTCGTACGTTGAAAAGACGTCCACTGAGGAGCCAGAATGAAAGTTTTTATGACGTCTTTTTTTGACGTGTTCTGCACGTCCGATATAGAGGTTCATCGAACTTTCATACAACACTGTAAAAAATAAAATCGTAAAAAACGGTCAATGACTGTCAGCTGCGGCTGCCAAACAAAAACCGTAAAAATAAAGTAAAATATCCTAATTTAAATGAAGTGCAAAAAACTTTTACAGAAATTTTCCTTAAATTATTTACAGAAAAACACTGTTATTTTACAGCTATTTCCTGAATTATTACGATCAAACACCTTCACTGTAAAAACATCCCATAAAATAACAGTCAAATGACTGTCAGCAATGGCTGCCCTACAAAAACCGTAAAATTAATGTAAAATATCCTAATTTAAATAAGTGCAAAATACTTTTACAGAAATCTTCATAAAACTTTTTTAGCAGAAACACACAGTTAAAACTAGGGCTGGGCGATTTAAATCGCGATATTGTTATGTGCATCTCGTCAGTAAAGCCGGTTCCTTGATTAGTAGTAAATCACCATCACCTGCTTTCAGATGAAGCAGCATTAGGGCTGAGGAGATAATTAAGTGATTAATTTAGTGATGATTGAGCATTATTGAAGACACCTGATGTTAACAAGCAGAATCACTGAAGAAGAAAATCACAAATTGTAAGTTACCATTAAGGTGATGGGTGTTTGCTTTAGTTGGGCTCTAGACCAGTGGTTCCCAACCTTTTTTTGTCTGAGACCCCCTTTTTCCCAAGAAAATATTTTAGGGTCCCCCTTCACATTTAATGATATTATCGCTCTTGTAAGCTTGCAGCAAGGATGACAGAATATGTTGTTTTCAAGCAAACGGTATGTTTACTATAACCAGATATGTTTATGCAAAAATAATAGCCTATAATATTGAAAATACAATAACAAAAACATCAGTAGGCCCTTTGTAATTTAAAAACGTAAGCCTAGGAGTAGCCTATAAATTGGCCCTATTTGAAATGCAATAACAAAAATATTCAAGTATATAGGCTATTACTAAATGACTGCTGTCTGGGACCTCAATACTTGCATGTTATTTGTGAGGCTTCATCAATGTGAGGCTTTATTTTTGATGCTTTTGGCGCTATAGCGAGCGATAATAAACTCGTTTACTAACAGAATAATGCGTCTTTCGGAAGAACATTGTTGCCAGAACTACTTCTCTCTGTGTACGTCTATGACGAGTCACGCAGGTACTGGGCTACTCCGCAGCGGCAGCGATCCGAACCAGTGTGAAATAGTCCTAATGTAAACACTTATTATAGGTGTACCATTGTGGTTTAGGATAAGACCAAAACACGAATTGGAAAATGGATTCATGACGAACTCGCTCATTATATAAATTTTGAACAGAAAAAAGTTAAGGACTTTTATTTAATGCTCAGTGCTCAAAACCAGAGCCATAGAGAGAAAGAGTTGTGACACTCCCATAGACCTCTGTTGTAAAAAATGGTGGCGCTTTTAACCGCCTACTTCCGGGATTTGAAGATCGGATTAGGCTAGTTCCAAACACTGTCATTTGGGCGTTGGACCCCATTCATTTACATTGCTGCGGGTCGAGTTGTTCCAGAGGTAAGTTTCTGAAATATCGACCTCTTTTGAATTGTCAACTGTCTATATTGTATCAGAGGCCCTTTGCGATGCTTATACTGTTCTTCATTTGTATATGCACAGCGTAATTATTTATATTTTATCTTGGTTGTTTCAACCAATTTTCTAGGGTTGCCTGCTTGCTAGTTAGCTAGCTAGCGCGACTTCGCCAGCTGTGAATGTAGCATCTAATTATACCTCTGGATCAACTCGACACGCAGCATTCACCACTCAAACTCAGCCAACAAGTCACATAATGAAAAGTTAGTAGGCTATATCCCAAAAATTAAATAAAATAAAAGTTGCTACCCATGCGAACATGAACACTAAGCTTTTCCCTCCAAAAATATAGCCTAAACTTATCTAAGTAATTAGTAATACAGTATTTCGTTGTCACCCTGCCTCTCCAAATGCAAAACTGACATTAACAAAATGCAATAATGCAATAACAGCTTAAAAAGTACTTGGGTGTGTGTTTGCAGTTGGGCTCTGACCCTTTTATATGTACTTTAGATTTTGTTTGGCGGTTGTATCTGAGTTATAACTGCCAGTTGAACAAAGAATAAAAAGTGATCTGATGGTGTTGGTTATATTATGACAATCATCATTTGAAGTTGATCACTGAACTCATTAAAATCCTTCTTTCTGACCTCGATTTATGTTGTTGGTTACTGCATAACTGTGAATCTGAATAAATGGCCAGAGTTTTTGATATAATATAAAGGATTTCTTAAAAGTTGTTTAAAAAAAATCATTCTTTTAGGCACACACAGATGTCAAGATTCAGTCTATGCATCTCAACAATGGTGAGGAGCAGAATATTCAATGAGGAAAAGTAAATTACATAGACAATTCAGATCATTATTCATACCACAATGCATGATGGGAGCCATTAATGAGTTGTGATTGGTGGCAGCCACTGCAACATGCTTTATTATTGTCACCATTGTTGAGATTCACAGGCTGGTTATTGATATCTGTGTTTTAAATGAATATGTCTGAATGTCTTTTTGATCAGAACAATGTTTATTAAATATTTTGAATTATAAGTAAAGTACTGATAATCATAGGCTGAAGAATCACTAGACTGCAGCTAACAAGTTAAACCAAACTATCTTAATATGTTTTATTTTTCAGATCACAGCATGATTATGTTAAAACATAACCAACACTATAAAATAACATTTTACTTTGTTCAGTTAATTGTTATAAAACATTAACAGCAAACGAACAACAGTAAATATTAAAGTAAACATATAATGGTCTAGAGCCCAACTAAAGCAAACACCCATCACCACAATGATAACTTACAATTTGTGATTGTCTTCTTCAGTGATTCTGCTTGTTAACATCAGGTGTCTTCAATAATGCTCAATCATCACTAAATTAATCATTATCTCCTCAGCCCTAAATGCCGCTTCATCTGAAAGCAGGTGATGGTGATTTACTACTAATCAAGGAACCGGCTTTACTGACGAGATGCGCATAACAATATCGCGATTTAAATCGCCCAGCCCTATCACAAACCCTGTGTTACTGCAGCATGAGATCCAGCGATATGACAATTGGTTTAAATCTTTTAACAAACATGAAGAAAAAAGGAAATTGGCCTGTGCTGACACACACAGATATCAACAATCAGCGTATGAATCTCAACAATGGTGACAATCACAAATATGCAGATAAACATATTCAGCACATCACTGAAAAGCTAATAATTCACAACAAAAACAACAGCAAAAAATAAAAGCAATTTTGAATCAAACAAAATTATAGGACAATTCAGCTGCATAATTTATTCATGTTGCAATGCATGCTGTGAGTTTTGTACTATGCTGGTACCCAGCATGCATTGCAGCAAAGTACTTTTGATTGTCACCATTGTTGAGATTCATACGCTGATTGTTGATGTCTGTGTGTGTCAGCATAAACTGGCTTTTTCATGTTCATGTTTGTTAAAGTCTTCTGATTGTTATAATATTGCTGGATCTCATGCTGCAGTAACACAGGGTTTGTGTTGTGGAAAAAATATTAATGTGACAACATAATTGTTAAATTATAAAAACCTTAGTGAATCAGGTCGTTTCATGATGATTATCAAGCCATCAACAAGTAACCATCTTCATCTGATCTCAAGTCAATTTAGCGTTCTTTGCTGCTGTAAATGTGTTTGACAAACACACTGTCACTGCGGCCAAAAAAGATATAATACGAGTTAAGAGCCCAACTAATGGAAACACTAATCACTGGTATGGTGACTTCAAATGAAACACAGAGTTAAACCTCTGTTAATTCTCAATAAAACTTTTGTAGACGTCTAACAGAAATAAAGTCAGTCTGGTTAGTAATAAGTGAAGCTGGTAATGCTGTTTGTGGAGTTGTTTAATCCTCTGCTGAGATCTTCACAGATTTAATGTCTTCTTTTCTCTTCAGTTGATTTCATCTGAGGCTGTGGCTGAAATTACTCCATATTTAATATACACAGATTATTTTGGCTACGATAAGGTCCAGTTCTGGTTTATTTCTTTACTCTTGGCTGACATGTGGCATTGCTATGCAGAGGTGTAAAGTCCAGGTTCAGAAAGTAAAAGTGCTCCTCAGTATTTTGTTCCAATCACCTGGATTTGCTAATTCAGCAGGAGAGAGAACTAATTAGTGAAATCAGACTGAGTTCATGGGTGGAATAAACATATGGCAGGAGTTTTACTCTTTGGCCCCTGGATTACCCACCTCTGCTAATATGTACCTTTGAGGGACTAATATGTACTCTTTAGGTACAAAAGTGTACCTTTTGAAAAGGTACCATCACAGTGACAGCTTTTGTACCTTTTTTTCTGAGAGTGTGCAGCAGGGGAGAAAGTAGTTAGAGTAACAGAAATCCTGAGGGAGCAAAGGAACCTCATTGCTGTGGCAGTAGAGAATAAGCCGGAGAAACAGAGCTCTTGTGAGAGCAGGAGACAGCCTTGTTACAGCAGCATATAAAATTAGTTTGGGAAATAGAGTTCCTGCGGGAGCAGAGGAGACATCACTGCTGTGGCAGTGGAGAATTAGCCGGAGTTACAGAAAACCTATGGGAGCAGAGGAGACATCACTGCTGTGGCCGTGGATAATTAGCCGGAGTAACAGAAAACCTGCGGGAGCAGAGGAGACATCACTGCTGTGTCAGTCGAGAAAATAGCCGAAGTAAAAGAAAACCTGTGGGAGCAGAGGAAACATCACTGCAATGGCATTAAACAAGATTAGCTAAAGAAAGAGGGCTCCTGCAGGAGCAGAGGAAACATCACTGCTGTGACAGTGGAGAATTAGCCGGAGTTACAGAAAACCTGTGGGAGCAGAGGAAAACATCACTGCTGTGGCAGTGGAGAATTAGCCGGAGTTACAGAAAACCTGTGGGAGCAGAGGAGACATCACTGTTGTGGCAGTGGGGAATTAGCCGGAGTAACAAAACCTGCGGGAGCTGCGGGAGCAAAGGAGAATTAGCCGGAGAAACAGTTCCTGCAGGAGTAGAGAAGACATCACTGCTGTGGCAGGGGAGAAAATTAGCGAGAGAAACGTAAATCCTGTGGGAGCAGAGGAGACACTGCAGTGGCAGTAAACAAGATTAGCTAAGGGAACAGAGCTCCTGCGGGAGCAGAGGAGACACTGTTGCGGCAATGGAGAAAAAGCCGGAGTAAGATAAACCTGTGGTAGCAGAAGAAAACATCACTGCTGCGGCAATGGAGAAAATAGCCAGAGTTACAGAGAACCGATGATTAACAACGTCAAAGTACACTCTGATTTTTGATAACGATTGTTCGTTTATCTGTTGCTGGTTTCTAAGGAGACAGCTTACGTAAAAAAGACAACTCTTTGCCTGAATTTAGTTTAGGCACTTTGTGTTTGTTTCATTTATCACTGAACTATTGGTGTAAAGCACATTGCTTGTAACCATGTATAAAACATTTATGCTATAACTAAGTTTTCTACGCGATTTTTGCAGAGAAATTGCAGGACATAGTTAATGATACAAATTAGGTTAAAGATTCTGAGCGCATGCGTTCAGCACGTAATGCACGAGGCCGCAAGCTACTGTAGGCCTAATTGTGAGTTTTAGCCACAAGAAAGCAGCGCGTTAATGATAGAATATAATCTGGACTGACACCATTTAAAACGTGTCCCCCTCGTTATAACTGAACAACTGAATGCAATGCGAAATTTAACCACAGAGCGGAGCGTTTGCGGTGTTCAGCCAACGGGGTTGAGAGCGTAGGCTGGCTGACCCATACTGAATCTGCGGCGCTGCTCTTCAATTGCCTGCGGCTTCGGCCTAGAGCTGCTGGAGAAGCCCGTTCTTTCACGTGAAGAGGGCGGCATTGCCCGAAACGCGAGGGTGGTGCTTGCAGGCCCTATGACCATTCTCCATGGCAGGAAAAAACGTTACTTGAATGATCTGGTTTAGAAAAAAGAAATAAAAATAAATGCGGAAGAAGATCGCTGGTATTTCGCCCGTGGTGGCAAAGACCCCTTTATTTGGCTTGGCGCCCGCAATATAACACCCAAGGATTCTGGCAAATATTCCAAAAGGACAGAAAATTCCTTCATCGGATGGGAGAGCTTGATTCGGACATCTTGGGAAGATAGGGCGCAGCCAAATGCTGACAAACTTTCAATGAACAGAGACAGGTCTGCTGTGAATTTATACTCTGTCATTGAGTTGATTACTGATTAATCAACAGCTGTGCATGATTTGGTTAATTATCTGAACCTGCTCCTCCCGAACTTTGTTAAATAAAACCTCACTTAACGTTATAACAGTTACTCATTTAAGAAATAATTTCTGTTCCTGCTGCAAACTCGCTTCGGAGGATTAACAGACAAGACTATAGTTTAAACCCTTAACAATACCTTCTTTAATCGTTCAACCATTTTGTAACATTTAGTTTATTTAACGTTACGGTGAGACACAAAAGGCGTTTTCTCCTATAGAACCATAATACACCAAAACACAATATAAATTAACAAAATAAATCATTTTTATTAGCTAACATAACTTTAGATGTAATCCAAATCTTTATAATCCATACGCAAGCAAGAAACAGATCCAAATTCAGCCCTTCATCCACATCCAGCAGTCTCCATCTCCATTCTCAGCAGCGACCGTATGTCAAATCCCACGCTCGTGATGAATTTAAATTCAAAAATTGCGCCCTCAAGAAGCGTTACGACATGTTTTACGGCAGTGATATCAAACGCTCATTGGCTCTCGCCTGCTTCGTCACAGATTGCAGCATGCCGTGTTTCAGTTGAAACAACATTGAAATGCAGAAGTGTGTGCGCGCGCACCGTCTTCACGCAGAGGGAAGCTGGGTTAACATTTTCATGGATTAATAACTTAAATTCTGCTCTGTCTCTTATACAAAAATATTTTAAACTGCCAGAGAGGACTGCAACACATCGTCATTTGAGCGACTTTTGGTAGCCTACCGATTTACATTTTCGCAATAAATTATTATGATTACTCATCTGTTGTTTTTCTTCATAATTTTAGCCTGCATAGTTTTAAGAAATGGTTATGGGTAGGTTTAGGGGCAGGAGTAGGATTAATGTTAATGGCTCAGAATATATTTTAATGCTGTTAATAAAACTGCCATTTCCCTACACATCTCTGTCCATAAAGTGTTTTATTCTTTTTATATTCTGTATAAAATGAGTAATTTATATTTAGGTTTGGGAGTAGGGTTAAGGGAACTTACATTTATCTATAAAACAGTATAAGGGAAATGATACAGATATCTTTATGATTCGTAAACATTTTGTAGCTGTGAATTCGTAATAATTCTACGTTGCAGACACGTCTGTATCATACGTTTCAGCATCTATCCAAAAGTACAAAAAAAGTATGTTTACAATCAGTTGATAGGTTATAGACTTTCTACTGATATCAACTGTTTTTCACTTTAATTAGATAGTCCTAAAAGATATCTACTAACACTTAGTGGATAATGTCTATTAATAGTCAACTGATCATAAACAATATCACTGCATGAAAAGACTCAAATCCGGCAAAATACGGGCATGGTAAACTCCTGTGTAATTTGATGTTTGCCGGATGTATGCGGGAAAAAGCGGATCAGAGTAACATGGAACAGTATATTTCCAGATAAACCCGGAAACCTCACATATGCGGACATATACAGGAATCCGTGAAATTTCACGGACATATACAGCTGAAACACTGCTGGGTGTGAGAGGACTGACAACTGTTAGGTGTGAAGACCTTTCATATGTTAATGACTGACACTAAAGGTGCTGGCTGTTCTCAGAGGGAGGGGTGGCCAGGGAGGACTTCAGGGTTGAGAATTATCTCTGGATTACTATAGGCTAAAGCAAACAAGCTTTTTGTACAGAAAAATAAATAAATTCTTAAGGACCTGAAACACAAAACCGACGTCAAAGAACTAGCAATGACTAAAGCCGACTCTAGGGTTGGCTCACGTCGCCTGTGTCAGGGCCTTAAAACCACTGCATGAAAAAAAGTCTCTTAATCAAATATTTTTTATAAAAACAGGACAAAATAAACACCCAGTCTGAACATATACGTTCACAAAAACATCTGAATATTTAATGAAATAAACAAAGGAATTTAATTAGTGCTGGGAAAAAATTAATCGCATCCAAAATAAAAGTTTGTGTTTGCATAATATATGTGTGTGTACTGTGTATAATTATTCTGTAAATACACACATATGCATGTATTTATCTAAGAAATATCTGCATGTATATACTGTATATACATTTATACACAATTTATATTATATATAAATATAAATAATTTAATAAAATAAAAAAAATAAAAATCTTAAATATATACATGCATATGTGTGTATTTATATATACAAAATAATTATATACAGTACACGCACATATATTATGCAAACACAAACTTTTATTTTGGATGCGATTAATCGCGATTAATTTTTTTCCCAGCAATAAATTTAATGGAACAAATAAAGAAAAATGAACCAAACATTTCAGAATATCTCAAATTTTATTGTGAAGTTTTACAAATTGCAGACAACAACAATTGTCACCTTTTTTACAATTGGCTTTTAGCTTGCTTAGTTGGGGAAATTTAATTTAATATTCAACAATATTATTGATCTGCCTGCGTTGACACTATTATATGAGATCTGAGCTGAGCTGGACGATGACATCACGGTTTTCTCCAAAGTGGCTATATATATCCACATTTAAATTTATTTATTTATTTATACAACAAAATGAATCACCACTGAACTGACTTAAGCTGGACTGTGAAGCTATTTTCTTCTGGAAACAAACTGTCTTGCATTATTTTCCTGTTATCTCTGTAAAGCTACTTTGAAACAATCTGTATTGTAAAAAGCACTGTATAAATAAAGGTGACTTGATATTTAATAAAAAGGTAGAAGGAACCTGAGCTTTTCTACTCCACTGAAGTGAAGACCGAGGTCACTACAGTTAAAATCTCTTGCTGATGTAATCCACCTTTAAACTATTACTGTCTATGAACAAATAGCCTATGTATTTTTATGTTTGTGTGCCTCAGCGTTTCTGAGTGAACACCGCTGGTTTAGGCCCCGTTTACACGTACATGGTTATTTTGAAAAACGAAGACATTTCCCTTCGTTTGCACCCTCGTTTACACGCAAACGGAGGATTCGTCAATGAAACCGATTCTTTCTAAAAACTCCGGCCAGAGTGGAGATTTTGAAAATCTTCGTTTGCACGTTTGCATGTAAACAGAGAAAACCGGAGTTTTAGGTAGCGACGTCACAGAATGTGACTATTTTCGGGATTCTGATTGGCTAAGGTGGGCTTGAGCTTCTCGTTACACTGCCACCTACAGGCTCGGCATGCTCTTGACAGCATATACACAGGTTCGTGTGCACGATGTTATTTTTGAAAACGAAGAGGGGTGAAATGTCCGTTTATGAAAATAGCCACCTACGTGTAAACGTAGCCTTACTCACTATTTTAAAGTGTACTGTCGATCACGTGATATGACGTCATGACGTGCAGCTGACGTTACCTGAAAAATCTGTCCAAGATGGCTACCCTCTTGAGCGACGTGTATCAAGAATGAAACAACTGTAAGTAAACCAAAACACTTCAAAACTACTTTGCTTGTTGTAATATTGTAAGAATATCATATTACACGTGATATTTGACTTAGACAAGGCTATTTTTAAGTTGCAAGCGCGGTGCCGCGGGCGCGATTGCCGTCAGTCCGCCTGCTAGTTACAGATAATATCCTGTGTACTGTTAATGTCGTGGCAGGGCAATAATGTTAACGTTAGTCAATAACTCTTTTCAGCAAGCGATAGTCCTTCTGTTTTTGAGTGTGTTGCTGCTGTTTGTGTTAAGCGCCCTGCTCTGGCAAGTTCAATGTGATGTTATCTACATGCTGATGCACCCAAATGAGCTAGTGGCTAACGTTAGCAGTTACGTTAACTTTTACTCAAACAAAGTTAAGGTTATGGACATAATAGTTACCGAATGAACTATGCAAGTTTTTATTAAACCCTTTACAAACGTCTTTTCATTATAGGTTTAAGTGGAAGGAGTGCAGTGAGCATCCCCAAAATCAAGGTGACTCAAATGTTAATTTAGTCTGTAACTATTTTTCACCATTTCTTTTATTTGGAGCCTAATTCATTAGCATCAATCAAACGTCTCTTAAAAATTAAATCTCTTGCTGTCTGTTTTTGTGTGCATGTGCAGACCTACATTGTCACCAGAGAGCAACTTTATCGGTAAGTTACATTCACTTGAAATTCTGTATCATTAATTTGTCATTAAAGAGGTTGATTGCATAATTTGACTGGTTTCATATTGATTGTTTTATCTGTGCAGGTGAAGGACTTCTTGGGGAAATGGCCGGCTCTTCGGATTGAATCACAGGTAAAACAGACTCACTTCTCTTTTCTGCCACTCTTCACACATATTTCACTGCCAAATTTTTAATATGTATCACATTCAAATGGAACAGCAAATGCCACTATTCACTGTGTGTAAGAACTATCACTTTGCATGTGACCATGTTGCTCAACAATGTATTTTAACGGAACATGTTGCATCACAAATGTGTTTTCTGTTGCAAATCGAGTATTAGTCTTTTTATATAATTATTTTTGTTTGTTTTTGTAGCTTTGTGCTGAGTTCCAACTCATCACAAACGTCAACATACGGAACCAGTTCTATGCTGTGCTTGACCAACACACACCTGCACTGGTGGCCTTGTATAGGCAGAAAGCGGCACGAACCGGTAAGATATCAGAGGCGCTGAGTGACATCTTAAAGACTTATGAACTGATATGTTTTGTCTCTTATGTTTACTGTGATGGCCAACTTATTCAAACTGAAAATTCACTTTTGAGGTTCTTGCAGATTGTGAATCCATTTAAACGCTTTTTAATTTCAAACTTTACAGGAACCCGTAAAGCGCCTCCATAATTCAGAGAACAACCCACACAAATACGATCCACAAACCGGGTAAGACTGCGTATTGTATACTGTAAATGTTAGTTTAATCTACCACTATATGGATTTGAAATACTAAAACTGAATTTCATTAATGATGCCTGCAACTTTTTCCCCCAGAATAAATTCATCACATAACCTGGCTGTGACCACTTATCTCTTCAAAGAATTAAGGACAACTTTTACAGACGTTGACCCTGAATGTGCAAAAGGTAATCTTAAAGATGTTGTAATCATTTTAATGTCCTCTGTTTTACTTAGTTTTATTGGCATTACATTTATTTATGATTTATTTAACAGGTTGCAAGACGTATTTTGAGACTTTGCGGAGGAAGTATTCTTTGGCTCAGCCTGAAAAGGCCAAGAAAAGAAACACTATGAAGAACACTGCAAAGAACCGTCAAAGAAAGAGACGGGTAAGTTAAGAAACTGGTTAAGCAGTTGTTGTTTTTTTCTTCTTCAGAATGTAACTGTCCTCCTCTCTGTGTTTTAGTGGTTAAATTACTGTCATGTTTTGCAGTTGCTGGAGACCATGTCCAGTGTTGTACAAACCCAACACATAAAGGGAACTGTGGAAGACTGCAACAATAGAACTGATGTCTGATGAAGATGCTATTGTTGATGGAAGGCCAGTGTGGATGCTGAGGTCTCCACCAAACAGAACCACAGAGTTATCTGCTCTCTGCCAGGTACTACAAACCAGACTAGAGGCTGACCCACGCTACGTCACACCACCAGTGCATCATGGCAGTTTGAAAAAAATAATATTTACATATATACACTTTAATTTCTATATTTATTTATTGATTTTAAATTGTTTTATATTGTATACTTTGTATATTTGTTCCTTTTTGATGTGCATGTTGCTGATCTCCACGTTTTGTATTTTATTCCTTTACACCTTTGTTAACATTTCTTTTTCCCCATTCATTTTAATGTATGTTTATAATGTTCATGTTATATTTGTTTTTGTTCCTTTAAATTTTCATCCCCTCAAATATTTTTGTTCCCCCATTCCTTTTTAATGCTTGTTTATAATGCTCTTTGTAATGTTTTATTTACCTTAATAAAAATGTCAGACTTTCTCATTGTTCTTTGTGTGTGTTTTTAAAATTATATTTGAATGTATTAAAATTGGGGTAAGGGGGGGTTAGTGTATACTGAGCAATATCTGTATAGCTGGCCTATAACCAATCAAATCACTGTGCGAAAAGGCCTAGGGTGGGTTATGTTCTAAAAGTAACCAATCAAATCACTTTCCTGGGTTTTCAATGTATCCTGTCCTCCAATAGTGGTCTGGGTAATGGGAGTGGTTTTAAAAGAAAAGGACCAATAGGGGGGAAGGCCAAAAGGTGCACAAAGGTGTGAAAATGTTCTCTTGAAAAAACCTTTGAGGGATTACTTGCCATGGCAACAAATGGCTGTAGCACGGGAGTATACGTCCACAACATACATCCGATTTGGTATCATTTCGGATGTATACGGATATATACAGACCCATGGAATTTGAGCTATCCGGCCAGTATACTCCCGGATTCTTCCGAATTCCAGCAGTGTATACAGGAGTATACTGGTCCGGATACACCTCTTTTCATGCAGTGTATATTAATCTGTTGATAGGTTATAGACTTTCTACTGATATAAACTGTTTTTCACTTTAATTAGATAGTCCTAAAATATATCTACTAACGCTTAGTTGAGAATGTCTATTAATAGTCTACTGATCATAAACAATTTATTTGTTGACAAGCAACAGATCTAATCTTTAGTTGACTATCAACAGATTATCTACAAATGGTTAACAATTTTTAAAACAGCTTTAAATCAGCTAAAATAATCATTAATTTGATGCACATCAGACCCCTTGAGTAGGATATACAGTATCATATAGGCTACTTCATATGCTGACATGACTGTTGACATTTAACTGACAGAATGATCTTAAGTTGTTGGTACTCAATCTACAGAAAGTTAGTTGACAATTGAAAGTTAGTCGACAATTGGTTAATAACCTGTTGCAAAATAATATTGACAGTCAACAGGCACTTTTTTGTAAAATCTGTAGATTAACACTTGAATTGTACCTTATAGTCTATAGGCAGTCAGTTGAACGTATTTTTCTTGTCAGTTGAAACAGTGTTGTTGAATGTCAACTGATGCACTGTTGACAAGCTACTGAATGGCTACTCATAACTAGTAAAGTCTCAACAAACGGACTATCAAAATAAAGTGTTACCGAATGGTTTTTTTTTTTTTTTTACAACTTTTAAGAAATCCTTTATATTATATCAAATATTCTGGGCATTTATGCAGATTCACTAACCAACAACATAAATCGAAGTCAGAAAGAAGGATTTTAATGAGTTCAGTGATCAAGTTCAAATGATGATTGTCATAACATAACCAGCACCATCAGATCACTTTTTTCTTTGTTCAACTGGTGATTACAATTCAGAAACAACAGACAAACAAAATCTAAAGTTAATAATATATGGGTCAAGAGTCCAACTAAAGCAACCATTGATCGTCATAACGGTAACTTACAATTTGTGATTTTCTCCTTCAGTGATTCTGCTTGTTAACATCAGGTGTCTTCAATAATGTTCAATCATCACTAAATTAATTACTTAATTATCTCATTAACTTAAACACTCTTGAGTGTGGACTCATACACTCCCAGGAGTGTTAATTTAACACTGGAGTTTTTGCTGTGTACAAAGAGCCGTAGTTAACTGACAAGCTGAGCCATATCGCATTAACCCTCAGATGGTCCTCGTAATTTCTGACCGAAACATTTTCTGTTTTGAATTTCTAAAAATCACAGCCTCATCGGAATGTTATGAAACTTGGTGACTTTTATGGCATTAGGTATGTGAATACAAAAAGAAATTGAGGTCATGATCCGAGCATGCTAAGTGGTCGTAAAAAAAATAGTGACGATTTTGGTCTTTCGGTCAAAAATGAGTGACCCATAGGAAATGAATGGGAAATTGACAAAAAAAATAATAATTCACCAAATTTTTGTGTGTATAATCTACAAATCGGCCTCAATCCTAAAAAAAAGTACACCGCTGTAAAGGGGTGACACTCTACAACATCAAGAGTACAAAAAAGACACACCCACCCACCCACACACACACTTTTATACACATAAACACGAATAAATTTTGATTACAAAAAATCCGTTTAGAATTTTTAAAAATCACAGCTTCATCGGAATGTTACGAAACTTGGTGACTTTTATGGCATTAGGTATGTGCACACACAAAAAAAATTGAAGTCATGATTCGAGCATGCTAAGTGGTCGTAAAAAAATAGTCACACTTGTGGTCTTCGGTCAAAAATGACCCCCATAGGAAATTAATGGGAAACTGAAAAAAAAAATAAAAAAAAATGTAATATTATTTTACATAAAGTGTTATAATTTAATGAATTGCATTTTTTGTAACAAATTCTGTAAAAAAAAAAAAAAAAGTAAATGTGTCCATAAACAGCTGGGGAATTCACATGCCTCTCCATAGAGAACTGTAGATGCCATCTAGTGGTTACACCATGGTTCTACGCTTTCTCTCCATACTCTCTTGAATGCGCATGCGTCGCGTCTGAGCGCGTTGTTGTCTTTGGAGCTCCATCGATTGATTTATAATTCTTGATTTCTCTTTAAACTCACTTACAACGAACATTTTCTACTTTTCCTCACCTCATAGTTATAACGCGGATTGTTGAGCAGACGCGTCTCAAGCCTATCCAACGCTGGATACTCTTATAGGTTACGTCCGTGGATCACGGCTGAACGCGTCTTCTCCGCACTCATTTACAAACAAACATTTTTTCGCCTATCGTGCGTCTACTCTACACCCGTACCACTGAAAAGACGGATTATATCCAAGACTTAAGCCATAAATTAGTATTAATATTGATAGCACCACTGGTAGCGTCGTTGCTAACTTAACTTACTGTCCATCTGTTAAAATGGCGAATATATCAAATGTAAGTAGTCTACCTTTTGGTGCAGGTGAGGACACATTTGAGCTGCACGCGGTGCAGTCTGAGCTGGAAGCTGTTGAGAAACAGATCCACGACCTTTTAGTAAAAAAAGCCGAGCTGATAGACCGGCGGTTAGCTCTTGAAACATCACGTGCCGAGGCACACAAATCAGAGATTAACGTTACTAACCCGCTGACTCCGACCTCGTCTACTCCGTGCGTTCCTCAACATCGGTCCCGAACGTCGAGGTCGCGATCAGCCATGGTCTCGTTCACTCCGGCTCCAACATGCCATCACGAAGCCTGGATTTTTCCGCAGCGGAAGACGCGAGCCAGGTCTAGACCAAGAAAACTCTCTCCGACCCTCCCGGTTTTTGAGATATCCACACAAAACCGCTTCTCCCCTCTTCGCGAAACAGAACGCGATGCTGTGATCATCGGCGATTCCATCGTTCGACACATACACGTTACGTTAAATAAAAGTAAGGTGCATAGTCACTGCTTTCCTGGTGCTCGTGTTTCTGAAATCGCTGCTCACGTTCCCGAGATTTTGAACGAGCGCGTCGGAACTGTTGTCCTGCACGCGGGAGGGGCCGACATCAGACTGCGCCAGACGGAGGTTCTGAAGAAAGACTTCAGGAATCTGATCGATACGGTACGCAGCACATCGCCTGATATAACGATTATTGTGTCAGGACCGCTTCCCACGTACCGACTAGGTCATGAAAAGTTTAGTAGATTATTTGCGCTTAATGAATGGTTAATGTCATGGTGCAATGAGCAGAAACTTCTCTTTGTAAATAATTGGAATCTGTTTTGGGAGCGTCCTAGGCTTTACCGTGCTGATGGCTTACACCCAAGCAGATTCGGATCGGATCTTCTGTCAGATAACATCTCCAAAATGTTAAATACCTTTTGACTAGTAACCAAAAGTCCAAATCATAGTCTCTGCTGCACCAGTTTAACTGATATAAATAGTGTAGAACATTGCATAGAAACTGTGTCTATTCCTCGTTTAGTGAGATCAAATCATAAATCTACTGCAGGATCTAGAAAAAATCTAATTGTTATTAAACCAGAAAATGTTGCTATTGGTAATCAAAAACAATTTTTAAAGCTAGGTCTTCTAAACATTAGATCACTCACACCTAAGGCAGTTATTGTAAATGAAATAGTCACAGATAATAGCTTCGATGTACTTTGCCTTACTGAAACCTGGCTTAAACCAAATGATTATTTCGGTTTAAATGAGTCTACTCCAGCAGGATACTCCTATAAGCACGAGCCCCGTCTGAATGGTCGTGGCGGCGGTGTTGCAACAATCTATAGAGATTTTCTCAATGTTACTCAGAAAACGGGTTATAAGTTTATTTCATTTGAAGTACTTGTACTAAATGTTACGCTCTTAGATGTTCGAAAAACATCCCTATTATCTCTAGCCTTGGCTACCGTATATAGACCGCCTGGGCCTTACGCTGATTTCCTAAAAGAGTTTGCAGTTTTTCTCTCAGACCTATTAGTTAACTTCGATAAAGCATTAATTGTTGGAGACTTTAATATCCATGTAGATAATCAAAATGATGCGTTAGGGGCTGCGTTTACTGATTTATTAAACTCCTTTGGGGTCAAGCAAAACATTACCGGACCGACTCATCGATTTAATCATACACTCGATTTAATTATATCACATGGAACCGATCCAACCGATATAGATATCATTCCACAAAGTGACGATGTCACTGACCATTACATGGTAACTTGCATATTACGTACTCCTGTAATATATCATGCTGCGCCGCGTTATCAATTAGGTAGAACAATCCTTCCATCCACCATAGATAATTTTTCAAACAGCTTATCGGATCTGTCTCAGCTGCTCAGTGAACCCAAACAAACAGATGAACTTGAGGAATTAACTAGCACTATGAGCACCATTCTCTCTGGATCATTGGATATTGTTGCGCCCATTAGATTAAAAAAGGTCAGAGAGAAAAGTAAAGCACCATGGTACAACCATACTACGCGTGTTCTAAAGAGAGAAACACGTAATTTAGAGCGTAAATGGAAACAAACCAACTTAGAGGTCTTTAGAATCGCATGGAAAGACAGTATGTCACGTTATAAAAAGGCCCTAAAAGCGGCCAGGGCTGAGCATCTATGCAAACTAATAGAAAACAACCATAACAATCCTAAGTTCTTATTTAACACAGTGGCGAGACTAACAAATAAACAGATGTCTCCTGAACAAAATATTCCATTACAGTTTAGTAGTAATGATTTCATGAAGTTCTTCACTGAGAAAATAGAAAACATCAGAACCACAATTGTAAACGTTCAATCCTCAATCGCGCCTTATAATTCAGCCTCAATTATCACCCCGCAAGAACAATTACAGTGCTTTACAACTATAGAACAAAAAGAGTTAAATAAACTTTTTACTTCATCTAAAACAACAACATGTTTACTAGATCCTATACCAACTAAACTATTGAAAGAAGTGTTACCTGTAGTGGAAGAGCCTCTCCTCAATATTATTAACTCGTCTTTATCTTTAGGTTATGTTCCAAAAACATTTAAAATGGCAGTTATAAAACCTCTCATTAAGAAACCACAATTAGATCCGAATAATCTAGTAAATTATAGACCCATTTCAAATCTACCTTTTATGTCTAAAATACTAGAAAAAGTTGTGTCCGCTCAACTGGGCTCTTTCTTACAAGAAAATGACACCTATGAAAAGTTTCAGTCTGGGTTCAGGCCGCATCATAGCACTGAAACTGCGCTCGTTAAAATCACAAATGATTTACTTTTAGCTTCTGACCAAGGCTGTATCTCAATATTAGTTTTACTTGATCTTAGTGCTGCGTTCGATACTATAGATCATACAATACTCTTAGATCGACTACAAAATTATACTGGTGTTCAAGGACAAGCATTAAGCTGGTTTAGATCGTATTTATCTGACCGCTACCATTTTGTTTATTTAAATGGAGAAAAATCTATCATAACTCCAGTAAACTATGGAGTGCCGCAGGGATCTGTGTTAGGCCCTCTATTATTCTCAATATATATGCTGCCACTTGGAAATATTATAAGGAAACATGGAATTAGTTTCCATTGTTATGCTGATGACACTCAAATCTATATTTCAGCACGGCCAGATGAAAACGCTAAATTATCCAAATTGACAGAGTGTGTTAAAGATATAAAAGATTGGATGACGCATAATTTTCTTTTATTAAATCCAGACAAGACAGAGGTACTACTTATCGGTTCAAAAAACCACCCACAAAACCTCTCACAATACAACTTTAACATAGTAGGATGTCCTGTTACTTCATCCTCTACAGTAAAAGACCTGGGTGTTATATTAGACTGCAACCTGTCTTTTGAAAATCATATTTCATATGTTACAAGAACAGCCTTTTTCCACCTTAGAAACATTGCTAAGCTACGTAATATGCTATCTGTTTCTGATGCAGAAAAGTTAGTTCATGCATTCATGACCTCGAGACTAGATTACTGTAATGCGTTATTAGCCGGTTGTCCTGCATCCTCAATAAACAAGCTACAGTTAGTCCAAAATGCCGCCGCTAGAGTTCTAACTAGATCAAGAAAATATGATCATATAACACCGATTTTATCATCTCTACATTGGTTACCTATAAAGTCCCGTATTAATTACAAGGTATTGCTACTGACTTATAAAGCCCTAAACGGCTTAGCTCCAGTCTATTTAACGGATCTTCTATCGCCCTATAATCCATCGCGCTCTTTAAGGTCACTAAATTCGAGGCTTTTGGTCATACCTAGGATATCTAGGTCCACCAAAGGAGGGAGAGCATTTTCACATTTAGCACCAAAACTCTGGAATAGTCTTCTGGATACTGTTCGTTGCTCAGACTCGCTCTCCCAGTTTAAAACTAGATTAAAGACGCATCTCTTCAGCCAGGCATTCATATAATACTTTTAATCCTACAGTTAAATCCGACCTCTAGTTCATAAACGCCAGAGGAGAACTGGGCCCCGACTGAGCCCGGGTTCTCCCAAGGTTTTTTTTCTCCATTAGGTCACCTGATGGAGTTTTTCGGTTCCTTGCGACTGTTGCCTTTGGCTTGCTCAGTTGGGGATATTTGGGGATATTTAATTGAATTTATCAATCAACGATACTATTGATCAGCATTACCAAACGTAGACGTTCCACTAGAAACAAACATTGATGTATTGTTCTAATTTATTACTGTGAAGCTGCTTTGATACAACCTGTGTTGTGAAAAGTGCTATATAAATAAACTTGACTTGACTTGACTTGACTCTCACCAGATGGTGCTAATCTGCTTCAAACATTTTTTTTTCTTTTTGAAGGCCTAGACTCTATATTATACGGAGCCCCCCTAGTCCCACTTTGGCAAAAAAAATTATTATAACTATCTTGTGGCCTCAAGATAGTAACTCGTGGCCTCAAGATAGTATCTCGTGGCCTCAAGATAGTAACTCGTGGCCTCAAGATACTAACTCGTGGCCACGAGAAAGTGATTTTTTTCAAGAAACGTTCCTTTTAATGTTTCCATGGCGACGCGTCACGCGATACACCGCAGCCACAATAATACTGTATGACAGATGTGTCGCTTTTATTTCACTTTTCCTTTTTTATTCAAAATATTCACAAACTTGATTACCATGTCATCAACTAGCCCCTGAGAGTACGGCGCCACATTTAGAATGTTCAGTGCTGCCAGATCCAAACTGTGCTTTCGCGCATTGGCTGGCGCTGAGCCAGAGTCGGACGCGTTCAGCGCTGTCATCACAACTAAGCAGTGTTTTCAACTTCATAATGTTAATTTTTGGTTTCAGATATTTAAATACACATAAGCACGAGTAAAACAATACATTTGGAGTTTGTAAAACACACTGATGTCTGTGGAAGCAGCAATAACAATCTATTCAAATATAATTTGCTGACATGTGTTATTCATATTAGACAAACATAGTGCAAGACAAGGAACTATAAAGTTTACTCTATTCTTCTCAGTTCACCGGCCACTTTCTTGCATTTATTTCGGGAGAAACTGATGAATTCACGTGCTGTAAATCCGACGGACAACATTGCAGCGCCCATCATGTTATTATAGATCAAGATTATTTATAAAGGTTTTTAAACGACTAAACACACTCACTTACACGTATGTGAGAATCGGAATATCAGATAGGCTAGTTGATGACATGGTAAGCAAGTTTGTGAATATTTTGAATAAAAAAGGAAAAGCGAAATAAAAGCGACACATCTGTCATACAGTATTATTGTGGCTGCGGTCAATCGCGTGACGCGTCGCCATGGAAACATTAACATGGAAACGTTCGCCTTGAAAAAAATCACTTTCTCGTGGCCACGAGTTAGTATCTTGAGGCCACGAGTTACTATCTTGAGGCCACGAGATATACTATCTTGAGGCCACGAGTTAGTATCTTGAGGCCACGAGTTACTATCTTGAGGCCACGAGTTAGTATCTTGAGGCCACGAGTTACTATCTTGAGGCCACGAGTTAGTATCTTGAGGCCACGAGATACTATCTTGAGGCGACGAGTTACTATCTTGAGGCCACAAGATAGTTATAATAATTTTTTTTTGCCAAAGTGGGACTAGGGGGGCTCCGTAATATTAAACTAAGATACTGCATAAAAAAACAAACAAAAAAAAACATATATTTATATATATTTTTTTATTAATTTCAATGGCAAAAATAGACCATAAATATTAATAAATTCAATAAAATGATCTCAAAATACAAAATTAAAAAGAATAAATATTATAGAACAAAAATAAATTTCATTGGTTATATTGGGATTGAGGTAGTTTCATTTTTAGGCCTCCGGTCACTTCTGACCGGGAAGGCCCAGGATGTGACTCCGAAACGAAGACCGTCTGAGGGTTAATTATCGCTGGCGATACGTCCGCGATATTAATGCGATATGGCTCAGCTTGTCAGTTAACTACGGTTCTTTAAATGCCGCTCCATCTGAAAGCAGGTGATGGCGATTTACTACTAATCAAGGAACCGGCTTTACTGACGAGATGCGCATAACAATATCGCGATTTAAATCGCCCAGCCCTAGAAAATACAGTCATACAGGTAATAAAAATTGCTTGTATGATCATTCTATTATACAATTGATGAATCAATTTTACATGTAAGTGCTTGAAATGTAAAGTCAACTACTCACACAACAATAAATAAACACTTAGTGCAGCAAAATAAATCTTTGCTCAAAATAAGTGTGTACACAAAATGTGGGACAGAATGTGCAAAAGTGAATAGAAGTTAAAAATCAACCAAGAACCAAAACATTATAATTTAAATTTAAATAAATTTACACTGTAAACACATAAGGCCTATTCATTTGATTTATTTTAAATATAAGTAATATACATGTGCCTCTTAGAAAGCAAAACTTTAGTATGGTTAATGTACAAATTAATTGCCTAACCTTTTTTGCATCTTTATGTTGACTGTCTTTGAATTTGTTGCACATAATATTCTTAAAATAAAAGCCTTGTTACATACCCTGCCTTGGAGAAATAGATTCTTCGTCACAGTTCTGTGGAGAGAGGCTAAGGTCTGTTCTCCAGGAAATGAAGCACATTGAGGAATGTGTTAGTTGTTGCCAAGTTTCTATCTGAGTAAGCCCTTCCCCTAAAGCTGTGAAAAGTCATTTCGATTTTTTACCCATATAAAGGTTGTGGGAATATTTATGTCTTTGTTTTGTCATTCTATAATTAGGGGTACATGTCATGTCCATGGACTCTATCATCAATTTTACAAAATTTTCATTAACTTTTCACTTCAAGCAATGATCACTTTTATATGAGGGGATATTTCTAATTAATTTAATACAAAAATCCAACAGATACCCAACTTTATTAAATTGTGGGACAGAATGTGCAAAAGTGAATAGAAGTTAAAAAAATCAACCAAGTACCAAAACATTATAATTTAAATTTAATTAAATTTACACTGTAAACACAAGGCCTATTCATTTGATTGTTTTAAATATAAGTAATATACATGTGCCTCTTAGAAAGAAAAACTTTAGTATGGTTAATGTACAAATTAATTGCCTACCCTTTTTTTTTTGCATCTTTATGTTGACAGTCTTTGAATTTGTTGCACATAATATTCTTAAAATAAAAGCCTTGTTACATACCCTGTCTTGGAGAAATAAAGGTAGATTCTTCGTCACAGTTCTGTGGAGAGAGGTTAAGGTCTGTTCTCCAGAAAATGAAGCACATTGAGGAATGTGTTATGTTGCCAAGTTTCTATCTGAGTAAGCCCTTCCCCCAAAGCTGTGAATGGTCATTTCGATTTTTTATACAATCAATATGAATAATACAAATTATTTCAGGAAAATACAATATTTGTCATATGCAATTCATATAGACTACATGTACGTTATTCTTCTATTACATCATATTGTTATTCATACTGCCATTTTATTGCCACAACTTAATGTTTAAATTAATTTATCACAGAGAGAAATTAAACACACACTGTTAGGCTTGTATTTGTGCACGTAACATGAAACTGTCTATGGAATATATGGTGGCTGTTGCGTCTGACGAGGCTTCTTCCACAGAGTTTTGGCTGATTTATTTTTCACTAAACACCGGATAGCGCTGTTCTCTACACTCTCGAAGCTTTGACTCTATTCCCGCACATTCAGAAGAAAAGCCTCAGAGCTTCAACAGGCTTCATTTGCTCATCCCTACTCTTTGCATGACTAAAGCATAACCGCATTATAACAACAAATGTACAGTAGTTATACATTCACTGAAACACAACTACTGTCTTTAAATTAAAGCAACTTAAGCATATTATCAGTGTTTCTTACTCTTCTGGACTGAAGCACAGTCTCTAGGCTACTCTTTAGCACAATGGTGACCCACAAAACTCATAACAAAAACCGTTTTATCCCAGCAGAACATCAAACACTAACAGATCTCTCAAGATCTCAGCAGAGGAGAGTTAAACAGCAAAAACAGCATTATCAGCTTTCCCACTCTGCAACCCACAAATGAGTCACAACCTCAAATACAGTTTTCAAATTTCTTAGTTAATATCTGTCAATAATAGTAAATGGAAAGTCTCCAACATGACTGAAAAAAACAAACAAACAAAAAAAAACGTGTGGTTATATGGCCAGATGTCCTCACCAGTGATGCGCGGGTCAATGTATAAACAAACTGCACCCGACCGACGTTTTCAACCAGGGCTGGACTGGGACAGAAAATCGGCCCTGGCATTTTGGCCCAGACTGGCCCACTACATATGATCATAAACACCACCCATCTTTGCACGCCTTTGAATATGTTTTTGTTTAACTCCTATTCATTAAAACCACTAATGCCATGTAATGAGTGAGTATAAACGAGTGAGAGTTAACAGATGAAATAAGTACAAAATTGTAATTTATTAATACAGTCGAACTATACTCCACAGTGATGAATCCAAAAAACAAGCTATAAGCTGCATTGACAGTGTTTCTCAAAGGAATTTTGGTAAAACTGTGGTGGGTGGACCTCTAGGGGGGTTTGGGGGCATGGTCCCCATAAGAATTTTTTTTGCATTTTAATGTTAAATTCATCAATCTGGTGCAGTTTGAGGGTTCAAAATTAAAAGCTCCAACCCATATTCAGTGTGCAAGTATAACAAAGAAAACAAATCAAACCTCTTTTAATAACAGTGTCTGTCTATATTACACTACTACATAATAATAGTTATAATATTAATCTCATGATAGTAGCCTATATATTGTAAAAAATAATGCATCGAAAAATAAAGAAAACTTTCATAATTAGTTTTGTACTAAACTTGAAAGAGATAAGCACATGATCTTTTATTTTGACGGAAACTGCATCGAGCTTTTATTTTGGCTGAAAACATGGATACAAACGTGACGTGTCTCATTAAACTTCTAGTAAATTGCTGTAATTGTCAACTATGCAGATGTGGAAATAATCTGTAACCGGGTTATGGGTTCCTACACTCATAGCCAAAGTGTTTTGAAAGTAGTTCTGCTTACCGCGGACTCTACGTTACCAGTGATGGGAATAACGGCGTTATAAATAAACGGCGTTACTAACGGCGTTATTTTTGTCAGTAACGAGTAATCAAACTAATTACTGTTTCCTCCGTTACAACGCCGTTGCCGTTACTGTCAATAAAAATGCGGCGTTACTATAATTGAGCTCACTGAAGCGGTTTTCATCCGAGTAGGCTCTCTCTAAGCCAGCGCGCTCGACAGTGCGCGAGAGAGACTGAGTGTGTCCACGTGCTCGACAGTGCGAGAGAGAGACCGTTATCCGAGAAAGCGCTCGACAGTGCGCGAGAGAGACCGAGTGTGTCCGAGAAAGCGCTCGACAGTGCGCGAGAGAGACCGAGTGTGTCTGAGAAAGCGCTCGACAGTGCGCGAGAGAGACCGAGTGTGCCCGAGAAAGCGCTCGACAGTGCGCGAGAGAGACCGAGTGTGCCCGAGAAAGCGCTCGACAGTGCGCGAGAGAGACCGAGTGTGTCCGAGAACGCGCTCGACAGTGCGCGACAGAGACCGAATGTGTCCGAACAACGAGCATAAATACTTGAATACTTTACTTTATAAATAAATTACACATTTCAGCATTAGAATAATCTCTGTAGCATATTGGTATCATATGCAATGTTTTAATTAGTTTATATAGCCTAACATAAACTCCAAAATAACCTGCAGGGAACGTTCAAACATGGCTATTTGTTTGACCGGTTGTTAACACGACTAGAATTTGGCTAACCTCTGATGATGACGTTCTCTGTAGGTTATAAAAATAAAGCCCCAAAAGATTATATTTTATTATTATTATTTATGTTGGTACATTGTTCAGTATTATATTGAGAGCACTTTTTGTTAAACTTAATATTGTGAGGAAGAAAATACTTCAAGTAGGCAATACAGTCTACCAGTTGTGTAAAGGTGTGTGAGTTTTATCATTTTAATGATATGCACTAGTGTATGTGTAAGAAGGCTATATTTTCTATGACAATTTATTTATTTTTGGTACATTTCTTAAGAAGCATGTTCTATTTAGTGTCTATTTAATTCATTTAACATTTCATATTGGGGTATCCAAGAAATTTCTTATATTTACACTTTTTTTTTTTTTTTTAAAGTAACGCAATAGTTACTTTACCCGGTAATTAGTTACTTTTGTAATGATGTAATTCAGTTACTAACGCAGTTACTTTTTGTGAGAAGTAACTAGTAACTATAACTAATTACTTTTTTTAAGTAACTTGCCCAACACTGTACGTTACACTTTCTCATCTCTCTCTGCTGATCCTCCTCACTATCCTTATCATCAGCCACTGGAGCTGATAAAGGTCCTGCTGCTGCAGAAAACATTATATATCTTGACACATTTTACAGCGTCTGCTTGAAGGGCCTGTATCTATTTTTCACGCTATTTCTCTGCACATTCCTTGCGTTTCCTCTCCATCTCTCAGACTATTTTGACAGCACACACTTGACACTGCACGCTCGCTCAGAGCCCAGAGGGGGAGGTGTTTAATGATGTGATTGGGCCAGCCCAGTGTCAATCAAGATAACAACCAATGGGCCGCTGATCTACGCGTTTCATGGGCCGGTCTGTCAGTGGAAAAAAAAACTAACGCTTACTTTTTTTTTTGACCAATGCATTACACCGGCACTAACCCAGCGCTGTCAATTAAACAAAACAAAACGAATGGGCCGCCGATGTACGAGTTTTATGGGCCGTCAAAAAAAAAAAAAAAAAAGTATGAGATGTATCGGCCCAAAAGCACGTCGGCCCACCGGGCATTTGCCCGGTATGCCAGATTACCAGTCCAGCCCTGTTTTCAACTAACCCGCCCGCAACTCGGACCGCAAAAAAGAAAAAAGAAAATATTGTACCCGACCCGCTTCCTGACCCGCATTTTTTTTAAAGTAGCTATAATGCTCATCGTAGCGTCTTAATATAACTTAATATTCTAATTTTGTCAAGAATTATAAAAAATCGTCAATATAAGCTCATAATTTGTACTAAAATAGTCTAAATGTTTAGTTTTAAAAACAAATTTAAAAAGCTGGCTATGTCTATTTTGATGTTTCTGCGAAAGTTCAGCAGAGGTTCGGGTTTGTTCCGATCAGAGCTCGTGAGCGGAGAGCGCATTTCTGAATATTCCGCTCCGCTCATGGCCGTAGCCAGCTATGAGGTCACCGAGGTCCGGACCTCGGTCATTTTTTTATATTCAAAAATAAAATTTCAAGCTCTCTGAATGATTAATTAGCCGTTTAAACCGCGTCATATGTGTGTTTGCAATTTATGTCGCTGCGAGAAGGTAGATCAGTGAACGGGGCTTGAGAGCGTGTTGTGAGCATAGACTGTAAAAAATGCGGCAGAGCGCTTTATGTCACTTTATTATAATTTATAAATAAAGCGCAAAAGAAACTACAAGCATGATGCAACAGCATCGTAGTTGATGTCAATTTGAAAGTCATGAAATGACCAAAAAGTGCCAATAAACTTTTTTTTCTTTTACATTTCCGATAATGGCGCGTATAATTTGCACTAAGTGCCTGTCTTTTTAGCAAAAAAGGCACCCACAACTAAATAGCTACAGTTGCACGGGTCGTTGGGCGTGCGTGAGGTGCTTGAAACTAAGTAGCTTTTGACGCGTTCGACTCGAGTTCGAATCCGCCTTTTGCCGAACTCGCTCTTCTCCCTCTTCTCCCTTTTCCCAATACACATGAGATGTAAAATGTATAGCCTAACATAAAGGTCTCTAGCGTTATATTTTGCCAACGAACTAATATCGAAACCGTGATATGGTTTTGTGCTTTATAAAACAGCACAAGACTTTAAGTATCCTATATAGGCATTATGTTTGTGCTGCGTGATTTAAAGAAAAGTGCGCACTTTGCTCACGCGATCAAAGGGTTTATTTCTTGCAAGTGAAGACATTAGGACAAAAGTATTGTAATTTTCCTATAGTGTAATGTAAAATATACTTTTGAAATATTCATTTTCATTTATTAGGCTATATTGATTTTATGTCATAGGAATAATTATAGAAATCATTATTATATTATTATACTAATTGTTTGGCATACTAAAACACCAGTTATAATGTAATGTAGACTGAAACTCCATATCATAACTAAAAAATATGTTTGAGCCCCCTTTAATGTCCAGGTACAAGTCAATGTTTTTTATTTGTGCACAGTTCATGGGTTGAAGCCCGTTGAAGCTCTTAATTTTGAGCTCTCAAAGAGCACCAGATTGATGCATTTAACCTTAAAATGTACAAAATTTTCTTGCGGGGGAGCATGCCCCCGAACCCCCCTAGAGGGACAGAGGTTTACCCAACATAGTTTTACAAAATCCTATATGGGAAAGATCTATCATTTATGAACTTTACTCCAGCATAGTACAACAAAGTTCCTTTTAAGTCAGTAAACTAAAACTCTTAATGCAAAATTAAAATGTCCTTGGACAAACTATACATTAGGCCTGCCTAAGGGGGGGCCTACAAGACATTGATTGTGCCCAGGGGCCTCTGAATTCTTAATCCGGCCCTGCACCTCACCTCGGACCTCACTAATTTTCAAACCCTGGTTACGGCCTTGGCTCCGCTCATGGTCGCTCGCCCAACCCAGATGGCCTGCTGGTTCGAAAATATGTGGAATAAGGGCTACCTCCGACTAATTTTTTTTTCTTGTCGACTAGTTGTTCATTTAAGCCATTCGTGGACAAATCGCCCCTTTATATTAAATTAATTACTTAAATAGGCTAGCCTACTCGAATAAGCGTAATGACCGCACGCATAAAGCTTGCCACAAAGAACCGGTTAAAGTAATGATTATGAATGTGTCTAAATTAGCAAGGAGACATTTAATTGTTTAGTAATAAACTGGTGTTTTCTGTGTCGCTGCAAAGATGAAGTTGACAATGCGGAGATTGCGGACTCGCCATGAACGCCAGAGAGAAATGCACAGGATTCGCCTATAATCAGAGAGTAGGCCTATAGCCTATTTATTTTGGTTTGAATATTTTCGTTTAAAAGTAGACATTTCAAGCTTTCTGTAATATATAGCCTATATTTATCAAATCTGTGAGGCACAAGTTGAGTTTCGGCAACCTCCAGTTCACATGCAGTGATCGCGTACCGGCGCCTTATTTTGCCTGCTATAGGCTATTTGCTTCATATTTAATAAATACGGGCAGTTCATTGATAAAACATTGATCAAAATTAAGATACAATTTATACAAAACGAAAATCTTTTAAAAAGAGTTTTCTATAAAACAAAACTTAATGAAGTCGTCAAAATCATGTTTTACCAAAAACAGCGCCGTTGAGGGCGCCAGCGCCTCTGCCTCTCAGTGCCTCTGCTTCGCGAGTGGATGATAGCCCTGAAGACGCCTAGCAATGATATACCTTTAGTGGTACAGTAGTATACCTTTAGTTAAGTTATCGCAGCGCGCTAAGAGACAATGTTATCGGAAAATGCAGCCCAGGTATATGCATAATGGAGATTCCAAAGCTCTCTTCTTTGGTCAGAACCATGGAGAGCGATCGCGGATTTACTTTTACAATGCAACACAATATTTAAAGAGCTGTCAAGATTTAATCAAGCTATTAAAATCTATATTATGTATACGCACAGATAATATAACAGTAGGCTATATTAGTCAATATTTTTTTATTAGGTTAAGCAGTGATTGGATAACGTTTTTTTATTTTATTTTTATTTAACGTTTTTAATTTAAGGCCCACCCACAATTGGTCTGGCTTATCCAAAACTGGATAATTGTATCCGTGCCTGGTTGGTCGTGCCAGTTTTGTGGTTATCAAATGTGTAAATAGCATCCCAAGAAGTAGCCTACACATGACAAAACCAGCACTTTGGTCATCATCTTTCATTATTTCGGCAAATGTCTCCCACACTTTGCTCTTTCTATTTGTGTATTTGCGGAGCTTCCACTCCCCAGTCTTCACCTTTTTTCTTGCCGCCTCCATCTCTACCTGCAGACTGAGCTCGTGCGTCATCTTCGCGCCAGTTATTCAGCCAATAAAGTGTAAATGAAATTTAAAACGTATTCATAGAAAATTGTGTCTAGAACTATATCAATTACAAAGGTTTAATTGGCATCTTTATTTCAAACGACCCGACCGACCGCGACCCAAATATCATTAAAATTATTTTTGGATGACTCGTAACCGCGGGTAACCGCGGGTGACCGCAGGCACCCGCTCATTTCGGATCAACCCGCGCATCACTGGTCCTCACATATAGTGACATATTATGACAACTGATTAGTGAGGGACATTTTACTGCTCCACACTAGTTTAAAAAGGATTATAATTCAGACAAAACATGTTTGTTTTTTAAATCTAGTGTTTCACACGTTTATTTGATGGGTAAGTTCAGGGACAGTTGTTGGGTTAGGAGAGAGAGAGAGAGAGAGAGAGAGAGAGAGAGAGAGAGAGAGAGAGAGAGAGAGAGAGAGAGAGAGAGAGAGGTTGTGTGGGTACAATGAGTAAAGGAAATACACATGATGTTTCTTGTAAGTGTCTGTGCTTATTTCAAACAATTTGTTCATGTGGATTTAAACTCTGAGGCTCTGTCTGGACATGCATATTTCATTTTCTTTATTTTCTTTGAATAATTTTATGTTAAACATGTTTCTTGTGGTCTGAATAAATTTATGCAATAATTTGTCGTATTTGTGTAGCATTTAAAACTACACACTGGGTTCCAAAAGACTGAGGCCAATAAAATGATTCGATTTTAAAATACTTTATTTCCTGTCTGTGGCATAATGAGCTGAAAGTCCATTGGTCCGCATTTTAAGGTTATGTGACGTCATTAACCTGCTCTTGTATTTAGGCTCCTTGTGCGTCTTCTGTGAACCCTCGCCTGTTTGTTTTATGTTGCACGCTGCTGTGACCGCTCCCAGCGCGTCTTTTGGAAACTTTCGCCTACACAGTAAATTCCCCAGTGTTAAATCAGCACTGCTCAGAGCACATATGGTCCCACTCTACATGGTGTTAAAGTAACACTGAAGCAGTGTTAAAGTTAATGAGACAATTAAGAGAGAGAGAGAGAGAGAGAGAGAGAGAGAGAGAGAGAGAGAGAGAGAGAGAGAGAGAGAGAGAGAGAGAGAGAGAGAGAGAGAGAGAGAGAGAGGATTGTGTGGGTACAATCAATGAGTAAAGGAAATACACATGATGTTTCTTGTAAGTGTCTGTGCTTATTTCAAACTATTTGTTCATGTGGATTTAAACTCTGAGGCTCTGTCTGGACATGCATATTTCATTTTCTTTATTTTCTTTGAATAATTTTATGTTAAACATGTTTCTTGTGGTCTGAATAAATTTATGCAATAATTTGTCGTATTTGTGTAGCATTTAAAACTACACACTGGGTTCCAAAAGACTGAGGCCAATAGAATGATTCGATTTCAAAATACTTTATTTCCTGTCTGTGGCATAATGAGCTGAAAGTCCATTGGTCCGCATTTTAAGGTTATGTGACGTCATTAACCTGCGCTTGTATTTAGGCTCCTTGTGCGTCTTCTGTGAACCCTCGCCTGTTTGTTTTATGTTGCACGCTGCTGTGACCGCTCCCAGCGCGTCTTTTGGAAACTTTCGCCTACACAGTAAATTCCCCAGTGTTAAATCAGCACTGCTCAGAGCACATATGGTCCCACTCTACATGGTGTTAAAGTAACACTGAAGCAGTGTTAAAGTTAATGAGACAATTAAGTGATCAATTGAGTGATGATTGAGCATTAGTGATGAACAACTGTTGTTGTTAACAAGCAGAATCACTGAAGGAAAGAGAAACAGTACACAGCAAAAACTCCAGTGTTAAATTAACTCTCCTGCTGTTGTATAGTCCAGGGGTCAGAAAGTAGAAGTCCTGCCATATGTTTATTCCACCCATGACCAGCTGAACAGCTGATTTCTATCTCCTGGCTGAAAAACTGCTAATTAGCAAATCCAGGTGATCGGAACAAAATTCTGAGCAGGACTTTTACTTTCTGAACCTGGACTTTACACCTCTGAAAAGAACAGAAAAAGAGACGAGCAGAAACACAAGAGCTACAACTGACTTCAGACACAGTCTTAGATGAAATCAACTGAAGAGAAAAGAAGACATTAAATCTGTGAAGATCTCAGCAGAGGAGGATTTAAACAACTCCACAAACAGCATTACCAGCTTCACTTATTACTAACCAGACTGACTTTATTTCTGTTAGAACTCCTTATTGAGATGTTTAAGTTGGAGTTACCATAACAGTGATTAGCGTTTCCATTAGTTGGGCTCTTAACTCTTAATATGTTTATTGGCCGCTATGACAGTATGTTTGTCAAAAAATTTGCAGCTGCAAAGAAAGCTAAATTTAATCAAGGCAGGTGATGATTGTTACCTGTTCAGGGCTCCAGACTAATTTTTTGCCTTGGTTGCACTGGAGCGCCTAACTTTTTTATTTAGGTGCACCAGCACAAAATTTGGGTGCACCCAAATTTTTCCTCGGCTGTATCACCTTTAACGCCACAATTTTAAGGTCACCTTTTTATCACGCTCTATACACATTCACATATATTATGTAAATGAATTTAAAAAAGAAGGTGTAGGTAAAAACTTTTATTTATTTTTTGAAGCACAATTATTTACGGTATTCCTACTCTTACCGATACTGCTTATCGATACAGTACTTTAACTGTATTCTTATGGTTCTTTTTGTTTTATATATAATAAACAAAGATAAACAATAGATAAACAAAAGATAAACAATTAAACAAAGATACACTTTATATAGGCCTACAGTGCTTTAATTTCAGGAAGGCCTACTACTGTTCAGTAGGGCTGTTGGAACGAATTCCGAAATTCGAATATAATTCGAATATTTAAAAAATCAATACTATTCGAATGCTGAAGTTCCTATTCGAATATTGCTTTATGTATATTTAAAAAAGAAAATTATGCAATCTTTCTCGCTTACACGCATGTGAAAATGAAATGCTTTTGTTTCGTCTGATGAACAATAGGCTACCGTTTTTGAATCGTAACACAATTGTGCACGTTATCCACGCTGTATCATAACAATACAAAAATCGCGGAGAGCAATGTCTCCACGGAAACGGAGATCACCACTCCTGACAATTTGATTCCCAGTCCACACTACAACGTGAAAACGGAGTTTTCAAATGTAGCCTATCCACTTTGGAGTGCGTTTACGAAAAAGCTTCGTTTTCATTAATAAAAACGCCGTCTCAGTGTGGACGGAAGGCCAAAACGGAGAGAAAAATATACATTTTCAAACGAAAACGTTTACCAGCTGTCCGCAAAAAGGAGATAACAGACAAACTGACACGGTTTATCTGTGAAGATATGAGACCGATCAACATCACGCATTTGCGATCCATAAGACTGTGTAATGTCGTAAATATTAATAATAGGATGATTTGAGCATTTAATATTCGAATATTATTCGAATATTAAATTAAAATAAGGAATGGAATTCGAATAGTATTATAGAGGAAGATTGACAGCCCTACTATTCAGGCATGGTCTAAAAAGAAATCTAATAAAGTAATAAAATGTAAAATAACACTGTAAAATTTATCATAAATAGATTAATGCTTATTAAAGCTGAAGTTATTCTTTCAAGAGCTGTGAGTGATTTTTCTCTTGTTGTTTGATTTGCAGTAATGGCGCAATCGTCAGCATGTTTATTAGACTGCGGCCCCTTTAAGAACGGGTGCAGATCTAATAGGCTACTGATGCACCATATTCTCCCAACTATTTCCATAACTACGTCCATTTAAGACATAAACTGTTTTTAGTGAATCTCAAAGCCGGTAATTTTGACACGCTTTTGTGTACAATTGATCGTTTAGACGTGCATAATCTGCACATGAAACCGAAAGTATAATTTGCTTGTCTCGGTCTGTTTCGGAGCGCGCGCCGCCATGCGAACAACATCTATTGCGCAGATTTTTGTGTTTTTAATAGCTCTTTCAATTATTAAACGCGTCTCGCAATTTAGCAACAGTAGCTAGACTGCATTTACAACAATCACCGATCGTGCTGATTCTGAGTTTTAGGGAGAAATGACAGCAATGCTGCGAAGGGAAGAAGTTGCGCGTAGTTAGATAGTTTTTAATGGTTTTACCTAAATATATTATTTTTTTATAATCTTTGGAAGCCGAAATTTAAAATAAAATCAGACTAATATAACAGACCTAAAGTGTAACCAGGCTACGTTTGAATGTTTAATTCTGTCCTCCGTCGTCACTCATTAAGCAGGGCTGTCGTGTTGTGCGAGCTGTGGCATCGCGTGAGAGAAGAGTGTGAGTTCCGTCAAAGGAGAACAAACGCCAACAAACGTTCTTGGAGAGGCAGCGGATGCGAGGACGTTAGGTGCACCGGTGCGACCTAGGAAAAATGTTAGTCGCACACTTACAAAATTTGGTCGCATATGCGACCAAATTGGTCGCACTCTAGAACCCTGCTGTTGATGGTTATGTAATCATGCTATTGCCTGAATCACTGATGAAATTTGTATAGTACAATTGTTTTGTAAAATTAATATTTTAATTTCTTAAACCCTGAGTTACTGCAGCATGAGATCAAGCAGAATTATACCTATCAGTTATTTTTTAACCTATGTGACACACAGATATCAACAATCAGCGTATGTGTCTCAACAATGGTATAATAAATATTCCGATAAACTGATCAATTCTGAACATTACAAAAAAGCTACTAAATGTCACTAAAAAAATGACAGCAAAAAATAAAAGCAAATATTTAGAATTAAACAAAATAATAGGACAATTCAGCTGCATAATTTATTCATGTTGTAATGCATGCTGGGAGTTTTGTACTATGCTGGTACCCAGCATGCATTGCAGCAAGGTACTTTTGATTGCCACCATTGTTGAGATTAATATGCTGATTATTGATTTTTGTCATAGTAGATTAACATTTAGAGGTTAAATTTATTAAATCTTTTTTCACTGATTTTTATAGTACTGCTGTATCTCATGCTTTAGCAATACAGGGTTTGTGTTTTGAAAAAAATATGGATGTGTAAATAATATAATATTTCTGGATCTCATTCTGCAGTAACACAGGGTTTGTAATACTTCATGACGATTATAAAACCATCTTCAGGTAATCATCATCACCTGATCTCAGTTCACTTTAGCTTTCTTTGCTGCTGGAAATGTGTTTAACAAACACACTGTCACAACTGCCAGAAAAGACAAAAGATATAATCAGAGTGAAGAGCCCAACTAATGGAAGCACTAATCACTTGTAGCGACAATGCCTGACATGCGGTCACATGCTGTTCCAGTTAGTAATTCCTTGTCTCCAAACACATCCTTCGTTGTCTTTTCAGACAACGGGTCTGTCCACGGCGTCGCTAAGTCTGCCATGAACAGTCAAAATTGCAATCTGTTGTTCCCCAGAGGGACATTTTAGTCACAAAAGGAACCCTGTTCTGGACAATCCCCTCTAAAACCCCCATTTCAGCATGGACTCCCTGTGACTTTACCAGAGTTGTATAGTCCAGGGGTCAGAAAGTAGAAGTCCTGCCATAGTTTATTCCACCCATAAACTCAGTCAGCTGATTTCACTAATTAGTTCTCTCTCCTGTCTGAATTAGCAAATCCAGGTGATTGGAACAAAATACTGAGGAGGACTTTTACTTTCTGAACCTGGACTTTACCAAGAGTAAAGAAATAAACTAGAACTGGACCTTATCTGAGCCACAAAATCTGTGTATATTAAATATGGAGTCATCTCAGCCTTAATAAGTTAACAAGCAGAATCACTGAAGGAAAGAAGAGAACAGAAAAAGAGACAAGCAGAAACACAAGAACTACAACTGACTTCAGACACAGTCTCAGATGAAATCAACTGAAGAGAAAAGAAGACATTAAATCTGTGAAGATCTCAGCAGAGGAGGATTAAACAACTCCACAAACAGCGTTACCAGCTTCACTTATTACTAACCAGACAAATGGTGTTGTTCATAATCTGATGTAATCTGTGTGCCTCTATAAAGTATTCTTTATTAATAAGGTAGGCCTATATTGTGTACTAATTTTGGTGCTTCAATATCACTCTAATTAAGCGTCTTAAATGGGGAAGAACGTTTGATTACGCTGCCATTGTCTGTTTTAGCCATAGACAGTAGGCTATGGTTTTAGCAGAATACTGCCATCTAGTGGTGGCAGGTTTTCTCAGACATCTGTGTGTGGATCGTGCAAGGCCAAACCCGCAAAATGAACGTCTCAAAATCCAAATGAATCAAATAGGATCGACTCAGAAATGAGTCAATGAATGCACGCGTGTCACCTCATCCGCAGAAATTCTGGCCTACATTAATGCAAAATCGAGGTTTTGTATTAACAACTATGTCTCTATTTGTACAAAATGCTGCACATTCATGTGATTTTGGATTTTGCACACACAAGTTGTATTGTATTAGTTTAAATGTAGTGACGCACATTTGTGAATTTGTTAAATAGATGGTTGTGCACACATTAATAATTAGCACCAGGCCTATTTATTTGTAGTTGTTTGTGTGTGGGTTGTGAAATGCTTAAAAACAGCGAAATGAAAGTCTCAAAATCCAAATGAATCAAATGAGATCGACTCAGAAAAGACGTCAATGAATGCACACGTGTCACCTGATCCACACATGCACATCTTCTTTGTTGCATGCGCAAATTATGATACACTAATACAAAGGAAAACATTTGTATTCACAAAAACATCTCTCTTTTTTACAAATTGCTTCACATTCGTTCAATTTTAAATTTTGCACACTCAAGTTGAAAGGCATGGATAAAACATGTCTGCAACATGTATCAAGTTCATTGATAAGTGTGCTTGCACGTGTTAATCCTTTTGATACTATATTCATCCCATCATTTTATAATTGTCACCATTGTTTAGATTCATAGGCTAATTATTGATGTCTGTGTCTAAATAATACATTTTCAAAGTATTTGTATTAGAACATCTTTAGTGAGATCATTTGGATTATATTGAAAATGCTAAAATAGTAACATGTCTATAAATTGCCACTTTCTGGCTCAAGGTACCATTCATCCCAGAGAAGCCTTTCAGACACTTTCCAGGGTACTTTCCTAAAAAACAAAACCCTACAAGAACAGTTTATGTCCCCATGCAGCCTTACAGCCTGGAGAGAGAGAGACACAGGAAGAAACAGAGACAGGAATGTCAGGTTGAGATGATATAATAATATAATATAATTATCAAGACTATGAGTCATGAACACAACTTTAAAAAAAAGGTAAGAATTTTACATGTTGTTTTTTACACAGTCCAAAGTCCCACCTCCACCCAGACTCACCTCATGGTGTCTTTCTTGAAAGTCATGTGCTTTACAAGAAAGAGAGAGCAGTCTGACATCACCATAACATCTTTTAGGATATTTTCTGATTGGCTGACAAGCATCTTGCATAACACTAGTACAATTATTTAAGACCACAATTTAGTGGCAAAAGAATACAGCAAAAGAATTCAAGAACACAAGACATCTCTAATATCCAGCAGAAAAAAAATCGATTTGATGTTTGGAATCCCTTTTTCCTCAGGTTTGACTTTTTTACACTTACATTTTACACTTACATAACCATTTTTGATTCATCATGGGACATTTCAGGAATGTTAGTTCTATTGCCAGAACACAGTTTAGAGATTTTTTTTTTGGTTAGTAAGAATGTTGTATGAATGTTTTATGCTGTGCATGTCTCATGCAGGTTATAGGTGAACTAAAATGCTCAACGTGAAAACACCTAACGTGGATTAGCACAGTGACAGCAGAAGACAGTGATGTTAGAGGATACACCTTATCTATGATACATACTAGGGCTGTGCGATATGATGATATATATCGGATGGATGAAATAACCCAGATAGCAACATTGTTTCGGCCCGGATCCGGCCCACATCTGGCACTTGTGGAATACGGATCTGGACCACATGCAGCGTGGAATGACGGCCCTTGTGTGGCCCACTCCTGTTTGCCAGATCTGGGCCACAAGCAGGCCATAGCAATGCCACATGTCAGCCAAAAGCAAAGAAATAAACCAGAACTGGACCTTATCTGAGACACAAAGTCTGTGTATATTAAATATGGAGTCATCTCAGCCTTAATAAGCCTGTTAACAAGCAGAATCACTGAAGGAAAGAAGAGAACAGAAAAAGAGACGAGCAGAAACACAAGAACTACAACTGACTTCAGACACAGCCTTAGATGAAATCAACTGAAGAGAAAAAAAGACATTAAATCTGTGAAGATCTCAGCAGAGGAGGATTAAACAACTCCACAAACAGCATTACCAGCTTCACTTATTACTAACCAGACTGACTTTATTTCTGTCAGACGTCTACAGAAGTTTTTATTGAGAATTAAAAGGGGTTTAACTCTAATGTGTTTCATTTGAAGTCACCATAACAGTGAATAGTGTTTCCATTAGTTGGGCTCTTAACTCTTAGTATAACTTATGTCGTTTTTGGCTGCTGTGACAGTGTGTTTGTCAAACACATTTGCAGCAGCAAAGAAAGCTAAAGTGAAATGAGATCAGGTGATGATGGTTACCTGTTGATGATTTTATATTCATCATGAAATAATCTTTTTCACTGATGTCTTTGGAATCTAACAATTGTGTTGATCCATTAATACTTTCACATTACAAATCCTGTGTTACTGCAGCATGAGATCTAGGAATATTATAACAATCAGTTGAAAGCTTTTAACAAACATGAGATCAAAATATTAACTTATGCTGACACGCACAGACATCAACAATCAGCGTATGAATCTCAACAATGGTGACAATCACAAATATGTAGATAGATTATTTCAGAACATCACTGAAAAGCTACTAATTCACAACAAAAACAATAGCAAAAAATAAAAGCAAATACTTAGAATCAAACAAAATTATAGGACAATTCAGCAGCATAATTTATTCATGTTGCAATGCATGCTGGGAATTTTGCACTATGCTGGTACCCAGCATGCATTGCAGCAAAGTACTTTTGATTGTCACCATTGTTGAGATTCATACGCTGATTGTTGATGTCTGTGTGTGTCATATTAAACTGACTTTTTGTGCTCATGTTTGTAAAAGTCTTCTAACTTATTGTTATTATATTGCTGGATCTTATTCTGCAGTAACACAGGGTTTGTGATGTGGCAATATTAATGGATCAACACAATTGTTAGATTCCAAAAACATCAGTGAAAAAGGTTATTTCATGATGAATATAAAATCATCAACAGGTAACCTGATCTCTGATCTCATTTCACTTTAGCTTTCTTTGCTGCTGCAAATGTGTTTGACAAACACACTGTCACAGCAGCCAAAAAAGACATAAGTTACACTAAGAGTTAAGAGCCCAACTAATGGAAACACTAATCACTCTTATGGTGACTTCAAATGAAACAGAGTTAAACCTCTGTTCATTCTCAATAAAAACTTCTGTAGACGTCTGACAGAAATAAAGTCAGTCTGGTTAGTAATAAGTGAAGCTGGTAATGCTGTTTGTGGAGTTGTTTAATCCTCCTCTGCTGAGATCTTCACAGATTTAATGTCTTCTTTTCTCTTCAGTTGATTTCATCTAAGGCTGTGGCTGAAGTCAGTTGTAGTTCTTGTGTTTCTGCTCGTCTCTTTTTCTGTTCTCTTCTTTCCTTCAGTGATTCTGCTTGTTAACAGGCTTATTAAGGCTGAGATGACTCCATATTTAATATACACATACTTTGTGGCTCAGATAAGGTCCAGTTCTGGTTTATTTCTTTGCTCTTGGCTGACATGTGGCATTGCTATGGCCTGCTTCTGGCCCAGATCTGGCAAACAGGAGTGGGCCACACAAGGGCCGTCATTCCACGCTGCATGTGGGCCAGATCCGTATTCCACAAGTGCCAGATGTGGGCCGGATCCGGGCCGAAACAATGTTGCTATCTGGGAAAAAGTCAATCGTTTAATATTATGCTCTATCATGTCTTTTGTGGTGTCGCAAAATACATTGTTTACGGCAATACTTTTTAATCCTTTGGATAACTGCAATCGTACACGCCACCTTTGGAATGCAGGCAGAAAGTGAATAACGGCATGGTGAGTGAAGGGGAGACAGAACCGAGTGGCTTTGAGAAGGAGAAGGACCAGCCAAGACAAATTGAGGAGCTCATTCATAAACGAGGGGATATAGAGTGAGGTGGTGGACTATTTAAATTGAGCAGTGTAACTTTGGTTTGGTTGACTGTATTTTATTTTGATAATGAACAGGCTGTTAGCAACGCTAGAATATGTTGTGTGTGCGTATGAGGCGCCAGCGCGATCACAGGAATTTTTGTCTTTCTGAAGAACCTGTTACTCCGTAATTATGATCTTACAGATAAAAGCAAAACATGATTCAAATACATATATTATTTTCATAAATGTATTAGTTTTATTCTGTTTTCTCCATTCACAGAATAACTTTAAGTACATGATGTGACATTGTGTGAATCCATGATACAATTTTCCTGCAATTTTCTCTGGTTTCAAAACACACAACAACCTGCATACACAGCAAAAACTCCAGTGTTAAATTAACACTCCTGGGAGTGTACACTCACCTAAAGAATTATTAGGAACACCATACTAATACTGTGTTTGACCCCCTTTCGCCTTCAGAACTGCCTTAATTCTACGTGGCATTGATTCAACAAGGTGCTGAAAGCATTCTTTAGAAATGTTGGCCCATATTGATAGGATAGCATCTTGCAGTTGATGGAGATTTGTGGGATGCACATCCAGGGCACGAAGCTCCCGTTCCACCACATTCCAAAGATGCTCTATTGGGTTGAGATCTGGTGACTTTGGGGGCCATTTTAGTACAGTGAACTCATTGTCATGTTCAAGAAACCAATTTGAAATTATTCGAGCTTTGTGAAATGGTGCATTATCCTGCTGGAAGTAGCCATCAGAGGATGGGTACATGGTGGTCATAAAGGGATGGACATGGTCAGAAACAATGCTCAGGTAGGCCGTGGCATTTAAACGATGCCCAATTGGCACTAAAGGGCCTAAAGTGTGCCAAGAAAACATCCCCCACACCATTACACCACCACCACCAGCCTGCACAGTGGTAACAAGGCATGATGGATCCATGTTCTCATTCTGTTTACACCAAATTCTGACTCTACTATCTGAATGTCTCAACAGAAATTGAGACTCATCAGACCAGGCAACATTTTTCCAGTCTTCAACTGTCCAATTTTGGTGAGCTTGTGCAAATTGTAGCCTCTTTTTCCTATTTGTAGTGGAGATGAGTGGTACCCGGTGGGGTCTTCTGCTGTTGTAGCCCATCCGCCTCAAGGTTGTGCGTGTTGTGGCTTCACAAATGCTTTGCTGCATACCTCGGTTGTAACGAGTGGTTATTTCAGTCAAAGTTGCTCTTCTATCAGCTTGAATCAGTCGGCCCATTCTCCTCTGACCTCTAGCATCAACAAGGCATTTTCGCCCACAGGACTGCCGCATACTGGATGTTTTTCCCTTTTCACACCATTCTTTGTAAACCCTAGAAATGGTTGTGCGTGAAAATCCCAGTAACTGAGCAGATTGTGAAATACTCAGACCGGCCCATCTGGCACCAACAACCATGCCACGCTCAAAATTGCTTAAATCACCTTTCTTTCCCATTCTGACATTCAGTTTGGAGTTCAGGAGATGGTCTTGACCAGGACCACACCCCTAAATGCATTGAAGCAACTGCCATGTGATTGGTTGATTAGATAATTGCATTAATGAGAAATTGAACAGGTGTTCCTAATAATCCTTTAGGTGAGTGTATATGAGTCCACACTCAAAAGTGTAAAGTGTTAAAATATGAGTGTTAAATTAACACTCAAGAGTGTTAAAGTTAATGAGATAATTAAGTGATTAATTTAGTGATGATTGAGCATTATTGAAGACACCTGATGTTAACAAGCAGAATCACTGAAGGAGGAAATCACTAATTGTAAGTTACCATTAAGGTGATGGGTGTTTGCTTTAGTCGGGCTCTTGACACTTATATGTTTACTTTAAATTTTGCTTGTCTGCTGTTATTGATTTATAACAGTCAGATGAACAAAGAGACAATGTGATCTGATGGTGTTGGTTATGTTTTGACATAATCATGTTGTGATCTGTAAAACAAAACTTATTGAGATGCCTTAACTTGTTAGATACAGCAGCTCTGTGATTCTACAGCACATGATTTTCAGTATTTTTCATATAATCCAAAAATATTTCATAACCATTGTTCTTATCAAAAGACTTTCAAATTAATTTATTTAGAAACACAGACATCAATAATCAGCCTGTGAATCTCAACAATGGTGACAATAATAAAGCATGTTGCAGTCGCTGCCACCAATCACAACTCATTAATGGCTCCCATCATGCATTGCGGTATGAATAAATTATGATCTGAATTGTCTGTGTAATTTACTTTTCCTAATTAAATATTCTGCTCGTCACCATTGTTGAGATGCATAGACTGAATCTTGACGTCTGTGTGTGCCTAAAAGAAAGATTTTTTTTTTTTAAACAACTTTTAAGAAATCCTTTGTATTATATCTAAAATTCTGGATATTTATGCAGATTCACAGTTATGCTGTAATCAACAACATAAATCTAAGTCAGAAATAAGGATCTTAATGAGTTCAGTGATCAAGTTCAAATGATGATTGTCATAATATAACCAACACCAGCAGATCACTTTTTCTCTTTGTTCATCGGGCAGTTATAAGATACAACAGCCAAACAAAATCTAAAGTAAATGTATAAGTGTCAAGAGCCCGACTAAAGCAAACACCCATCACCATAACGGTGGCTTACAATTTGTGATTTTCTCCTTCAGTGATTCTGCTTGTTAACATCAGGTGTCTTCAATAATGATCAATCATTACTAAATTAATCACTTAATTAGCTCATTAACTTTAACACTCTTGAGTGTTAATTTAACACTCATATTTTAACACTTTACACTCTTGAGTGTGGACTCATATACACTCCCAGGAGTGTTAATTTAACACTGGAGTTTTTGCTGTGTACCTGCTATTCATTTTTACTGAAATGTAGGCTTAATGGTTTGACAGGTAGTGACATATATATAGCCTATCCTCTGAAAAACTAACGTCAGCGCATGTGCCATTGCAACTTACCTATGATGACTTGACAGCTGAACGCAGGCATTTCACTCACATTGGATAGGCTATGCGTCAATATCACATTTGCATAGTCTGTTGAATTTGTGATTGGTTGACTGCCAAATTAAAATATTAAACAGAACAATAAAATAATGTTATTAACCGGTTAATGGCCATTTCAAATAAGCGCTTCTCTTCAGACCGATTAAATTAGATTTTGTTTCAGTTATGTTCCTGTCAAACTTTTGTTCGTTTCCAGTTTTTGTTTTCGTTCATTGAACCGGTTCGAAGCCCTGATTGCTGCTAAATTTTAAACTTGAAAGTACAATGTTTACATTTAGCATTTTATATACCAAAAAATATTTTATGTTTGGCATGTAATCATTTGTTTTTGAAAAGGTTTTTTTTATATTTCATTCATACTTTATATTTATACATTCTTAATCAAACATTTGCCCAGAAGGTCTAAATAAAGTTTTTGATTTTACATTTTTACACAGCAAAATACCCAGAGTATTTGGCTCCACTCTAAAAAGGTGTTAAAGTAACTCTGAATCAGAGTTAATGAGTTAATTAAGTGATTTTTTTTTTTATTATTTATTTGATTGGGACAGTGCAATTTAATGAACATAACATGGAGTACATGCATGTAAAAATGCCGGATTGATTGAGTGTTAGTGATGAACACCTGCTGTTAACAAGCAGAAGAAAAAAATATGTTCTTGTTGTTTATCTTTTCTTCAGTGATTCTGCTGGTTAACAGTAGGTGTTCATGACTAATTCCCAATAATCACATAATTAATCTCTTAATTATCTCATTAACTTTAACTCTGAGCCAGAGTTACTTTTACACTCTTTAGAGTGGGGCCATATGTACTCTGAGAAGAATTTATTTAACTCTGGAGATTTTGATGTGTACTGTTAACCAATTAACAATTTCCCATTGCATTTTTTGTCTTTTACCGTTAAAATTATGATTATTTTTTCTTTACTGGCCAACACTGATGTAGCCACATTGGCTATGAATCATGGCTCATTGAATCAGAACATAAACGCACATTCCTTCTTGCTGTCCCACTCTGAACCCCCGAAGGTAAATCAGTTGCTTTGGCTCCAGCTAGTCGGCCAATTGACTTTTACGACACTAATTTCACCTCAGAGACATTCCGAACCCCCCTTTCCCCTCTCTGGACCACAGAGAGATAACGAAACTTGAAACTTTCTACACACACACAAACACACACAAACATCCCTTTGTGTTTAAATTAGGATAGAATATACTTTAATTTATGCACAATTACATTAGGCATGTGTGATTTAGTTTGGCTTTATAATAGAGGTGTGGTTTTGAAATGTATTCTTTAATCAATAGTGTTTTAGTAAGAGAATGTTCAACAATATTCTCTGGCAATTGCCTTCCCCCCACTTTGCGGTTTTATTGCCTAAAGGAATGTCCAGCAACAAAGATTTTAGGAGTGGAGCAGTGTTAATCTTTAACCCTACTTAAATCCTACATTTTCTATATGTATAACCATTGAAGAAATATGTAAACCTGAATGTAATTTCTCTTTTCCACGATTGTTCTTCTCTGTGATGGGTTGTTGTATTCTTGTAAACCTTAAAGGAATAATGTTTCAGATGTGCACCGTTGCAATCATAGATATGCCATGTGGATCTTTTTAAAAAGTCTAATTTTCATTCCCACTTGTAAATGCACATCACATTTTAGGTTAGTCTTATTCCCAGTTTGTTAATCGAACTTTTAATACTTATCTTACAGAGTAAGAAGGTACTTCTAGGCCGTAGCTTTTAAACATACCAAATTTGGTCTTGAATTAAACCTCCATATACCCGTAGGAAAGATATGGATACCAAATTATGATAAAATGCATTTTACTGCAGTTATAATTGTTTAACGTAGAAATGGCATGATCCTAAGACTGCCATAAAACATGCAAATCAAACTCATAGTGAGACAAAGAACTTTTCTCCCGCCTGGAATTTCGCATTCCAATTGGCTCAAGCCCCAGGGAGGAGTGAAATTCCTGTGCCCTAGAAAAGCGGTTACACTCCGCGTTCCGTTCAGTTCTGTTCTGTATTTCCTTTCGTCTTGTTTTTGTTCCTGCACTTTCACGAACCCGCCTCGTCAGCGAGAAGACCTTATGGCTCCCTTTGGGAGCGTTTTCAATTTTCTTTAAGTCTTTTCTTTATTTTCGTCTTCGGACTCCATGAAGCAAACGCAGCAGACAACTTCAACTCAGAGAGAAAGACTCTTTCGAAAACCCCGCTACCGCGCTCACCAGAAGACACAAGAGCGCGAGCCCGGCTTTCTTAAAGAAACACACGCACGATGGTCTTAGGACACACGCATGAACTCTGCGTTCTTCAGCAACAAAGAGAACCATTTTGCAAGATAAGTTTATTGAACTTTTAATGTGATTTGATTCCTTGCTGTCTCTCAAAAGGTTACCTGTGTTTTTGCGATGAGAGAGAGGATCTCGGTGATCTCTCTCATCCTGAACTTTAGTTTCACTTTCTCCCTTTCATCCTCTCCCTATCTCATCTGTTATCCGTTTGGTCTTGTAATGTTTTCATCCGTATGTTTCTGTTGTAAATATGTATTTACTCTGTGTATACTCGTAGTTTCGATGTAGTATTAGTCTAATTATTAAATTCCATATGTCCTTGACTGACTCTGTTTTAATTGCCCATGTTACTTAGTCCCTGAAATGTTCGATCTTAGCTATATGCTTTACCTTGGTAGGCTACGATTTAAGTAACCTAATTTTAGTCTACAGACACCGAGAGTGTCTTTTCAAGGCCTGGAAAAGATACTCTTTCTCGTGTTTGTAAGAAGGATAATTTTCCTTGAGAGTTAATTTAATCTTACGTACAATCTGTTCTCTGGACAAACAGATTGTTTGATAACTAAATTAATTCCATTAAAGTTATCCCATAACTTCGAGCTGAAATAAGAACAATTGATGTATTAATGACGAACCATAACCCGTTATGGTAATCGTTCATATATCAATCTAGTTCAGCTGCGATAAATTAATGTAACTGTAACATACAAAATATTAATCATATTCATGATTAATTATTAAAATTCCCTATAGATCATTTGAGCTAATATTAATATTAATGTACGACCCATTGTTTTTACACTGATGATCAGCCCAAACATGTAAACCTATGCCACACACTTAAGAGTTAAATGAAGCTGAATGATCACAGCTGATGATGTTTTTACAGCATGTCACCTCACTCTTCACTTTATTATCCTCTTCATAGAAAGAATGGGACACATACACACTTCCCTTGGTTTGCTCCTCCTCTTCTGTTCACTGTGGCCAAGTGATGGGAGAATTTCCTTGACTCATCTCGGAACAAAGTGTACAGAAGACTGCAAGTCCGATGCTGGAGTGTACAAGTGCAGCTCTAAAGATAAAGATGAAAAATGCGAGACAATGTTCTGTTCACCTAAGGAAAGATTCGACTACTGGAATAGGGAGTGCATAAATACATGTGGGACATATGGAGAAGATTACTATTGGTGCAAAATTGAATTTGTTATATTTGGATACAGGTGGGGATACTGTGGGCAAGTGATTGAAGACCAGAACCATTATGGATCTCAGACAGGTGCGCTGTGTTATGACTACTGTGACCAAAGAGAACAAGACTACTATTGGTGCCATACTGCGCAGGGATGGGATTACTGCTCGCCATCTGAACACAGAGATTACAAGAACAGGCAGTGTAGAGATGACAATCCATGTGGAAAGCAGGGTCACAACTACAACTGGTGCTGGCTGAAGGAGGGAGACTCATGGGGTTACTGTGGGCTTGTGGAACCAAAGATGTTGCTCCACCGGTCTAAGGAGCATCTTAATTGCATAGACAAATGCCAGTATTATGAGAGAGGTGATTACTACTGGTGCCACACTGTTCATGGCTGGGACTACTGCTCTCCAGATGTAGATGTAACATAGAAAGGCAAGCCCTGTCACTCAGATCACTCCTGTGGCTCGTTTGGTTATAACTACAACTGGTGCTGGACCTCAGAGTCAGATTACGATTACTGCGGGCCCATTGAATCTGGAGAATGCACTAACGTCCCCTCCAAACATCGCAAAAGGAGATCCATAGAAGGCAGAAAACTTATATGCACACAGGAGGACAAGCATAAAAAGAAAATAACCACCTTTACTGCTGATCCAGCTTCTAATGACATTGCTGAGGGCAGTCCATGGAGAAATGAGGCAGAAAACTTAATCAGTCGCTGGGACAATCACTACCTCGTGAACCACGTCCGCTTAAATCTGATCCAGTCTAATAATCTCCGTATCGACTTAAACAGCATCATCAAGCGCAACCATCATTCCCACTATGACCTACGGATCCATGTGAAACAGAGTCCTGGTCAAAACACCACCGTGTCTCAGATCCTCGTGCCCAGTGGAATTCCACATCGCTACGTCCGCAGAGCCTTCCGGGAGAGTTTCATTTACCGAGCTCCAGTTTCTGTTGATGTTTCCGGGCTAAATTAGTGTTAGAGCTATGGGTACACAGAGCACATTTGTAACTATTTTAGCTGTTTGCTTTACAACCAAAATACTGAGCAGAATAATCAATGCATTTTTCATGGTAATTTTTTCTTTTTCTATTTTTTTTTTCATTTTTCATAAGTTCATTTCATAATTCACTCTCGGTACAATTTTCCGCATGCATTGTATGTGTTAGTGGTTAACTAGTAGATTGGCCTATTACATTAGAAATGCAGATATTTTTAATATAATTTTTGATCAATGTTGCTTAAAAAACAAAAAAACAAAACAAAACAACAACAACTTGAAAACAATTTACTGCCTAATAGCATACCTATTGGTAGATTTTGGAAATGTCAATGGAAAAAGTGATCACTGTTATTAGTTAATAATTACAGAATTTACAAATATTGTCCAATTAATCAGCCTGCACAGCACAATCCCCAGTGTTAAATTAATAATCCTCAGTGTACATTTGTGTCCTCTTAAAATGAACACTGAAGCAGTGTTGAAGTTAATTAGATAATTAAGTGATTAATAAAGTGATGATTGACCATTAGAGGTGACACCTAATCAGTGCTGGTGAGTAGTTAACTACAAGTTGCGACGCTACTAACTTAACTAAATTTTTCAGTAGCTTGGCAGTAGCTCAGTTGCTTTTAAAACAGTGTAGCTTTTCCAGTAGCTAACTACTTTGTGCAGCAAGTAGCAGTGTAGCATGAGCAACAGCTACATTGTGTTTTATTCAGCCAGCGATTGAAGCAGCGCAGCTTCTTCTTATTATATGTAAGGGATAATGTAGAGCGAGGCGATTGTTATAGTGAATACAACCCCGACAGGCTGATCGGGACCCCGACGCGAAGCGGATTACAGAATCCCAGATCCCAGAATGATAATTGTATAATTAAGTGATGATTTAGCATTAGTGATGAGCACCTGCTGTTAACAAGCAGAATCACTGAAGGAAAGAGAAACACAAGAACTACAACTGACTTCCAGCCACAGCAAAATCAACTGGAGATAAAAGAAGACATTAAATATCTCAAGATCTCAGCAGAGGAGGATTAAACAACTCCACAAACAGCATTACCAGCTTCACTTATTATTAACCACTTTGACTTTATTACTGCCATTTGTCTACAGAAGTTCTTATTAGAATTAACAAAGGTTTAGAAGTTGATGATTTGAGTTTCATTTAAGGTCACCATGATGGAGATCAGCGTTTGCTTTAGTTGAGCTCTTGGCCCTTGACTTTTGCACATTAGTTTTTCTTTGGCTGCTGTAATTGAATGTTTATAAAACATATTTGTTATGGCACAAAAGGCAAGGAAAAGTCTGATCGGGTGTTGATGGTGAAGGACTGATGATGACAATCATCATGTAGTGACTTGATTCACTGATTTCATTCAGAGTCTGATCTCTGATTAAAAGAGCAGCATATTAGTTTCACTCAAATCTGTGATCCTACAGCATAAGAGCTAGCCATGTTGTGTCCATCAGATAATATGAAGGATTTTACAAATAGTTGTGCACTATAAGTTTCACAGAAAAGGTATTGCTTTACTAAGACTCACACAGACATCAAGAATCAGCATATGAATCTCAACAATTGTGACCATTAAAAAATGATGCATGCTGGGTACTAGCATAATACAAAACTTATCCATGGCTCCCAGCATGCATTGCGGCATGAATCATTTTTTAATGGTCACCATTTTTGAGATTCATATGCTGATTCTTGATTACTGTGTAAGTCAGCATGATACCATAGAGGTTTTTAAAATCTGATTCTCACAACAATGGGCCTTACAGCAGAATCAGTTCTATTATAATGAATAATACAAGTAATACATCACCTGTCTAATCAGAGATGATGAAATGTCTAAATGATGATCTTAATTTTATAAATAATGATTTTATTATCTTAACACAACCACATGCTCATATTTTCTTTTGGCGTATGTGCCATAACAAATGTGTTTTATAAACACTCAGTTACAGCAGCCAGAGGAAAAACTGGTGTTATAAAGTCAAGGGTCAAGAGCCCAACTAAAGCAAACACGGATCTCTATCATGGTGTCTTTAAATGAAACTCAATAAATCATTAGCATCTAACCCTCTGTTTATTCTCAATAACAACTTCTGTAGACGCATGACAAAAGTCAAACTGTTTGGTAATAAGTGAAGCTGGTAATGCTGTTTGTGTAGTGGTTTAATCCTCCTCTGCTGAGATCTTTAGAGATTTAAATGTCTTTTATCTTGAGTTGATTTCATCTAAGGCTGTGGTTGGAAGTCAGTTGTAGTTCTTGTGTTTCTCTTTCCTTCATTGATTCTGCTCGTTAACAGCAGGTGTTAATCACTAATGCTCAATAATCACTTAATTAATCACTTAATTTATTGACTGCAATGTATATCTACTTTTAGTAAACTCAACTGAAATAAGTTCAGAGTACTCATAACTATTGTTTTTATAAACTTAATTGAATTGAGGCAATTGGTTTCCTCAAATGAAATGAGTTAGCTTAACTTGTTGGGTTTTACAGTGTATACATCTTGAGAACAGATTTGAAGTACTACTGAATGTAAATGAGGAATCCCCAAACTTGATGAATGTGATCGAACACAGACTGAATCAGCCAGTAGCTAACACTGATGCTAACTGGCGCTCAAGGTCGAGCAGACAGCGGCACTCAACTCAGAGCGCAGCCGAGCCCAGTACTCTGATAGTGAGGGACTCCATAATCAGAAACATTAGCATCAGGGATACAACTATGTGCTGCCTTCCACAAGCAACAACTTCTGATATAAACAGGGAACTTCAGAACATTCTGATGAAACATAAGACTGCAAATCGACTCATCATTCATGTGGGGAAGAATGATATTCATAAAGAGCAGTCAGAACTCCTTAAGAAGAATTTCAATGAACTTTTTGAAACACTTAAAAGACTGAAAGTTCAAACATTCATCAGTGGACCTCTCCCAGCAAGAGGAAAAAACAGGTTTTCACGATTGCTTAGGCTAAATACATGGCTGCAAAAAACCTGCAATATAAAAGGAGTAAACTTCATTGACAATTTCAATCTTTTCTGGAGTCAGAGACAACTGTTTCATCGGGATGGCCACCACCCAAACAAACTTGGCTCAAGAGTGCTAAAGGACAATATCTACTTCTCCCTCAATCATCCTTCTGCAGTGTGTGCCAATCCACTCAATCTGAACAGCAAACAGACACCTGGATACAGTATGAATGACCACAGGACTTCACCTCAGCACCTGAATGGACATGCAGTTGACATATCACACAAGGACAATGATAACACCACTCCACCACAACAACCTCTGCTCACAGACACAATCTCAGCTGAGCCCTGCCCACAGAGCTCACCACAGACCAGAGGTGGAAAGTCCAGGGGTCAGAAAGTAAAAGTCCTGCCATATATTTATTCCACCCATGAACTCACACAGCAAAAACTCCAGTGTTAAATGAACTCTCCTGGGAGTTTATTTGGCTCCAGACTCAAGAGTGTTAAAGTTAATGAGATAATTTAGTGATTGATTGAGTGATGATTGAGCATTATTGAAGACACATGATGTTAACAAGCAGAATCACCAAAGGAGAAAATCTCTTTTTTCAAGTTGCCATTATGGTGATTAGCGTTGGCTTTAGTTGGGCTCTTGACACTTAAACTGTTAACATTAAATGTTGTTTGGCTGTTGTATCTGAGTTATAACTCTCAGATGAACAAAGAGAAAAGCTGAACAGGTGGTGTTGGTTATGATTTGACATGATCATTGTTTTATCTGAATCACTGAACTCATTTAGAGCCTAATCTCTGACTTAAATGTATATTGATCATTACAGCATCACAGTGATTCCACGGAATAAGATCCAGATTTTTCAATTTAATCCAAATGATTTCTTAAAAGTTGTTCTGATATAAAAAAAAAAAAAAATCTTTCATTAAGGCACACACAGACATCAAGAATGAGTGTATGAATCTCAACAATGGTGACAAAAAGATTATTCAATTAGGGAAAGGAAATTACTAAAACAATTCAGATCATAATTTATTCATACCGCAATGCATGATGGGAGCCATGAATGAGTTTTGATAGGTGGCACCCAGAATGCACTGCAACATGCTTTATTATTGTCACCATTGTTGAGAATCACAGGCTGATTATTGATGTCTGTGTGTCCAAATACAATACTTCTTTAAAGTCTTTTGATCAGAACAACTTTTAAGAATTTTTTTTTTATTATATAAAAAATGCTGAAAATAGTATACTGTACAATCACAGGCTCCTGTAATCAACAAGGCAAACCTAACTCTCTAAATGAGTTTTGTGAGTCAGGGCAAATGATGATTATGTCATAACATAACCAACACCACCTGATCAGCTTTTCTTGTTGTTCATCTGACAGTTATAACTCAGATACATCAGCCAAATAAAAAGCCAAATAAAATCTAAAGTTAACAGTGTAAGTGTCAAGAGCCCAACTAAAGCCAACGCTAATCACCATAATGGCAACTTGAAAAAAGAGATTTTTTTCCTTTGGCGATTCTGCTTGTTAACATTAGGTGTCTTCAATAATGCTCAATCATCACTCAATCAATCACTAAATTATCTCATTAACTTTAACACTCTTGAGTGTGGAGCCAAATAAACTCCCAGGAGAGTTCATTTAACACGGGAGTTTTTGCTGTGTGAGTTCATGGGTGGAGTAAATATATGGCAGGACTTTTACTTTCTGACCCCTGGACTTTCCACCTCTGCCACAGACAGACATATCAGAACTGCTCCAAGATTCAGCACCCAAGGACGACCTCCTGGAAAACAGCCAGGACAGCATATTACAGCCTCCGATAACACTAGAACAACAGCCCCTTTCACCAGACACGTTATCCAGCAACTCCACTTCTGTGCTTCTGTCTTAAATCTTTTTATTGGAGAATCAAAGGTGTTACAATTTACAGGAAATGAAACAGTTCTCCAGTTTCACTTCTGTGCTTCTCACAGAAAATGGAAGAACTGGTGTATGCTGGAACCAAACTATCCCACTCTTTTGCTGCAAGCCCCCAGATCATAGTGCAAACTACGGGGGAGCTAGGGGGAGCTCGGCTCCCCTTAATAAGACATGGGCTCCCCTGAAAACGAGATATGTGAAATTTTGGGGGGTCTCAAAAAAATATTGACTAAGTGTATATTTTGACATGCAATTTCAGTTGTGTAATGTGATCATGATGGATTAATATTGAAGCCTTTATTTTAAAACGCATTGCAGCTGCATAGCGGGAGCATCATAGCCCGCGAAGCGCGCTGAATGGCTGTGCTGTGGCAAAAACCTATGGCGAGTGAGCAGGAGCGCGCGGTCCAATAGGAGCGCTTGGTGCCCTGCCAGACTTGAGCATGCCAATTTGGACACGTCAGGAGAGTATAAATAGGGAGAAAACTTGCCATATGACAGCATTGACAGGTCTGTAGACTGAAGCGAAACAGCTGATATGGGCGGACAGCACGGCAAGGCAACGCAGTACTTGTTCCCTTATCTCTAAGGGAACTGAGGTTGCGTAAGTAACCTACGTTCCCTTACTAGGACGTTCTCTCGTACTGCGTTGCAAACGCAATATTAATTAATAAAAAGTTAATATGGTTACCGAGTTGATCGTTCTCTGTGATGTGTTTTCGTGATAATCAAATGCAAATAGTTTTATCTCTAGTATATAAGTAAAAATATATCACTAGTTAATACCAATAACACGGCTCAAAATAGCCTCACACTAACACGGTAGTATAATGAGGGTCCCTACATACAAACCGAAGTATTGAAAACTTTGTAATTGTATGGACAGTTTAATAAGAAGATACTTTATAAAGACAGTACACATCGAGTAGGCAGGAGACATCTTTGGAAAACAGTCTCGACCAGTCGTAAACTGTCTGTACACTTACAAAGTTCTCAATGCTTCATTTTCCCTAGGTTCATTTTGCTCCGGAATTGTCCTTTAACCATTGTTTATGTGAACTCAAAGACAGCCTATTTATAGACTTTTTTTGTGGGTGGCTGTTAGTTTGCTGTTTGACCTATCAGTTTGTGTCGATAAAGTACAATAGTGCATATACACTTGTAGGTGTTAAGTATCTTTTTAAGTCAGTGTAAGTCCTTTTTTAAGGCACTCGCGTCGATAAAGTACCAGTATCATAGTGTATACACTTGTAGCTGTTGTAAGTGCTTCTTTAAGCCACGCACAAGTGCACGAACCCCCCCCCCCCCCAAAGGACGCGGTATAGTTCGAAAACTGCCCCAGATACCAACCAAAAAACGCCAGGCACCGCAACCACCAAAGCCTGTGGCAGCTCGCCCTCCCCCTCCTCCCTCCAGGGCCCACACACTCCTCCATCTGCTCGAGGTGAACCAAAAACAACTGATACCAGCTCTCAGTAGCCGCGTTTCCATTACCTTTTACCGAATTGAAAATACGCTCAATGGAAACACGTCAATTTTGCAAAAACTCCCATTTATCGCAAAAAAGTTTTTACGCTCGCATGAGGTGGTTTTTCAGGCAATTCGAAAAAGAAATATTTCGCAAAACTGCAATGGAAACAGTTTTTGCCCATTTACAGGTCACCTGACTTAGAAGGCGCGGTGTGTTTGGACAGAAATACGAGACGGAGTTCTTTATTTATAAGACAAAAGAATGACAGAAATACTGGATTCTAAACCTCAAAGAAATGCCACAATCAAGACCTCGGAGCAGAAACAAGTGAGAAAAACCCAGAAACACTTCATATGCTGCTCACAGACACAGTATAGGCTAAGGGTCTTTCCTTGCCATTAATGCTTGGATAACACACCTACGTTTCCTTCCATTAATAATTGGCTAATAATGTCTAGTGCGGTACGTGGCTGTGATATATATAAACTTACCAACGTCCGTTGCCATGATTTTTGGAATGACTTATCGCGAGAGGAAAAGAATGAGGTTTTAGTCGCATAACATCGGTTAATGGAAACGCCGTCATTTCGCAATAGTTTTTTATCGATATTTAAATAATCGCAAAAGTTTTGCGAGAATCTTTAATGTAAATGCGGCTAGTGATATGTGTCGGGTCCCCGCTATGATAACAATGACTTTCTCAAATGTTAACAGAACAAGCGGGGACCCAATGTGCCTGTATCTTTCTCTATTGCTGTTCTATTACAAGATAGAAAGTCTAAGGCCTTCAATAGCCGTACAGCAAACTCAACTAATCCGGTGCCTATTGCACGTCTAACTAAGATTGGTGTAGGGAAAAAAAGACAACATCACATGATCTCATTTTTCTAGGCTTTTTGTGCTACAACAATTGTGCTTCATAAACACACAATTATAGCAGCCAGAGAAAATTTTATATTAAAGAGTCAATGGTCAAAAGCACAACTAAAGCAAACGCTAACCACCATCATGGTGACTTTAAAATACAACTATTGATTTCATTCAAACGGAAATGAAATAAAGTCAGTCTGGTTAGTAATAAGTGAAGCTGGTAATGCTGTTTGTGGAGTTGTTTAATCCTCCTCTGCTGAGATCTTCACAGATTTATATGTCTTCTTTTCTCTTCAGTTGATGTCAATCTAAGGCTGTGTCTGAAGTCAGTTGTAGTTCTTGTGTTTCTCTTTCCTTCAGTGATTCTGCTTGTTAACAGCAGGTGTTCATAATTAATGCTCAATCACCACTTAATTATCTCATTAACTTCAACACTGCTTCAATGGTACTTTAACTCTGTAGGGTGCAGACATATGAACACTGAGCGGTGCTAATTTAACATGGGCGTTTTTCTGTGTACTATTACATAAACCTTACCTGTTTCATTTACGTATGACAGCAGCGTATCTCATCCCAAGGCGTCATATACTGACGCTTTTGACATTTTGTCTACATCCGACGCACATGGCACCCTTTAGCGTCAATATGAGATGCAGATAAATATGGACCAGAAGGCGCCTCCTAGCGGTCTAACCCTAACCCTACCCCAGACCTAAACCTACCCATAATCTGCATCTCATATTGACGCTAAAGGGTGCCATGTGCGTCGGATTTTGACGAAATGTCAAAAGCGTCAGTATTCGATGCCCTAGGATGAGAATGCGTTGATGACAGATAAGATTTATGTAATTGTATTAATAAACTGAATGTGGTTCATATTTGTCAGTTTCATTTATACATGACTTAAAAATATGAATCACATTCAGATTATTAATTGGTCTATATTCAATTCAAATAAATAAATCTTATGTTTAGACATACATTTTTTTTGAGTGGGTTTTTGCATTAAAACTTGTGATTGATTTATCAAGTAGCCATGTAATATTAAAAAATCAAGTTTAAGAGCAACAAAAACTTGTTGCTGAAACTGTTTGCATAAACTATTTTGCTAACATTACCATGAAAGAATGTATAGGATTTCTTTGAAACATATTTAACTCAGAATTTACTAGCACTGTTAAATAATTGTAAAAAAAATAAAATAAAATTTGAGCCAACTTAATAAGGCAACCTGTCGAACCCAACTTTTTAAGTAATTCGCTTTAAAAAAAATTGTCAACTTAAAAACTTCTGTTCATCTTATGAGTAACAGATAGTCCTTTTAATTTAAATCTTCTTGTCAAGACAACCAAAGAATGTGTAGCAATGCAAGCAATATTGCAAACATGGATTGTATACAATCCTTGTTGTTTCATCTCCATGTTTGATTTTCAAAGTTAACTACACAACATGAACATCATTTGCCTCTTAAAACTACACAGCAAAATATAAAAGCATAGTATGCTGAAAAGAGTATGCCAGAAGTCCCCGGATGGTCTACTATTTCTGATGGATTTTCGAAGTGTAGATCCGTGTTCACTCTGCATAGATGGGCAAACTCAGTCCTGGAGGGCCACCGTCCTGCAGAGTTTAACTCCAACCCTGATAAACTCTCCTGCTTGAAGCTTTCTATGTAATCCTCAAGACATTGATCAGCTGGTTCAGGTGAGTTTGATTAGGGTCCCAGATAGCAAGCAACCATCAAAACAATGTCAATGTGTCAATGTTAACTGCATTGAATCAACATTTCTTTCAAAAATGTTGAAATTTAATCCATAAATCAATAGTAATGCCACTGATGTTACAATGTGATGTTGGTTAAAGAAGACAATCTCTCAAGATCCCAGCAGATGTTTGTTTTTGTTTTTTTGAGAATTAATAAATTCTCTCTGGAATATTATCAATGTTGTGATCAACTTGAAAACAATGGATGAAATGCCATTATGAAGAGAGAAGGTGTGCGAGTTCAAGAAGAGTTCATTCACTACTGTTTAAGCGAACATTTTTGTCAGGTGGCTGGCAGGAAGTCTGGAGCAGTGGCACCGGCTGACGAGTGAAAGAGGCCTAATAAGGACCGCCCGCTGATAACCATATTACTGCTGGCAGCACACTTCACTAATCTGTGGTGATCTGAAAGTCAGAATGACACAAAGGAAAAGCATACACAAGTATTATGAAAAATAAACATCATATTGTAACAATATGTATTAGTTTTTGTTATTTACCATATAAATATTTTAAAGAAAGAAACTGAAATTTAAAACTGAATGTCAAAATATGAATCATTAAAAATCCTGATATTTGTATTCCTGTAATGCAGGGGGTTTTAAACCTGTCCTGCTGTGAAATGAGATGTACTCTGTGTATCCAGCAGGGGGCAGCAATTGATCATGCTTTTACTACTGAATTTTGACATCCATTCTAAATCATTGCATTTATTAGGATTTTTTTTCTTTGTATGTGGATATGAGTACTTTAAAGTGACTTTATTTAAAAGTCCAGATTTTCAACCAATTAATTTTTTTTCTGTTGTTGTTCCTGTCACTAAACCATCAGGACTTCAAACTTACAGAATATAGTGCACCATGCAGTCATATGGACTACTTTTATAAATGATTTATTGGAGCTCAACAGCCTCATAGAGCTAATTTCCTTTCATTCTATTCAAACTGTGTTAGAAAGTCATATTTGGAACAACATATGAATGAATGAGTAAATAACAACAGGATTATTTAATAAAAAAAAACAGCCTGGCCCACTCAGTTTGTTTTCACTGGTCAGACTGGTCTAGTTTAATGGTTTTAAGGGGGTTTTAGCACCTTTTTCTGCTGCCCAACCAGTAAAATCAGCAATCCAATGATGTTGTTTTCTAATTGATTACAGATTAAATTGGCCACTGGGAAAATGTCTAATACAGTATAGACCTTATATATATATATATATATATATATATATATATATATATATATATATATATATATATATATATATATATATATATATATATATATATACAATTATTATTATCATATAATGTGAAAATTTTTGTCGATAAATTTCAAATTTATTATGACTTTACCACAGACTCACTGCAGAAGTCAGTGAGCTGATATAATATGAAAATGAAACTATCTGTCCATTCCTGTTCCATCACATGCAATTTCATATATTTTCTGTTTAAATTGGAGGAGCTCAATACAGCACTGAAGTCCTTACAAGAGAAACTGAAACACAAAGAAAACATTAAAGAAGAGTTTGAGAAAACAGTTCAACACATCTCTGTTATTTTTTTACTTGCTCCCCTGTTGAATATAAATGTAAAAAAAAAGAAAAGAAACGGAAAATAAACAAATGTTTCGTTTTATTTGAGTTTAATTCAATGGATGAACATGCACAGCAAAAACTCCAGTGTTAAATTAACACTCCTGGGAGTGTATATGAGTCCACACTCAAAAGTGTAAAGTGTTAAAATATGAGTGTTAAATTAACACTCAAGAGTGTTAAAGTTAATGAGATAATTAAGTGATTAATTTAGTGATGATTGAGCATTATTGAAGACACCTGATGTTAACAAGCAGAATCACTGAAGGAGGAAATCACTAATTGTAAGTTACCATTAAGGTGATGGGTGTTTGCTTTAGTCGGGCTCTTGACACTTATATGTTTACTTTAAATTTTGCTTGTCTGCTGTTATTGATTTATAACAGTCAGATGAACAAAGAGACAATGTGATCTGATGGTGTTGGTTATGTTTTGACATAATCATGTTGTGATCTGTAAAACAAAACTTATTGAGATGGCTTAACTTGTTAGTTACAGCAGCTCTGTGATTCTACAGCACATGATTTTCAGTATTTTTCATATAATCCAAAAATATTTCATAACCATTGTTCTGATCAAAAGACTCTCAAATGAATTTATTTAGAAACAGAGACATCAATAATCAGCCTGTGAATCTCAACAATGGTGACAATAATAAAGCATGTTGCAGTCGCTGCCACCAATCACAACTCATTAATGGCTCCCATCATGCATTGCGGTATGAATAAATTATGATCTGAATTGTCTGTGTAATTTACTTTTCCTAATTAAATATTCTGCTCGTCACCATTGTTGAGATGCATAGACTGAATCTTGACGTCTGTGTGTGCCTAAAAGAAAGATTTTTTTTTTAAACAACTTTTAAGAAATCCTTTGTATTATATCTAAAATTCTGGATATTTATGCAGATTCACAGTTATGCTGTAATCAACAACATAAATCTAAGTCAGAAATAAGGATCTTAATGAGTTCAGTGATCAAGTTCAAATGATGATTGTCATAATATAACCAACACCAGCAGATCACTTTTTCTCTTTGTTCATCGGGCAGTTATAAGATACAACAGCCAAACAAAATCTAAAGTAAATGTATAAGTGTCAAGAGCCCGACTAAAGCAAACACCCATCACCATAACGGTGGCTTACAATTTGTGATTTTCTCCTTCAGTGATTCTGCTTGTTAACATCAGGTGTCTTCAATAATGATCAATCATTACTAAATTAATCACTTAATTAGCTCATTAACTTTAACACTCTTGAGTGTTAATTTAACACTCATATTTTAACACTTTACACTCTTGAGTGTGGACTCATATACACTCCCAGGAGTGTTAATTTAACACTGGAGTTTTTGCTGTGTACTTTTCTGTTTGAACATGAAAGAAATCCAGGTTTATTATTATTATATAATTTATTAGGCTATACTACAATTATTATGGTATTTTTTTATTTAATTTTTTACATTTCTTATTTTTTTTACTGTATTTCTATGTTCTACGTTCATTGTTCACACAGCAAAAACTCCAGTGTTAAATTAACACTCCTGGGAGTGTATATGAGTCCACACTCAAAAGTGTAAAGTGTTAAAATATGAGTGTTAAATTAACACTCAAGAGTGTTAAAGTTAATGAGATAATTAAGTGATTAATTTAGTGATGATTGAGCATTATTGAAGACACCTGATGTTAACAAGCAGAATCACTGAAGGAGGAAATCACTAATTGTAAGTTACCATTAAGGTGATGGGTGTTTGCTTTAGTCGGGCTCTTGACACTTATATGTTTACTTTAAATTTTGCTTGTCTGCTGTTATTGATTTATAACAGTCAGATGAACAAAGAGACAATGTGATCTGATGGTGTTGGTTATGTTTTGACATAATCATGTTGTGATCTGTAAAACAAAACTTATTGAGATGGCTTAACTTGTTAGTTACAGCAGCTCTGTGATTCTACAGCACATGATTTTCAGTATTTTTCATATAATCCAAAAATATTTCATAACCATTGTTCTGATCAAAAGACTTTCAAATGAATTTATTTAGAAACACAGACATCAATAATCAGCCTGTGAATCTCAACAATGGTGACAGTAATAAAGCATGTTGCAGTCGCTGCCACCAATCACAACTCATTAATGGCTCCCATCATGCATTGCGGTATGAATAAATTATGATCTGAATTGTCTGTGTAATTTACTTTTCCTAATTAAATATTCTGCTCGTCACCATTGTTGAGATGCATAGACTGAATCTTGACGTCTGTGTGTGCCTAAAAGAAAGATTTTTTTTTTAAACAACTTTTAAGAAATCCTTTGTATTATATCTAAAATTCTGGATATTTATGCAGATTCACAGTTATGCTGTAATCAACAACATAAATCTAAGTCAGAAATAAGGATCTTAATGAGTTCAGTGATCAAGTTCAAATGATGATTGTCATAATATAACCAACACCAGCAGATCACTTTTTCTCTTTGTTCATCGGGCAGTTATAAGATACAACAGCCAAACAAAATCTAAAGTAAATGTATAAGTGTCAAGAGCCCGACTAAAGCAAACACCCATCACCATAACGGTGGCTTACAATTTGTGATTTTCTCCTTCAGTGATTCTGCTTGTTAACATCAGGTGTCTTCAATAATGATCAATCATTACTAAATTAATCACTTAATTAGCTCATTAACTTTAACACTCTTGAGTGTTAATTTAACACTCATATTTTAACACTTTACACTCTTGAGTGTGGACTCATATACACTCCCAGGAGTGTTAATTTAACACTGGAGTTTTTGCTGTGCATGTCGTTCACTGATGAGGGCTTCAGATTAATCCGTCTCTGCTCCAGTATACGACCGCAAATACTGAAAGCCCTCTCCGATGGTGCACTGGAAGCTGGAATGCAAAGTACATGGCGTGTTACTTTGCTTAATCTCGGAAATTCTTGACATCGTCTTTTCCACCACTGGAGGACATCATTGGGTCTGTGTGCTTCTAATCCATCCAACTTGACCTTCTAATTTCTTGCTATTTCAGAATCGAATGACACGTCGCTGTCCATGGTATCATCAGCATCCTCCCATTCCGCAAAGTCTTGAAAAGTCCTTTTTGATGGTGGTGGTTGTAGGTTTTCCTCTGTGTTATCCTCATCAAACCCCAACTCATCAACTAGCACTTTGACGGCAAGGATCACAGCTTGTCTTTCATTGTCATCAATCATTTTTAACTGACGCAGTTTGGGAGTGAGGAATGTAGCTATTTTGTAGAGCATATGAATTCCATTTGGTGCCGAATTTTTCTGAGACATTAGTTCCTCCAGACGTTGCAGACAAGTGGATGCAATTTCACTGAGAATGCAGTCAGTCCTGGCTGCCTCGCAGTGGTTTCTTAGTTTTATGGACCACGGAAGTACTAGAGACGCACTCAGGGCTGTATTATCTGACTCCAAGTCATTGGTTGCATCTTTGAACGGCTTCAAAAAAGTCACCAGGGTTTTAAGAATATTCATGTCAATGCACCCTATTTTGTCATACTGTTTATTATCCAGCAGGATTGTTGCAATCTCATCATACTGTTGAAACACAGAATCTAACATTTCAAAATTAGAATTCCATCGTGTTTCCACTGACTGCTTTAGAGACTTAGTTAGCTTCACTTGCAGGTCGGAATGTTTGAAGTAGGTGACAAGTTTTTTCACGTCTTTCAGAAGTTGGCCAACTTCGGGTGTTTTGTCCATCACAGCGGACGAGAATGCATGTGAAAGAATGGTGTTGAGTATGTGAGCACTACAGTTCAGTCTTGTGAAGCTGCGTAGAGCTGCAACCATGTTCGCTCCTCTGTCAGTGACGAAGACAAGTTTCTTTGCCTGTGAACTATCTATTCCAAATACTCTGAGATTTTGAAATAAGAAAGCTCGAATGTTGTCGCCAGTTTTTGAAGTGCCTGCATCGAATGGGGTTGCAAAGAGCACCCTTGACACCAAGTCGTAATTTGCCTCTATGTAATGTATTGTGGCTGACAGAAAGGAGGTTTTCCGATAGTTTTCGGTCCAGATGTCAGTAGTCACTGCGCAACCATATTTCGCAATTGTATCCGTCATGTCATCGACAACAGCTCTCCTTAGTGTTTGTGCCCTTTGGATGAGGCAACATTTCCTTCACATCGAACTTTCCAATCTTGTCTGCTGTGTCAACGAGGTGCTGCGCTAGTTTAATGAAACCCTGGCCAGAGACGGTGTCATAAGGTCTTAGGTCGGCACAAACAAAGTTAACACATTTTTCTGTTGTTACATCTTTTAGTGCACTTGACACTTTCGACTGACTTGCCGTAAACGTCAGGGAAGTTTGGCCTTTCAAAACGGTGCACACATGACGCTTCAGACCTGAAGTTCCAGACTTGTGCCCGCTGTATGTGAGTATTTTGCTGCATTTGTCACAGCTTGCAAAAGGAAGGTGCTTTCCATCACTGTCGCATAGTGAATGATACCCCAGGTTGATAAAGTGTTAAAAGTACATTCTTCGACCCAGTTTCAACCTGTTAAACAATTGCAATACTGTATAAACGGAGCAATTCCAATAGGGTCCTCAATACACTCTGACCTAATCAGTGCAAACATAGAGCAGAGAACTATAAATATGAACAAAGAGGCACAAATAAAGTACATCAAATGTACTGTATTTACACATTACAAATACACATTACAAATACCTGCTCATCAAAATACAAAATAATGGAGTGAGAGATGTATTTAATTGTCAAAATGTATTTAAAATAGAAGTAATTTGAAAATATAAAAATGCATTAATTAATTTACAAGCAATAATTTTAAGTGAAAGAGACATTGTCATTACAGTAGGATACAACACATTTAGTACTTTCCTCTCCTTGAACAACTTATAAAACAACATATTCTCTAACCCTACAATAAAAAAGGATTGATGTAAGCATTAGCCAAAATTGAGTCTTTTCACTTCAATATTATCATATTTCTTTTGTTCACTTAAAGCACAACTGACTGCATTTATGCAAATACTCACCAAGACCGGCATATTTCATTACAAGTTGTTCACTCATTGGCAAAAGTGATTAATACATGAAAATGCTTACATAAACCCCCTCTCCAATACTGACATTTAGTGAGCAATATCTGACAGTATATTTTACTGCATACTTTATAGGTGTGCACTGAACCCCAAAGCAAACTATATTCCACAAACTATATATATATATTTTTTTAAATTGGATCCAATCATGCGTGGATTAAGATTCATAGATTAATCCGCCTATAAATTCAAAAAGATGTGTTACATGATTTACTTGCATCTAGCAAAAAAACTGTGATAGGACATATATGGTGAACCTGTTAACACTGGTGGAAAAAAAAAGTTCTTGAATAAAATATCTGATTAAGTCTTTTAAGTATTTCAAATACAAAATACAGCCTCTCAAAGTACTTCATTACAAATGACATCTGATAATGTTCTGCAGCAAAATACAAATGACAAAACACCCAAACATTTTTAAATACATATTAAAAAAAACGTTTAAACAGAAGTCATTTAAAAATGTCATAATTTTTCCACATGAGATTTTTAAACAATATTGCAGTTTCTATGTGTCTGCTGGACACTTGTTGGATGCATATCTGTTATTCGGGTCAAGTCATATGTAGTAAAAATAATAATAATAAAAAAATGTTTTGTAAAAGAAAGAAAGAAACCTGTAAGCATTATCATATATGGTTTTCTAAAAATTCTTATAATCTAATTGTAACTTGTATTCCAGCAGTACGTCGTGCTCCATTTACATATTCTCCCATAAAGCCCGTCATTATTGTTTGATTAATCTCTCCCACATTGGGTCTACGTTCTATGAAGGTCAGCCCAGAGGCTCTCTGAATATAATCAATGGTACTTCTATGATTTTCCAAGACTGAACTTGGACGATCCTCACCGAAATTCCCATTTGGAAACACATAGCAGTCTAGCTTATCTATATCTACTGTCCCATCATTATTCTCCTTAATTATCACCTTAAAGAAGTGACTTGGCACTACTTTCCCTTGAAACATCTGAGGATTAGGTCTCTGGTAAAGTGGTCCAGAGTACACATGGACATTGCGGATATTACCTGTGATATTTCGACTGTGATTCTCCGCCAATTTCCACGGGCCCCTGTTTAAGATCATACACTGTGGTACTATGTTGCAGTCCAGATTAGCGTCATCATAGGCTTCCTGACACCACCTGTGATTGGCAGCCGCTGCAAGGTGACCTCTCTCATAGGGAGCACGTCCTCGCACCAAACCATTGTCAGCTAAAGTATCTCTGTTCAATATCTCATACACCCATTCAGCATTTCTGGTTTGGTTGTTGAATGACATGGCATAATCTTTTCTTTTCCACATATCAGCTGCTGAAGGAAGTCCATCTATTAGTTTATAGGAATTGGCTGGTGCAATATTCTGTTCTTCTCGTGCAGTGTTCTGTGCTACTAGTTCACTGTTAAACATGCGTACTGTAAGAGTGGGATGCGTATGCAGATGGTTTCACCTGTTTGTTCTTCATTTCCGAATTGTACACCAGGGCTGTTCTGGTTATTGGGAGCACCAGAACAATGGTGGTCTGTGGTCTGACTCCGGCCTAAAAATTGTGTCCCAGCCTGGCCCTGATTAAAACCAAATGTTTGCCCTTGATAGCTATTTGTTGTGGGGTTTGCTCCAGAACACTGTTTAACTTCCCCATTAGCTCCCACTGTCTCCAGTTCAGCATTGCTTTGAGATGATCTGTCTTCTGGGATTACTTTAATGCTTTGTGCTTTTCCACAAGCTTGACTCATATCAACAGTTGACCGACGATCATCTTCCCTTCTTCCATTCTCTCTTTCAGCTTTCATTCGGTCAGGCGTATTGTTCACACTCAACTCTGCACATCTCTGGACTAAATGTCCAACCTCAGTCATATCAAACAGTCCTTTTATTCTTTGTCTTTCTATAATCTGCATCATTATCACAAGAGTCCAGTGTCGTCTCCTGAGTGACTCTTTTTCCATTCTTTGTGTTTTACCCCAGGCTCGTTTGATATCCTCAGCTGGCCAGCAATCATCATGCTCCTTTACAATGTCATATTGCTTTTCAGCCTCCTTTTTAGCTTTACGTAATTGCTTGATCTCATTAAAATATGATAACAAATCATTAACTATGTAATCTAAACTGACATTAGGTGGGTCTCTTCCCCCTTTCTCAAGAGTGGTTTTACCTTTTCCAGAAGATTTAGGAGGCTGACTTTGAAAACTCATCTTGATGCAGCAGAGGAACAAAGTTAAGAAACAATTAGGGGGCACCAAAATAGCCTAATGAAAAGAAAAAAAATATATAATGACGATATTATTTCATTAGCCTATAGAAATATTATTAGGCATATTTTAGCCATGTATATGTAACAAAAAAGGGGGAACAAGATAATTTAATTGATCTAGTCTAGAAAGTACCGCCCGCCCGCCCCCCATCCCCCGTTAGATAGACCGTGCCGGTTGTTCGCGCGGGCACCTGATGAAGTTTGACAGACAGACAGTAGGCAACTTTTTTGGAAATGGCCCCTAAAAGACAGCAGGAGTCAGGATTCGAGAAAAGAAAGAAAAAGAAACTGCGAGATGATGCCCGTGCATCACTTGCAGGTAAGTACATGTAGGCTATAATCATTCTTATATAAGGGTAATATGCTGCATGTGCTGCATGTGCTGCTGCTAATCGTAAAGCGCCTCGAACTTGCTGACGTTAAGGTTAGCAAACCATGTTATTATAACTTGTAACTTCGGTGCAAGCTAAATTGAGATTTTACCGTTAAACATTAACTATTTTACAAATAACTGACGCCAGCTAGCTGTTACTTTCTTTACTATCTTTCTTTAGATATTGAGCAGTAGTTTGGTTTATTTTGACGTGACGGTGGTGGTTAATACTTTCTCAGTAACAGTTAACGTTAGCAGTCTGTGCAGTGCACATGGTAGGCTAACAATTCCTGTTAAATATATATATAAAAAATATAAAATGTCATTATGAATGATATAAAGCAAACATTGAATTGTGTGCATTATTGCACACAATATTATGTGTATAATATTATTATCCTCATTCTATTATGCTTTTATTTTATATTAGATTAAATTGATCAAATAGTTGATAAATAAGGAATAAAGGGGGAGAACTCCTTTGCCATGCCTTCAGTTTTAAATGTTTATATATTTTTTCCGGTATAAGATTCTTTGTTTGAACATTTTGTCTAATAAATGTAATTTATTCAAAGGGGAATTTATTCAATGAAATTTATTCAATGAATTTGGGAAAAACCTGTCTGGATTATTTTGATAATTCTTTTATTTTGCTATTTTGTTTACTGAAGAAATGATTGCACTTTCAAATGTGTAGTGTGTGTTAGCTATTCTACATACCGTATGTTTACAAAGTCAGCAAAGCTGTGAAGATTTTACTTTCTCTTTTTAGTGTTCTTAAGTTTTATACTGTGATGCTGCTATTGTGTTATTGGTATTGAGTTATGTTTGGTAATAAAAAGTTAAACTGGCAAAAATAAACGTTTTTTTTTTTTCTCGGGGTCGGGGTGGGGGGCATCATAAAGGAATTATGCTTAGGGCACCAAAATGGCTAGCAGCGGCACTGACATTACACACTACTGCATTGTTGCATTTTCCCAGTTGCCAAATATCATAATGTAGTGATTACTTTCATTTCTGGCGCTATGGCATTTCTGCACTGTGTCGGAGATGTTAGCGCGTCTCTAAGATCAGTCACAAACATGATCCCTGCACGATCTAATCTATAGCGTCTTATTAACTCACTGTCATCCATTGTCTGCAACACATTTTTTCTTCCTCTTTGTCTTTCTGCCATGTTCTCCTCTGCTAAAGAAACTCTTCAGACTCTGAAAAGTCCTCGTCCATACTCCTTACAATTTTGACCTTAAGACCTCTTTTAAGGGTTAAGATGCTTTCTGAATTACTTTTTTCTTTACTGGGATTTTTTCTTTAATTTTAAGAGTAAACGCCCACATTTCTAAGAATTTTCTTAGAATTTTGTCACTAGGAGCTACTCTTTGCATTAAGATTCTTTATGAATACGGGCCCAGGTATATTTGGCCTGTACTTGAACTCAATCTTTTGATCCAGATATACTTAAAAGAATAATTAAGAATTCAAAGTATACTTGTCTTGTAGTTGTGTTAACTCTTTTGATTGAGTAGTCAATTAAATATACTTTTTTTACATAGTTTTTCATATACAGTCTTATGAAACTTACATTGTTTGAAAATATTGATTAGAATATTTATATAAAACAGATATGTTTCTAATTCTGCATATCTGAATTTTTGTGTAGGCTAGTCCACTGGTAGTGTATAGCAATTTACTCTAATTCTACTTTTTTGTTTAAAATGTTGCCTTTCTTTATGAAACTTACTGACATTCAAGTGTTGATTAAAAAAGGATGCATGAAGCTAATAAAATGTTTTTAAAATTAAAGAACAGTTAAAGGTATTTTTCAAGTGCAAAAATAATATATAAATAATAAACTATAAGTATAATGTTATGTTCACTTAAAGAAAACTTACAAGTATACTTGTAGTATAAACTACGAAACTAGTTGTTATGTCCCCGGCTTGTCTAGGGGTTTGGGACATACAAATAGATCTACCCAGGATGGAAAAACTCAAGGATGACTCGAAACAGGTGTCAAGTTTGTGTATTTATTGATGAACTAACAAAAACTTAAACGTTAACTAGAAAAATATAAACAACACAACACAATCTCCACGGCTCCCACCGCGCGGATGAAATACACACGAGGATAGCCCGCTGCTCACCCCACCTCCCCAGCTGATTACGAACACTGGTCCGACAGCTGGCTTCACACAGACGGTGCCGGGCAAAGATCGCGATCTGCTGCACCCAGCCGATCTTACAGTCCACACAGCAGGTCACACAGTAGTCCCAGTTTAGTAATCCACACAGACTTCAAGGGAAAAGAAAGAGATCTCGATCAGCGGCACCCAGCCGATCTCATAGTCCACACAGCGGTTCCACATCGGTAATCCACACAGACGTCAAGAGAAAAGGAAGAGATCTCTCCCCACACTTCACTAGCCCTGTTTATACGCCTCACTGATTTCCACTGATCAGCTTCAGCTGCGGGATTATCCGTGTCAACCTCCAGATCCCTGCAAGAGAGAGAGAGCACGACACACCCACACACACACACACACACACACACAACACCCACAGACCTCATGGGTCGTAACACCCCCACCCATAAGAACAAACTTATATAGTATGTATCTCATAACACATAAAAGTTTGTTCCCTTATATGTTAAAGAATTTTAGTCTTACCCACGGGATAGGGCATCTGCCAAGATGTTGTCTGCTCCTCTTTTATGTTTAATATGCAAGTTGTAGCCTTGAGCCAAAAGGGCCCAACGCATCAAGCGCTGGTTACTGTTGTACATGCGGGCTAGAAAAACCAGAGGGTTATGATCTGTGTAAATAGTGATCGGCAAGAAACTTGAGCCTTCATACACTTCAAAGTGTTGTAGAGCCAGGAGCATGGCCAATGTCTCCTTCTCTATGGTGGAATAGTTCAGCTGGTGTTTCTTGAACTTAGTTGAAAAATAACACAAAGGTTTACACATGTCTCCCTCCCCTCGCTGCATCAGCACCGCCCCAGCCCCAGTTGCACTAGCATCAACTTCCAAGTAGAACGGTTGGTAAAAATTTGGCGCCACCAACACAGGTGCACTGCAAAGAAGAGACTTGGCAGCCTCAAAGGCCTGAGCACACTCATCATCCCACCTAAAAGGTACCAAAGGACTACACAGTCTGGTGAGTGGAGCAACTACCACAGAGAAATTTTGGCAGAAACATCTATAATATCCCGTCATTCCTAAAAATCGCCTAAGCTCACGTCTAGTGGTAGGAGTCGGTAGAGATAATATAGCCGTCACTTTGGCATCTAGAGGCCGGACCTGCCCCTGACCAACCTGTTTACCAAGATAAGTAACTGTGGCTTTTCCGAATTCACACTTTGCCAAATTCAATGTGAGAGAGGCATCTGCCAACCGCTGACATACAGTCTCCAAAGTGGACAGGTGGCTACCCCAATCCTGAGAGTATACAACCACATCATCAAGATAGATGCTACAATTTGGTACATCCCTGAGTACAAGCTGCATTAAGCGTTGGAATGTGGCAGGAGCATTTTTCACTCCAAAAGGCATTACCGTGTACTGCATAAAAGCATCTGGTGTCACAAAGGCTGAGATGTCTGAAGCACGCTGGGTCAAAGGCACCTGCCAGTATCCTTTCAGTAGATCTAACTTTGTGATACATTTAGCAGGGCCAACCCTATCAATTAAATCGTCCATGCGCGGAAGCGGGAAAGAGTCGGACACTGTAACTGCGTTGACCTTTCTAAAATCGGTACAGAAACGAAACGTTCCATCAGGCTTTGGTGTTAGCAAACAGGGTGAGCTCCATGGACTGTAGCTAGCCTTGGCTAACCCATTTTCTACCAGATAACTGACTTCCCTTTTCATTGCCTCTCGTTTAGCTATTGGAGAGCGATAAGCATGCTGTTTAATAGGCCTAGCGTCACCCACGTCAATATCATGCTCCAGCACCGTAGTGCGAGATGGCACATTACCTAAGATAGTAGGATGAGCATGAAGTAACTCCGTTACCTCCTGCCGTCGAGAAATAGATAGGTAAGACAATTGTTGAGTTACAGTAGCCATGAACTCAGTATTAGCCAGTCTGCCACACATGTGATCTTCACATGGCGTTGCTAGATCGGGCTCTGACCACTCACTAACAAGAGATGTAACCCCCACCACTGCAACGCTTTGAGACTGTAACAGATCCTCCGGATCGCCCTCTCTAGAATGAAAGAACTTCAACATGTTTACATGACATAATCGGGTCTTTCGTCCACGGTCAGGTGTACGGATGATATAATTTGTCTCTGAAAGCTTCCTTTCTACCTCATATGGTCCTGAGAATTTAGCAGTAAGAACAGACCCAGGAACGGGCAGCAAGACCAACACCTTGTCACCCGTCTTAAACTGCCGTTCAACGGCCTTTTTGTCAAACCGCCTCTTCATTTGGATCTGGGCAGACGAGAGTGACTCCTTTGCCAGCTTCACAGCACGCTGTAACCGCTCCTTGCACCGGAAAACAAAATCCACCACATCAACTTTGGAAGGCTCATCATGCACCATCCTTTCCTTCAGCATCTTTAACGGGCCACGCACATTATGGCCAAAGACAAGCTCAGCTGGACTAAATCCCAACGATTCTTGCTTTGTGTCACGAGCAGCAAACCGTACAAAAGGAACTCCTTCATCCCAGTCTTTACACGTCTCATGGCAGTATTTTTTTAACATGGACTTTAACGTTTGGTGCCAGCGCTCCAAAGCTCCCTGTGACTCGGGATGATAGGCACTGGACACTGAGTGAGTGATCCCTAATGAACTGAGGGTTTGTTTGAACACCCTAGAGAGGAAATTAGTTCCCTGATCAGTTTGTACTAGCTTAGGCAACCCAAAGGTAGTGAAAAATTTAACTAGTGCTTTTGTTACGGACACAGCCGTAATTCTACGTAGGGGAATAGCTTCAGGAAATCGAGTAGCCACACACATCATGGTGAGCAAAAACTGATTACCAGCCTTGGTTTTAGGTAAGGGGCCTACACAATCAACCATGACGTGTTCAAATGGTTCACCAACTACGGGAATGGGCTGTAACGGGGCTGGAGGAACAGGTTGGTTTGGTTTGCCAACAAGTTGACAGATCCTGCAGGTTTTACAGAAACGTGTTACATCAGTTTTTAGGCCTGGCCAAAAGAACTGTTTTAGTACACGATCATAGGTTTTACTAACGCCCAAATGGCCTGCCCATAAATGCTCATGTGCTAATGACAGTATCTGTTGTCGAAAGTCAGCAGGTGCAACTACCTGATAAACCACTTTCCAATCACTATCTGGTTCTAAACCTACGTCCTCTGTATGAGAAACCCACCTGCGCATCAGTACCCCTTTATCCATGAAGAAAGGTTGTTTACTGTTACACTCTGTTTTTTCCTTAACCACCGAAGCAAAACATCTAATCAATGAGGGATCACTTTCTTGAGCTTTTATCAAAGCCTTAGATATGAGCGTCAAAGGTGCAGGATCAAACTCACCCACCGAGTCCGCCACCTTTCCAACCCCATCCACCTTGCAGCTCACAGGATCATCATGGGATACACCCTCCTCAGAGAAAATGGAGGCAAAAAGTGAATCAGACAAGTTAGTTTCCTGAGTCTTTTTACGTGATTGCGCCCTTGTAGTCACACTAGCTTTAAAAATATGAGGATGGATTTTCCCTAACTCATCCTGCTCAGACTCAGGAATAGGATTGCTAACAACCCTAGGGACAGGAAACACTTTTCCCCCAGCTATATCATTTCCAATAATGACCTCAATACCCTCTATCGGAAACTCGGCCCGTACACCCATCATGAAAAATCCAATCACTAGATCAGAATGGACAAAAATTCGGTGCAGTGGCACTGGTACAAAACCCATCTCTATACCCCTCACCACTGCACTTACATCAGAACTGTCACACACAGGGAGAGTGCCAGACATTATTAGTGATTGCGAACAGGCTGTGTCCCGCAACATCCTCACTCGTCGCCGATCCTCTACTTTCCCTGTCAGAGAAACAAAACCTTCAAAGATAAAAGGTTTAAAACAATCATCAGTCTCACGCATCTCTGGTTCCAGCCTCTGGGGCCGAGGAGACATTTTAATCAACCCCACCCCTTTTGGTTGTTTTTGCGTTGGACTAGGTTGCTGACCCTTCCAAGCCCTGCAATCTGCAATTAAATGTCCAGGTTTTCGACAAAAAAAACATACTCTGTCTGCCTTTTGAATGGAAGCTATTCTGGGACGACTGTCAGGAGAATTATGAGCTAGTTGTTCAGACTTTTGAAGGCCCACCCGTAGAGGAGCATCACGCTTAATAAAGGTGGCCTTATGCAGAAGTGTAAACTCATCTGCAAATATGGCTGCCTGTTGTAAGGAAGCAATCTTTTGTTCACCCAAATAGACCGCAGTACGTTCTGGCAAACAGTTCTTAAACTCCTCAAGCAAGATCAGTTCACGTACAGAGGCCACATCATCTGCTTTACATGCTGTGCACCATCTATCAAAGAGAATTCCCTTTTCACGTGCAAAGTCTGTAAATGTCTGATCATGAGTTTTCCGTAAGCTACGAAACCGCTGTCGATATGCTTCCGGTACTAACTCGTAAGCTCTCATAATAGCACTCTTAACACGGTCATAATTTAACCCATCCTCCACTGACAGTGCTGCGCACGCTTCCTGGGCCTTACCAGTTAATTTACACTGCAGTAAAATGGCCCACACTTCTTTAGGCCAGCGTAACGCTCCAGCAACACGTTCAAATGCCCCAAAATAAACTTCCACCTCAGTCTCGCGAAAAACAGGCACGAGAGAAATATATTTACTCACATCATATCCACTGGCAGACTGTGGAGACACACTGGCAGGAATAACAGGGCGAGCAGCATCAATATTTGCCTGTAGTTCAAGTTGTCTCATTTTAAATGCTATATCTGCGTCTTGTTTCTTTAATTCCAATTCTCGATGGAGTTGGAAATTTCTTTCCTTCTCTTCCTTCTCTATCTGAAGCCGCAACAAACGAACTTTTAACCGGCCATCCTCCATAGATCCTGGGGATGACTCAGTTGAAGATGGCACATATTTGGGCATTGTAACAGGCTTACCTGTCTGTATCCTCTGTCTACCAGCAGGGGTCCCTAGAGCAAGCTGGTCCCCCCTCACACTCAGCTCTGGATCAAGATCACTCACAGGTACCGGTAATGCAATAACCCCTTTACTGATGAGTCCGTTCAAGACCACAGCTTTAAGTTCAGCTTTCCCTAGAGAAGTGGACACAGAAATCTCATAATAGTTTGCAATATCATAAAGTTCAGCTTTCTTGCATTTATCCAGCTGACTTAAATCTGGAAGAGACACAAACGCATTTAAATCAAAGGCTGCCATGACAAAACCACTTGAAAAGACAACTCAATTCATTAACCTAATATAACTCAATGACCCGATATCAACCTCCCCCCTTCCCTCCACAAAACAAACCTCCTCAGCACCTGCCTATCCAAACTTACCTATCTATCTTCAGAAGCGTGCCGGGCTCGAGGCGACTTACAGGCAAACATCAGCGGTCGAAACCCTGAAACACCAGCCCCCTTTGGAGAACATAGTCTCCGCCCAGGATTTGCTTCCAAAAATAAAAAAGGCAAAATAATAAACTAGTGTCCGATGGAAAGGCTATTTCAGCCTAGCTGGACACTACCCTATGCTAAGCTGAGGAAGCAGTTCGAGTGGAAGTTTACTCAGGGAAACATCAATCACCATAAACAACCAAAACAAAATATACATATATAAACATACAGTATATTCACACAAAAATAAATAATTACAAATATACCATCATGCTTTAAAAAACTGGTCCACAACATGCCACATGAAACAAGCATCCCAGTTTTCCAAAAATCCTGGACGAGCACCCCACTTTTGTTATGTCCCCGGCTTGTCTAGGGGTTTGGGACATACAAATAGATCTACCCAGGATGGAAAAACTCAAGGATGACTCGAAACAGGTGTCAAGTTTGTGTATTTATTGATGAACTAACAAAAACTTAAACGTTAACTAGAAAAATATAAACAACACAACACACAATCTCCACGGCTCCCACCGCGCGGATGAAATACACACGAGGATAGCCCGCTGCTCACCCCACCTCCCCAGCTGATTACGAACACTGGTCCGACAGCTGGCTTCACACAGACGGTGCCGGGCAAAGATCGCGATCTGCTGCACCCAGCCGATTAGGGGTGCAACGGATCAAAAAACTCACGGTTCGGATCGTTTCTCGGATCAGAGTCACGGATCGGATCATTTTTCGGATCAGCAAAAAAAAAAAAAAATTCTTTATTAACACTTTTAAATAATTAAATTAAAATATATAAAATCAACTTAAAGTGCACAAGGCATAATATCTTCTTTTTAACATAATTAATGAAAAACAACTTAAAGTGCAACATAAAAAGGCATGTCCTTCCTTTAAACATGGACCAATGCTTGATGTGTTTCCACTGTCATAAAGGGCTGTCAAAATTGCTCAAAAATGACGTTCGAATATTCCCTCTAAAAAACACATATTCGAACTATTCGAACATGGTTGCGCATTTTGTCAATGACGCGCATTATGTCAATAACAGGACAAATTAATACAAAGAGACATAACTACTTGTATAGGTAGTTTATTTAAGTTTAAACATATTTGACAACATATTACCTACACAAAAACAAGTAAATCAACTAATGGCCAAGACCGCAGACCTCACTCTCGCTCGCTCGCACTCGCAGGCACTCTTTCTCTCTCTCTCGCCGTCACCCATGCTGCGTTCACACCAAATGCGAATAGAGCGTCTGGCGCGAGTGATTTCAATGTTAAGTCAATGTAAAGACGCGTTTACGCGCGTCTGGAGGTTTTGCGGCGCAAATGAAGGCGTCACGCTCTCTGCGGTTCATAACGCTCGCCATGACCACGCTGTGTGTGGACTGAACATGCGCACAACTTTTTTTTCATAAATCAATCCGCGGATCACGTGTGTGCCGAACCGAAAAGTTTGATCCGAACGGATCACGGATCAATGATGATCCGTTGCACCACTACAGCCGATCTTACAGTCCACACAGCAGGTCACACAGTAGTCCCAGTTTAGTAATCCACACAGACTTCAAGGGAAAAGAAAGAGATCTCGATCAGCGGCACCCAGCCGATCTCATAGTCCACACAGCGGTTCCACATCGGTAATCCACACAGACGTCAAGAGAAAAGGAAGAGATCTCTCCCCACACTTCACTAGCCCTGTTTATACGCCTCACTGATTTCCACTGATCAGCTTCAGCTGCGGGATTATCCGTGTCAACCTCCAGATCCCTGCAAGAGAGAGAGAGCACGACACACCCACACACACACACACACACACAACACCCACAGACCTCATGGGTCGTAACACTAGTAGTTTACTGAGAGCACACATCAGTTTGTACTTTCATAAACTAAAAAAATTACTACTTGTATTAAAATAGTAAACTACTAGTATATTTATAAGTTCAAGGCAAGGCAAGGCAAGTTTATTTATATAGCACATTTCATACACAACGGTAATTGAAAGTGCTTTACATACTATTAAAAATAATCAGAAGAAATAAGAATATACAAAACAGTTTAAAATAAAGAAACAAGAAAGAACTAAAAATAATTAAAACAGTTTAGAATAAAGAACAGTTTAAAATAAAGAAACGAGAAAGAACTAAAAATAATTAAAACAGTTTAGAATAAAGACTAAAATAAGACACAGTATAAACAGTCGGACAAACAGTGACACAGTGCTCATTCATTAAATGCAAAGTTAAACAGATGTGTTTTGAGTCTGGATTTGAATGTGACTAATGTAGGAGCACATCTGATCTCTTCTGGAAGCTGGTTCCAGCTGTGGCTGGCATAATAGCTAAAAGCAGACTCTCCTTGCTTAGAGTGAACCCTTGGAACTTCTAGCTGATGTGATCCTAATGATCTGAGTAATCTGTTGGGTTTGTATTCCGTGAGCATATCTGCAATGTATTGAGGTCCTAGGCCATTGAATGATTTATATACTAGTAATAATACTTTAAAATCAATCCTATAAGTAACTGGCAGCCAGTGTAATGACCTGAGTACTGGTGTGATATGATCATATTTTCTGGTTCTGCTAAGAATCCTGGCGGCAGCGTTCTGTATGAGCTGCAAATGTCTTATGGTCTTTTTGGGAAGGCCAGTGAGGAGTCCATTACAATAATCCACCCTGCTGGTGATGAAAGCATGCACTAGTTTTTCTAAGTCTTGACTGGAAACAAAGCATCTAATTCTTGCAATATTTTTCAGATGATAGTATGCTGATTTAGTTATTGCTTTGACATGACTATTGAAACTAAGGTCTGACTCTAAAGACACACCAAGATTCTTGACCTGATTTTTAGTTGTTTGACCTTTAGAGTGAAGGTATGCGTTCACCTTGAGAACTTCATCTTTGTTTCCAAACACAATGATTTCAGTTTTGTCTTTGTTTAACTGTAGAAAGTTTTGGCACATCCAGCTGTTGACTTCATCAATGCATTGAAGCAGAGAGTCAATGGGGCTGTAATCATTAGGCGATAGGGCTAAGTAGATCTGAGTGTCGTCTGCATAGCTGTGGTAAGAGATTTGGTTCTTTCTCATTATTTGGCTCATTGGGAGCATGTACAGGTTGAACAGGAGTGGCGCAAGAATTGAGCCTTGAGGGACTCCGCATGTCATGGGCGTCCACTCAGACTTATGGTCTCCTATACTCACATAATAACCTCTCCCATCTAAGTATGACCTGAACCATTTTAGAACTGTCCCAGAAAACCCCACCCAGTTTTCCAGCCTGTCAAGAAGTATGTTATGATCGACAGTGTCAAATGCAGCACTGAGGTCGAGTAGAACCAGCACTGATAATTTGCCTGAATCTGTATTTAAGCGAATATCGTTTATTATCTTAATGAGCGCCGTCTCTGTGCTGTGATGCGATCGGAAGCCAGATTGAAAATTATCAAAGTATCCATTTGAGTTTAAGAATTTGTTCAGCTGGTTGAAGACAACTTTTTCAATGATTTTGCCTGTGAAAGGAAGATTTGAGATCGGTCTATAGTTGCTTAATATAGTCTTATCCAGATTGCTCTTTTTCAGGAGGGGTTTGACAACAGCAGTTTTAAGGGAGTTTGGAAAACTTCCATAGAAAAGTGAGGCATTTACCACTTCTAGGAGATCTGCTTCTAAACAGTCTAACACACTTTTAAAAAAAGATGTAGGAAGTGTGTCAAGGTCGCAGGTTGATGTTTTAAGGTGCTGAATGGTTTCTTTCAGAATTTTGCCATCAATTTCTTCAAAATCAGACATAGTAACTACTTTCTCAGGTTGTAGTCTGATCTGTCTGACCCCAGTGCAACTCAAGGATGTGCTGATCACCTTTCTAATATTATTGATTTTCTCAGAGAAAAAGGTAGCAAACTCACTACACTTGCTGTCGGAGAGCATTTCACTGGGAATCTGGCTTGGGGGATTTGTTAGTCTGTCGACAGTAGCGAAGAGATTTCGAGTATTATTTAGGTTTCTGTTTATGATATTGGAGAAGAAAGTCTGTCTAGCTTTGCCTAGTTCCATATTGAAAGCACGAATGGTGTCTCTATAGATGTTATAGTGGATTACAAGTTTTGTCTTTCGCCACATGCGCTCTGATTTTCTGCATTGTCTTTTCATAATTTGCACTGCTGTTGAGTTTCTCCAAGGTGCTTTTTGTTTACCATTCTTCCTGACTTTCACAGGAGCAATATCATCAATTACATTTTTAACCTTCGAGTTAAAAGAATCAAGGAGAGAATCAACCGAGTCAGCAGATATGCTCGGTCTTAGGGATATGGCCTTCATAAATAGTACACTAGTGTTCTCATTTAGGCATCTCTTCTTGACAGACACAGATCTAACTTCAATGGCAGGAGAGATCAAAAGAAATCAAAGAAAATACAGTAATGATCAGAGAGTGCGACATCCTTAATATCATTCAATGAAATGTTTAGACCCTTACTGATAAGTAAATCTAGAGTGTGTCCACGATTGTGTGTGGGCCCATGTACATGTTGAATCAGATCAAAAGTTTTTAAAACAGTATTGATTTCTTTTGCCATATTATTTTCTGCATTATCTATGTGAATGTTAAAATCTCCAGCAATAGTGAAACTGTCAAACTCTGAGGAAATTATTGATAACAGTTCTGTAAAGTCCTCAGCAAAGGCTGAAGAGTATTTTGGAGGCCTGTAAATAGTGATAAGTAAAATCCGTGGAGCACCTTTTAACACAATACCCAGATATTTGAAAGACGGGTAATTACCAAATGATATTTGCTTACATTGATAGACATCTTTAAAAAGAGCAGCTACACCCCCACCTCTCCTTCCAGCTCTGGAGACACTCATAAAGGTAAAGTTCGGAGGAGATGTTTCATTGAGGATTGTTGCACTGCAGCTGGCTTCTAGCCAAGTTTCATTTAGAAATATAAAGTCCAGGTTGTATGTGCTTATAAAGTCATTGACTAGAAGTGATTTATTTTTAAGTGAGCGGATGTTTAAAAGTGCTAACTTAACAGTCTTGCTTTTTGTGTCCACAATCTTAGTTTGTCGTGTGATAGGCACCAGATTAGATGGGTTTGCTGTACGGCTTTTAAAGGCCTTAGACTTTCTAACATGTGAATGAACAGATGATACAGGAACACCGGGTTCCCGCTTGTTCTGTAAACATTTGAGAAAGTTACTGTTATCACAGCGGGGACCCGGCACAAATCACTTGGAGCTGGTATCGGTTGATTTTGTAACACCTCGAGCAGACGGTGGAAGTTGTGGGCCCTGGCGTTGTGGAAGGGGCCTTAAAGGGATACTTCACCTCTGGGAAGATGAATGTGTATTTAAAATAGGTCATTTAAGTAGAAGAAATGTGTAGAAATTTTTGAATTTGGAGCTTTCTAGACTGAGAAAAGCCAGAAAATGTATTTTTGGCTTATGTGGATGAAAGACAACAACTCCCAGAATGCACTTGCTTCGCTGCCTTAGGAGGCCACGCCTACCGGTTAGAGAGCACAGTTGAAAACAACAAGGCTAGCCTAAGTAAGTGATGAGTTTGCCAGGGATTTAGAGACCCAAAATGTCCGGGATTCGGCTTTTGCGTTCTACAGTCGCCATTCATCATGTTTACTGTGGCGAGCAGGACGAGGCTGACGGCCGCGGGAGAACGGCGCGAGGCCGGTGGCTTCATTACTGAGACGCGCCGTGTCTCGTATCTTTCACGGAGGAGCGGAAATTTTCTTAGCAAGGGTAAAGCGCACATCAACCGATCACTTGTTTAGCGTTCATGTAAACACTACAGTCAGATTCACCGATCGGAATTAATTAAGTTAGATTGAAACGAGAGGTGTGCATGTAAACAATGAATGGCGACCGCAGAACGCAAAAGCCGAATCCCGGACATTTTTAACAGTCTCGCCCGCCGGACAAGTCCGGGAAAAGGAAGATGGTAACCCCTACTTACTCAGCTTTCTCCTATTATTCGGCTTTCTCCACAGAACAAGAGCATGCTAGCTTAGCTTCCAAAGAAAGACGGCTGATACTGTGTACATTCTGTGAGTGAGATCCCACCCTGTATGGGCGGGTTGAAAACATGCGGAACAACGCCATCTACTGGCTGTAGTCTTTAGCCTCTGGACAGAAAATCCTCCGATGACGCAAAATGACGATTTTTGCGTCATCGGAGGATTTTTTCCAGACAAAAAATACATAAATCTCTCCTCTCAGGGGAATATGAGGGGGGAAAGCATGGTAATTCGAAAATACTACAGGTTTTCTACTAATACAAAGCTTAATGCTAAATCCTGAAGTAACCCTTTAATGCTCGAGGAGGAGGAAGAGGGGGAGGGGGGAGAGGGCGAGCTGCGCTCATAGACTTTGGTGGTAGTGATGTTTTTCTGGTTGATATCTGGGGGCTTCCAGCGAATTGGGTTCCAGCATACACTAGTTTTTCCATTTTCTCTGAGAAACACATCAATGGGGATGTAGGAGATAGTGATAGCGGTGAGAGTGGCTGTGGTGTTAATGGAGGCTGTAATATGCTGTCTTGGCTTTCCTGGTCGTGTTTGGGTGCTGAATCTGTTGTTACTGGTGGCTGAAATGTACTGTCCTTGCTTCCCTGGTCATTCTTGGGTGCTGAATCTGTTGTTATTGGAGGCTGTAATATGCTGTCCTGGCTTCCCTGGTCATTCTTGGGTGCTGAATCTGTTTTTATTCGAGGCTGTAATATGCTGTCCTTGGGAGCTGAATCTTGTGACATTTCTAATATGTCACAGTCTGACTCTGGTGAGCTCAGTGGGCAGGGCTCAGCTGAAGTTGTGTCCGTGAGCAGAAGTTGTTTTGGCTGCATGGTGTTATCATTGTCTTTGTGAGATGTGTCAGCCGCATGTCCATTCAAGTCCTGAAGTGAAGTCCTGTGGTCATTCAAACTGTGTCCAGGTGAGTGTGTGCCATTCTGGTTGATTGGATTGGCAGAAGGATGATGAAGGGAGAAAAGGATATTGTCCTTTAGCACTCTTGAACCCAGTTCGTTTGGAAGATGGCCATTTTGTTGAAACAGTGGCCTCTGATTCCAGAAAAGGTTAAAGTTGTCTATGAAGTTCACTCCTTTTATATTACAGGTTTTTTGCAGCCATGAATTAAGCCCAAGAAACCGTGAGAACCTGTTACTTCCTCTAGCTGGAAGTGGTCCACTGATGAATGTTTGTACTTTCAGTCTTTTGAGTGTTTCAAAAAGTTCATTGAAATCCTTCTTAAGCTGTTCTGACTGCTCTTTATGGATATCATTCTTCCCCACATGTATGATGAGTCGATTTGCTGTCTTATGTTTCATCAAAATGTTTTGAATTTCTCTGTTTACGTCAGAGGTTGTTGCTTGTGGAAGGCAGCATGTAGTTGAATCTTTCAAGCTGATATCTCTGATCGTAGAGTCCCCAACTATCAATGTTTTGACCTCAGCTGCGCTCTGAGCTGAGTGCCGCTGTCTGCTTGACCTTGAGCGCCTGTTAGTATCAGAGTGAGCTCCTGGCTGTCTGTGTTCATCCACATTTAACAAATTTGAGCATTCCTCATTCAATAATACTTTAAATCTGTTCTTAAGATGAATAGGTTGTGGAAGACGACCAGTGTTTGTAATCCTTGTAGCTGTGTATGGTGTAGATGAAACTATTTTTGCCTGAGAGAGTCTAATGTCTCTATTTTTGGGTTTTGCCCCCTCTTTGAACCAACGGTTTGTAGGTCGATCGGCTTGTTTCTCTGCACTAGGTATGTTCTGTTGAGGAGCATTAAATTTATGACACTCACCGGCTGTGCGCTGTATTTGTCCTTGATGAAACTCTGTTGTGGGTTCCGTCTGGTTTGATCCTACCATTAGCTTTGTTTCAAGAACTGTAATCCTTTGTAAAAGTTTTTGGCAGTTAGTACAGCAAGTAGAATCAAAAGGACGCATTTTCTCTTATCCTTGTGAATGTTTTCTCTTCCGCCGAAATGTAAACAGTTCAGTTTTCTCTTCCTCGGAATGTAGGCTTCAGTGAATTCTGAAGGAATGAAACTAATTCTGCTTTTTTATAGTAATCCAAGCGTTCTGAGCACTGTGCTGATTCACTGAAGTTAAAATTAGGTGATGAAATGTAATAATAACGAAAGCGATAGAGCAAATTGCGGAGCAGTAGGCAAAAGCGTCCGAACCGTAGCAAAGCAGGAAGTAGAATTCAAGTACAAGTTCACTTGTAGTACAGATGCATTACAAATGAGAAAACTAGTTGTGTACTTAGTTTACTACTCTTACAAATACTAAAAATACTAAAAGTGGGCCAATTTTGTCCCAAGCAGTATTGAAATAGTACATAAGTTTACTACAAGTACACATTGATATTAGTATACTCACAACATAAAGTATAGTTAAAAAATATACTTGAAAATTACTTAAGTATACTTCATAAAATGAACATGAAGACATGCACTTTTATGATGGATAGATGCACTTTTATGATGGACAGATGCACTTTTATAATGGATAGATGCACTTTTATGATGGACAGATGCCCTTTTTTGATGGATAGATGCACTTTTATAATGGATAGATGCACTTTTATGATGGAAAGATGCACTTTTATGATGGACAGATGCCCTTTTATGATGGACAGATGCACTTTTTGATGGATAAATGCTCTTTTATAATGGATAGATGGACTTTTATGATGGACAGATGCCCTTTTATGATGGACAGATGTACTTTTTTGATGGATAAATGCTCTTTTATAATGGATAGATGGACTTTTATAATGGACAGATGCACTTTTATAATGGATAGATGCACTTTTATGATGGATAGATGCACTTTTATGATGGATAGATGTACTTTTATGATGAACAGATGCACTTTTATGATGGACAGATGCACTTTTATGATGGACAGATGCACTTTTATAATGGATAGATGCACTTTTATGATGGACAGATGCCCTTTTATGATGGACAGATGTACTTTTATGATGAACAGATGCACTTTTATGATGGACAGATGCACTTTTATGATGGACAGATGCACTTTTATAATGGATAGATGCACTTTTATGATGGACAGATGCCCTTTTATGATGGATAGATGTACTTTTATGATGAACAGATGCACTTTTATAATGGATAGATGCACTTTTATGATGGATAGATGCCCTTTTTTGATGGATAGATGCTCTTTTATAATGGATAGATGCACTTTTATGATGGACAGATGCACTTTTATGATGGACAGATGCACTTTTATAATGGATAGATGCACTTTTATGATGGACAGATGCCCTTTTATGATGGATAGATGTACTTTTTTGATTGATAAATGCTCTTTTATAATGGATAGATGGACTTTTATGATGGACAGATGCACTTTTATAATGGATAGATGCACTTTTATGATGGATAGATGCCCTTTTTTGATGGATAGATGCTCTTTTATAATGGATAGATGCACTTTTATGATGGACAGATGCACTTTTATGATGGACAGATGCACTTTTATAATGGATAGATGCACTTTTATGATGGACAGATGCCCTTTTATGATGGACAGATGTACTTTTTTGATGGATAAATGCTCTTTTATAATGGATAGATGGACTTTTATAATGGACAGATGCCCTTTTATGATGGACAGATGCACTTTTTTGATGGATAAATGCTCTTTTATAATGGATAGATGGACTTTTATGATGGACAGATGCCCTTTTATGATGGACAGATGTACTTTTTTGATGGATAAATGCTCTTTTATAATGGATAGATGGACTTTTATAATGGACAGATGCACTTTTATAATGGATAGATGCACTTTTATGATGGATAGATGCTCTTTTATAATGGATAGATGCACTTTAATAGTGGATAGATGCACTTTTATAATGGATAATGGATAGTAAACTTTTATAATGGATAGACAATAATAGATGTAGCGTTTACGACTCGGGGTAAATGTGAATTAGCTCAAGAATATGGGGAATCTTGGGAATATTAATATTTATGACTCATGGTCATAATTCATAAGTCGCATGTACATTTATTTTATCAATTATCGAGATTACCTTGTTCTATAACTATCTGACCAACATTTAATTCGTCCAGCGAAACAAATGTAAAATCATTACAGTCAAGAAGAGGTATTCACAAACTTCGAGAGAGTTTATGTCCTGGCCACGGACATCAAACTTCCTGAGTTTATTAATTAAAACTACTCAAGTAGTCTATATTTCGAGCTTGTAGCTTAAGATCTTTTACAGTTTCATTGACTTATAAGGTGGATTTCCAAACACAGAGGCAGTGAAAAGTATTTATGAATTTTAATAAATGCAAAACTAGAGATTATGAGCTACGAGTATACACGTACGTAAAAATGCAAACAATAAACAAACAACATATAACCAAACAATAACATAAGTGATCAGAATGAAATGAAAGAAAGAAAGAAAGAAAAGAGAAGAGGAAGAAAGGGAACTTAATTCACAGTCCTAAGAGATAGACACCAGGAAAACCGCTTTTATCAACTCAATATACTTGCAGTATTCTGTGCTCTTTCAGTGCGATGCTGTAAAAGAGGCGCGCGTGTCCGGCTGGTTTGCGTCTGGCTTCGTCTTCTGGGTCGTTTTGCAAGACGATGTAAAGGCTTACTTGAATTTAAGTTACCGCGAAAATTAGGTTCGTCTTCCGTGCGGAAGAGGTTTAAAGTCTTTGTTGCAGCGACGGCAGGCTTTTACATGACGCGGGCCATGTGTCCCAGAGGCCAAGTCCAGGCCCGTTCAGCTGGAGCAGCGCTGCACGTGGAGAAGAAGGAGGAGGTCCAGGGACCGGAGAAGAGAGGAAGTGGAATCAGCGGGGTCGAAGAAGGAAGAGGAAGGAAAAGTGGGGGTCTCTTCCTTTTAACAGACAATTTGTTTACGCCTTGTTTTGTGACATAGCGAATCAAAACTTCCGAGAGGTAGCGGGGAGACGTCTTCTTTGTGTAAAGAGCAACACGCCCCCTTGTGTCATATGTCTTCTGAGCGAAATAATTAATATTTCCTCTTAAGATTATACATACAGAATAATACATCTTACGATAATATGTGCGGGACTGGTTGAATTAAAACAGGACGGTCAGACAGATACCAAGAATTACAGGTAGATATTGGACACACATAACATTACGTTCATATGCCTCATTACACACAAATAAAGCTTGATTAAACACACAATAAAATTGTCAGTGTTTCCGTTATGGCAGGTGAAGACACTTGAGAAACATAGGAATACATATCAACATTTAGTGGCTTGTTGAGTGGGGGAATATCTGTTTCAAAGTCCAAAGTGTGTGTTCTGGAATGTCTCGCGAACGTAAAGTTTTATGGTCTGAGGTAGGGTTACCACCAGACACTATTGAGGAACTTCTTTCAGTGGACATTTAGAATTAAAGATTTTACTCTTAGCAACCCACATCTCTATTATAGAGCAAAGCTAATCACACACATACATATCGGAAGGTATACATTCAAGAGCCATATTTTTACATGAAATTGTACTCAAAGGAGGTTTTGTGTGTGTGGGGGTGTGTGTGTGTGTGTGTGTCTTCTGGAATGTCCTGAGGCTGTAAAATCACAGTAAGTCAATACTGAACTAGGGGGGTTTTACAAAGGGGGTCTTAAAAACAGGGTCCTCTTTATGGCTCAAATGTCCCTCTGGGGAAATTATTAACCAGACGATGTGTTTTGACGTCACATGATTCCTTAATTTGAAAAGCAGATGCCAATGTTGCTACATAGATTTTTACAGCGATTGATTCCTGCCGGTTCCATAATGAGACTGGCGCGGCCAGAGACATTTTGGGCATTGCGGCATATTAAATATATTATAAATAGTTTTTCCGCGAGAGGGCGTGACAAAAGACCGAAATGAGTGACTGTCACGTGACACTTGAGAGCCCTGACTGCACTGTAGCAGTTACTGTTACACTGTTTAACCTGCAAGCTAGCTAGCCTGCTAGATAGATAGCCTGCTAAAAACACCAAGCTTACATTAGCTACTGCTACTATTCCCCACCAATTCACAAGCACAAGAGAAAAAGTATTTTGTTCTTACATTTAATACCCCTGGAACTCAATGGAAGTTGTTTGAAGATGACATAGTTGGTAGTGTTGTTATAACCAGTCAACTGAACCAACAATCTTTTCACAAAACTGACAAAACCTCGTCAAACTGTCAAAATCCATCAATATTCCGTGCATGAGCTACTTTCTGACATCATATCTGAATATCAAAATACATGATAGAAACATTTTGTTAAACCACTTACAAGTGTCATGTTTACAACACCATTGACTACACTATTGAAACAATTACTTTTTATTACAACTGTACATGAATAAGTAGGCCATTTGGCCCTGGACTAATTGGGTATTCTATTTGTCCATTCTGTTGGCTCTATTCTATTTTGAAGACTTGTGCTGGCTGCACAAGTCTAATTTAAGGCTCTCACAAATAAATAGTATGGGTATATTATACATTTTTTGAGTCATCAGAGTGCCTTGAGTATTGAAGTTGTTGAGTTTTGTGTCCATGGTGTTCTTCATGCCACAGGGATAAAAGAAAGCATACAGTTTAGGCGGAAATTGTGAAAAAATGTGTGTTATTTCTGGTTTAAAGAAGTCTTGTGACCTCTGTGTTTGTCAGACAGATTCAGTACTGGGCTTAAATGAAAGCCTAAAAGGTCCCCTTTCCAACGATACCAAGCACTACACAGCAAAATCCCCAGTGTTAAATTAACACTCTTCAGTGTACATATGTGTCCACACTACAGGGTGTTAAAATTAACACTGAAGCAGTGTTGAAGTTAATGAGATAATTAAGTTAACACTGAAGCAGTGTTGAAGTTAATGAGATAACTAAGTGATTAATTAAGTGATGAAATAATCCCCTTACATTGAATTGGCTCTATCACTCTCTCTCCTCTCTCCACCTATAGCTGGTGTGTGGTGAGCGCACTGGCGCCGTTGTTCTGTGGCTGCCGTCGCATCATCCAAGTGGATGCTGCACACTGGTGGTGGTTGAGGAGAGACCCCTGATATGATTGTAAAGCGCTTTGGGTGTACAGTAGTACATATGAAAGCGCTATATAAATGCCTCATTCTATTCTTCTTCCATTCTATGATTGGCCATTAGTGGTGACACCTGATGTTAATAAGTAGAATCATTGACGGAAAGAGAAAAAACAATAACAGAAAAAAGAGAAACACAAGAACTACTGACTTCGAGTCATTACACATTGTTGCACTTATTATTACCAGTTTGACTTTATTTCTGTCATACATCGACAAAAGTTCTTGAGAGTCAACAGAAGTTTAGATGGTAATGTTTTATGGAATTTTTCTTTTCAAGTTACCATTATGGTGGTCAGTGTTTGCTTTAGTTGGGCTCTTGACCCTTTTTATTTTATTAATATTAGTTTTTCTCTGACTGTTCCAACATTGTGTTTATAAAGCACTTTTGTTACAGCAAGAGAAAACATGACCTGCTCACAATATGTTTTGATGATAAAGACATTATCATCATGAAGTGTCCTGATTCACTGATGTCATTCAGAGTCTAAATCTTTGACTATATGCTTGATGTCTCATTTTAGTATTGGTGATTGTAGCTCTGAGATTCTACAGTTTGAGATCCAACAGCAATATGAAAAATTTTGAAAATACTTTGTGCAAAGAAGTTATTGGGCCCTATTTTAACGATCTGAAACGCAAGTGTCAAAGCGCAAAGCGTAAGTAACTTTGTGGGCGGGTCTTGGCGCTGTTGCTATTTTCCCGGCGGGATAAATGACTCTTGCGCCAGGCGCAAATCTAAAATGGGTTGGTCTGAAGTAGCTTCATTATTCATAGGTGTGGTTTGGGCGTAACGTGAAATAAACCAATCAGAGCGTCATCTCACATTCCCTTTAAGAGCAGGCGCGTTTGTTCTAAAGCGGATTCCTATTGTAACGGCGGATTTGCCAGGCGCGCACCAGGAGCGGTTCACAGCCAAGGAGATCGACGTTCTCGTCAGGGACGTTGGGGATGGAGAAACACACCCAAATTAACTTCGGTTAAAAAGGCGTATGATAATTTGGGTAAATGTGTAAGCTAGATGTATGCTTTTATAATAAATTGTCTATCTATCTATCTATCTATCTATCTATCTATCTATCTATCTATCTATCTATCTATCTATCTATCTATCTATCTATCTATCTATCTATCTATCTATCTATCTATCTATCGTAATAATGTATGATTTGCCAAAATGAAAACTGCTGCTTCTGTGTAGATGAGAGAATCAAAGTGCATTCACGTTGTGCACACGCTACATTGATTATGGCCAAGCATGCGCCCTAAAATAGCTTATGAATAACATGCGCAACGCGCCACTGACTTTAAACTATTTTTTCCTGGTTAGTGGCGCAATGGTTTTCTAAACTTGCAAAATAGCATGAAGGAACGTTTGCGCTGGAACACGCCTCCTCTTTGCGCTGAACCGCCCCGGGGAGCGCAAGTGTATTTCTTAATTAACCGACGTGCTTCTGTGGAGGGAAAAGCGCGCTTTGCGCGGGTGCAAAATAGGAATGATACATGCGTCGGTGTACAAAGTCAATTGCGCTGGGTGCAAGATAGGGCCCATTGTGTTTAAACACACAGACATCAAGAATCAGCATATGAGTCTCAACAATGGTGACAATAATCAAACTAGTGACAAACAGATCAACTCTGAACATCACAAAACAAGCTACTAAAGTCAGAACAAAACAATAGCAAAATAAAAGCAAACAGAAAAAACTATGAAAATTACAGGACAATTCAGCTGCATAATTTATTCATGCTGCAATGCTTGATGGGAGCCATTGATGCGTTCTGATTGGTGGCTCCCATCATGCACTGCAACATTAAGCATTTGTTTGATTGTTACCATTGTTGAGATTCATATGTAGATTCTTGATGTCTGTGTGTGATTTGAAAACCTTCAGATTTCTAAAATATTCTTGGAAGTAGTTACTATAGTGAAAAATTTATAAAACATTTGGATAATCAGCTTATAATGCTGGGTGAGATCAGTGAATAATTTAATCATCAACACATAACCAGGACTGCATTTCCAAAAGCATCTTAAGCCTAACTTGATCACAGACCAACTGCAACAAATGGTCTACTCTATACAATCAAATTAGGCTTGCGATGCTTTCAGGAAACACAGCCAAAGTCGTAGTTTCTCTTGCCACAACACATATGCTTTATAAACACAGAGTTGGAACAGCCAGAGAAATACTAATGTTAAAAAGGAAAGGGTCAAGAGCCCAACTAAAGCAAACACTGACCACCATAATGGTGACATGAAACGAAACATTCCATAAAACATTACCATCTAAACTTCTGTTTAATCTAAATAAGACCGTGTGTAGATGTATGACAGAAATAAACCACCGCTGCACTGCTATCGTGATTTTTCTAATACTAGGGGTGTATACCTTGCCAAAAAACAATGATAGCATTTGCCCCCCCGTTGATACCGATGGACCCCCCCTGGCTCATGGACTATTATAGGGGCCGCTAACACGACACCGTTCTAACAGAAAACCCTCAATGCGATGCAACCCTCAACAAACTACTTCTCTGGCCTTAAAAATTTATAATGCAGAATAATTACATGAAACAGAATCATCCCGAATTAAGCTCAGTGATGTTTCATTTTTGTTGTAAAAAAGTTATTAATTTAGTTTTATAAATTTATATAGAAAATGCTATATATATATGTAAGGACATTAACTCAAAGGGGAAATATTAATAATAATCCATATTTACCAATTATGATTAATTATTAATATTTGGGTCAGTTAATTAGATTAACTTTGAGGTAAGCTAATTAATATTACAATCAATTAATTAGTTCCAATGAACTGATTGATTATTCATTTATTCTAAGAAAAGTGTATCTTTCATCGTCACTGAAAAATAATTATTCTTTAGCATGTACAGAAATTAGAGCATACTGTAACAAAATCAAAATCGTAAAAGGGACTTTGTATGCAAACAGAGGATCACGAATCAAATTCATAATTGTGCACAAGTTTTATTAACTAAATCACAAACATAAATAACACTAAACCAAAATAAATACATTCATACATCCATACATACATGCATAGGTAAAGGGGTGAGTGATGTGGAACCGGAAACAGAAAATAGAACTATGGAGCAAGATCTATTTTCGTATGAAGAAGAACCATCAGCTTATTTCAGAGCACCTCATTAAATGTATACCTTGCATGGTCAATTCTTGAAGTGGTTGAAGATTGAATTCGTCGCTGGGTCCTTGAGTGTCAAATGTCACTTTATGAGTCGCAATCATTTCTTCTCCGCTGGATGAAGGAGATTGTAGTGTTGCTGCTCTCATGGCTGGAATGAAGATTGTGGCCTGCATGCTCTGGGCCGGCAGGACACGAAGAGCACATGGTGAGAGTTGCGAGGGACTTCGTCCGTGTTGAATGACGTCACTGAACTTCTGAAGTTGTCCTTGATGCTGGAGTGAGCACATGTCCTGGATGCTTCGAAGCCTCCTTTGAGTTGGGCCTGTTGAGGCCATGCTGGAACACACGGCATCCTTAAGGCAAGAGTTGTCCGTTTCCTTCTTGGTTGGACTGGGCCCTGCCGGGCCCAGTGGGGGGGAAAGGGGGTACCCTTCCCCCCACAGGATTCACTTGGAGCTGCAGTTTAGGTCCGAGGACAAGAGCTAAGAGCTAAAGTGTGAGGATGGCACACCCATTTGGAGCTGTAAGATCCAATAAGAAGTGTCTTCCTTTGGAGGGAAAATGTCTTTTTATGACCTTTGTTCAAGCATGCTCATTTGCAATGTGTACTTTCATTGGGTGTTTAAGAAAAGAATCTTCAAGATCCTTATAATTCTAATGCATCACAAAGTTAGCAAAATGTAATGTAAATGAACAAATGATGTTTTATAAACAAAGTTCGGGAGGAGCACGTTCAAATAAGCAATCCAATCTACTCGTCATCAAACAATTATGTCTACCCTAATCAGCATGACAAGAAGTATATATATATCCACACTGTCAACTCACCTAATATTCCTTGACAGTTTTTCAGCATCCCTCCACCACCCCGACTCCTCACTCTTGGCTTAATCTTTACAGCCAGGAATACGGGGGGAGTACTCTGGGTTCGGGCCGAATACCGAGCCCGGAGCCCTCTCCTCGGACAGCACGCCAAATACGCATTTATTCTATCTAACTTATTTGTAAGTGTGAACTAGTGAAATTGGGAATGCAGATTGGAGTTTGTAGAAACCATTCACGCCACACATCTGATTTTGGTACACCATAGTATGTAACAAAGTCTGAAAATCATGAGGTGGGAGAATTAGATACATGTCTACACATTTCTCAAGAGGTTATACATAAAATACATAGGTTTATCTCTCCTTCTCAGCGAGAATTAAGTGAGAGTCCCGTTTTGGTTGTATAATCAAATATATATCAAAGTATATACATAATAGTACCCAAGCCAGTAAATCATTCACACAATGTTCTGGAATGTATGTTAATTTCATGTTGGTCAGTTCATTGTTAAATGAATGCAGGAGAGTTCGTTTTGCAGATTGTTTCTGTCTTTCCATGGTCTCTCTCTTGCATTTGGCCTGCATTCTTTAACACCCATAAAACCTTATCTGATTGTTGTCTGGGTAACGGAGACCGTCTTGTTGGATGATGGGACGCAGATCCCAGAGAAGTTTGAAAGTTTTTATGCTACATGTACCAAATAAGTGTGTCTGATCTGGTCTTAGTTGTTACATATATTTATAAAACGGTTTGTTCCAATCCTTGATTCTGATTGGTCAATAGCTGTGCTTTATTCACGATAAAACACGGCTATGACTGCTTCACCCAACGGTTCTATTTATTACTGCGCCCAATGAAAAAGAATGAGACAAAGTTTGAGAACGGTTTGTTGTTTTTATTTGAGCTTTCATGCATATTACACATTGGAACATTGTTGTTCACGGTCAGGGACTATTTTTTTTCTAGCGGACTCCGCTTCGCGTCGTGCCTAACAACGCCCTTCAGCCGTTACTTATTCACGATACAGCACAGCCTCTCATACCTTATTGCTTACATATATTGCCGCTCTGGAGAAAACAGTGATGTTATTGTCCAGCTTAGTTCAGTGCTCATATAATGGTGTCAATGCAGGCAGATCAATAATATTGTTGAATATTAAATTAAATGTCCCCAACTAAGCAGGCCAAAAGCCAATTGCGACAAATGCTGTGTCTGTGTCTAAATTCATTAAATTTCATTAATCATTGAACTGTTGAATAAAATCAATATGAAAGTGTGAGTGTTGCTGTAGGTGTTGCGCGGCCTTGAGTCTATATGGTCCAATCACAGCCGTACTGATATTTAGATTAACATCACTCATACTCATGTGATATGAGTTAGATATTGGAAACTGGAAATGTAAAGTTTACTGACTATTGAAGATTTTCAGAGGTAACAACTATAAAAGACTGGATAGAGTGTCAGTGAAGGTGGTTGTGAATGTGTGTAGATGTGTGTTAGTTACAGGATCAGAGAATGACACCGTTCCATTGTCATAGTCCAGATCAACTCTCACACACTGAAGTTTCTGTTTAACAGTAAAACAAAATGGTTTAGTCAGTCCATACTCCACACTCCAGACATCAGAGTTAAAGAAATCCCATCCTTTCCACTGGTTTGATGCTGTAGTTACTCCAAGTCTCCAGGCTAAACTCTCTTTAGCCTCCACATCCCAGCTGTGTGTTCCTGAGTTAAAACCCTCTGAACTCAGAACACAGTAATAATCGTCAAATCTCTCTGGATTATCAGGAAGAGGTTGTTCATTCCCGCTGTATGTCACACTGGTCAGATCACCAGACAGGACGAGATGTGGATCTGCAGTGTTTGGATCTAGAATCACAGGAGCTGAGGAGACGCAATCAACAGATGCTTTTATTCTTTATAGATAACTATGAATTATGAACTCTCGTCCTATTGATAAAACACACTGAAATTTTAGATTTGCATCACATGTCAACAAAAACTGATACTGACAAGAACAACACGTTAAAAAATGCTGGGTAATTGTTATAACCCAAACACTGGGCTCAGCCAGTGGCGTTGCTAGGTTCCCTTTCGTCCTGGGAACTCCAACGTGTCGTCGGGGGAGTTCCCTGACGAATTGGGATCACGCTAGGGAGACCAATTGCCTACGAGTGAATTAAAACGAGCCAATGAAATTGGCATGCAGGATTTGCATTCCGCAGCCCGCCTACCAACGCGGGTATAAAGGCGGAAGCAACGCACACACAATTGCTTTTTGCTTCGGAGCCGACCGATTGTGTCCTTTCTGAGTGAATGAGCGTTACGATTGTATCTATCTCACGCTCTACGAGTCTGCTGTTTCGGGAAGGGATCTCTCTCGGTGTTGGCGTGACGGCGTTTCAGCGACCGCGCATTTTCCTGTCTGCCGGCTGCGTCTACACACTTGTTAATTCAAAAGCTGTTTTCACAGCTGGTAAACGGTTGAGTGCGCACAGCGGGCTTGCAGTTTCCCCGCTGTGTTGCCGCGTTGGGTCCCTGTGTGCTTCAGCACAATAAAGAGAGTACTTTCTTCCTGAAAGAGCAACACGAGTGAAGATCGCGTCCTTTTCAGGATGACGTTTCACTCGTGTGTTTCTGGATGCGATCGTTTCCTGTCCTCATATGACGGCCACGTTCATTGTTTCACATGCCTAATCAGTGTGTGAGACTACGTTAGTGGGTGGTTCATGTTCTCTCAGGAGTGCATGACCACGTCGGCACGTTGTTCGCCTCCCCTTTTTAAAGGCTCGAGCCGCTCAGCGTGCTGTGTGCCGTCGAGCGCCGGTTGACTGCGGGGGTTGTCACGGCAACCCAGCGCGCGTCATTCGGCGCTCAAGATGCTCGGTCATGATCAAGACTCGCGTGCCTCTATGAGGTGAGTCCCTTTGTTTATTTCCCGATCTAGTTTCTCTTCTGGTGCACAAGAGGAGGGCTACTTTGGCAAATAACATTGGTGATCTGAGGGTTACAGTGAGCACGAACCACTCACTCCTCTAGCGCATCGCAAACATGCTGAGACTGTGTTCGTGGGTGGTTTTTGCTTTCTTATGAGAGCATGACCACGTCGGCACGTTGTTTGTCTTGCCTGAGGGCTTGAACGCTCAGCGTGCCGTGTGCCAGCGATGGCCACGTTCACTGTCTTGCATGCCTGGTTGACAGCCATGATCGCTGTTTCACATGCCTAATCAGTGTGTTGAGACTGCATTCATGGGTGGTTCATGTTCTCTCATGAGTGCATGACCACGTCGGCACGTTGTTCATCTCCCCTTTCTCGTAAAGGCTTGAGCCGTTCAGCGTGCCGTGTGCCGTCGAGGCTTTGAATGGGTTTTTGGTCCTTCTCATGAGGGACCAATCATTTCATTTGGGGCCCCAGGGGAGGACAGATGTCGATCGCTACATCGGAGAGAGGGCTGTTATACTCTGAAAATGATGCTGAGTTCCACTGTAATGGTGTGTTCTCATGCTGAAGATTCAGACTTGACAGCCACACTTCCTGGGTCTAAAGTGCCTAGATGCGTGTGAAAAAATTTGGCAGTATGGAAGCATTTTGGTGCCAATATGGCAAGCCAAACATGCCTAAATCTGCGGAAGTTTTTCCTCTCTCACTACCCCTGCACATTCAGTGCATGTGGGTAGTTCTGATTCGGGGTGGAGCTGTGCTTAGTGACTGACCGTGATTAGTCACAGTGCTGGCCCTCGGTCAGACGATGTCCACGCTGGTGGTCCAGAAGCACCTCAAAACCGCCCGCTCGGAGTTCGTTTCCCCCCGCAAAGGGTAAGGGAAACGACCCTGAGAGGAGCGACCCGGAGTATGTGATGTCTGCTCTTCGGGAGTGTGTGTCATCACCACTCCTTCCCCCGGGGGAGGGCCGGGTGGAGAATTTCATTTCTGTTCCGCCGCTGGTCATCCAGTCAGCGGTACCCAAATTTGAGCAGTCCACTTCCTCTGAGTCACTCACGGGCCCCCAGTGCTCAGATGACAGTGAGGGCTTCGGCCTTGTCACTCTCGTCTCTCGCTGGGTGAGGAGGTGGGAACCAGGACTCGATGCCCCCGGGCCTCGCTCCTCGTTTCCCCTCACGGTCGAGTCTGGCAGACCAGTATGACCAGTCTCCTCCGTCCGAGAGGGTCAGAATGGCAGTGCGCGCCGCCCACGTTCGGCGCCACTCTCGTTCCCCTCTCTCCAGCTCGTGGATAGCAGTGACAGCCTCGGCTGCATCGCTCCTGTCTGCAGCTGGGCCCAGAGGTGCAGAGACCAGGTCACGAGGAGTCAGGGCCTCGTTCCTCGTCTCTCCCCCTCCCCTCGCCACTGGGCAGCCCGCAGCAGAATGCCCACGGGCCTTCTCTGCCGTCTGCCCACAGGTGGAAGCAGGTTGGTGTCAAGTTAAAATGCCCAGACCCCGCTCTCGGTCGCTACAATGCCACCAGAGCCGGGTCCCTGTCTTCCACCTCGCTGCCCCTCCGTGGGTACGCCGGTGGTTCGGGTGGGTTTGTTGGGACAGTATCTGGAAGCCTGGCTAGCGCTTCCAGGTTCGTCCCGATGGCTCATCCGCACCATTCGGTTCGGCTATGCAATTCAGTTTGCACACCGGCCTCCCAAGTTCAGGGGCGTCCACTGCACCCGTGTGCAGTCAGTGGGTGCCCCTGTCTTGCGGAAAGAGATCGATGTCCTGCTGGCGAAGGGCGCGATCAAGCCGGTCCCTCTTGCCGAGATGAGGTCCGGGTTTAACAGCCCATACTTCATTGTACCCAAGAAAGACGGTGGGTTACGGCCAATCCTGGACCTGCAAGTTTTGAATCGGGCCCTGCACAAACTCCCCTTCAAAATGCTCACGCAGAAGCGCATTTTCGAATGCATCCGTCCCCAGGATTGGTTTGCAGCGATCGACCTGAAGGACGCGTACTTTCACGTCTCGATTCTTCCTCGACACAGACCGTTTCTATGGTTTGCGTTCGAGGGTCGTGCGTATCAGTACAAAGTCCAACCCTTCGGGCTGGCCCTGTCGCCTCGTGTCTTCACATAAGTCACGGAGGTGGCCATTGTTCCCATGAGAGAACAAGGCGTTCGCTTTCTCAACCATCTCGACGATTGGCTCATTCTAGCTCACTCGCGAGATGTGTTGTGCGATCACAGGGACATGGTGCTCCGGCACCTCAGTCGGTTGGGGCTTCAGGTCAACTGGGACAAGAGCAAACTCTGCCCCGTGCAGAGGATCTCTTATCTCAGTATGGAACTGGACTCGGTCGCCCAGACTGCGCGCCTCACAGAGGAGAGCGTCCAGTCAGTGCTCACCTTCCTCAAGTCCTTTCGAGGCAGGACAGCGGTTCCACTGAAACAATTTCAGAGGCTCCTGGGGCATATGGCAGCCGCAGCCGCAGTAACGCCGCTCGGCTTGTTACATATGAGACCGCTTCAGCGCTGGCTTCACGATCGAGTCCCGAGGTGGGCGTGGCAGAACGGTATGCTCCGGGTCAAAGTTACCCCGCACTGCCGCCGAACCTTCTTCCCATGGTCCCTGTGTTTCTACGGGCCGGAGTGCCCCTAGTCAAGGTTTCCAGGCATGCTGTGGTGTTCACGGATGCCTCTGCCATGGGTTGGGGGGCCACGTACAACGGGCATGCAGTCTTGGGTCTGTGGACGGGGCCTCAGCTGCATTGGCACATCAACTGCCTAGAGTTGCAAGCAGTACGTCTAGCTTTGTGTCGCCTCAAGGGCTTTCTCAGACACAAGCAGTACTGGTCCGAACGGACAGCACTGCGACCGTTGCGTACATCAACCATCAAGGTGGTCTACGCTCCCGTCGTATGTCGCGACTCGCCTCCCACCTCCTCCTATGAAGTCAGAAGCATCTGAGGTCGCTTCATGCCTTTCATCTTTCAGGGGGAGCTCAACCGTGTGGCAGACAAGCTCTCACGGTTGCCTCCCCTGCCAGGAGAATGGCGACTCCATCCCCAATTGGTCCAGCTGATTTGGAGTGTTTTCGGAGTCGCACAGGTAGACCTGTTTGCTTCTCCGGACACGACCCATTGCCAGTGGTTTTACTCCCTGACCGAGGGGACCCTCGGCACGGACGCCCTGGCCCACAGCTGGCCCCGGGACCTGCGCAAGTATGCGTTTCCCCCAGTGAGCCTTCTTGCACAGACTCTGTGCAAGGTCAGGGAGGACGAGGAGCAGGTCCTGTTAGTGGCGCCGTATTGGCCCACCAGGACTTGGTTCACGGAACTCATGCTCCTCGCAACAGCCCCTCCTTGACCGATTCCTCTGAGGAAGGACCTTCTTCTCAGAGACGGGGCACTCTATGGCAGTGTTTCCCAAACTTTTTTTCTGGGGACCCACATTTTAAAGTCGATAAATCCTTGTGACCCAATAAACATTAGGCCCATATAGTTCATATATAACGAAGAGAATTTATGCATTAACAAAATATGTATGACCATTTTGTAGGGCTGGGTATCGTTCAAAATCTTTCAATCCGGTGCCATTTTCGATACCTCAGTTTCGATACCGGTTCCTGAACGATACTTTTTTCGACACCAATTTTATGAAATCCATTTTAACAAGATTACCTAACACATTACCTCAGAAAATTTTGTTTTTATTTTTTCAGTTTGACTCATGCTCCTTAGCCAGTGCACAAAGGCACAAAAAAAGCACAAAGGAACAAAAAATGTTTTATAAAGAGCTCATGCTCACCAAAGCTGATTTTTTTTATATAAAAAATAAAACTTGTAATATTGTTAAATAGTATTACAATTTAAAATCTTATTTGAATATATTTCAAAATGTAATTTATTCCTGTCAAAGCTGAATTTTCTAAATCATTACTTCAGTGTCACATGATCCTTCAGAAATATGAAAACAGTTTGCTGCTCAATATTTTGGAAACTATGATAGGCTACATTTTTTCATGATACTTTGATGAATAAAAATGTCAAAAGAACAGCATTTATTTAAAAACTAAATATTTTGTAACATTACACATGTTTTAATGTCACTTTTGATAACTTTAATGCATCCTTACTGGAAAAAAATCTGACTAACCAACACATTTATTAACGGCAGTGTACACTCAGAAGGTCATTATTGCAATATAAACACTGTCAGAGTGATCAAGGTATCTCTTCATTTACCAGTCGAAGGCGAAGCAACTTTCTGCTATTATGTTTACTCCGTGGCCGTGCACTGTCAAGGGCTTCATCATAGCCTATCTGTCGTGGTACCAGTCTTTGCGGCAATTATTTTACCGCAAATACTGCATCGCGCGCTGTTGGCATCGAGTCTGGAGGAATGTACCCACACTTTTGATCGACTTTTCCACATCTTTAGGGTATTATGTGTGTGTGCTCGCGTCTCATGAATATGTGCGCGGAGAGTGTGTGTGTGTGTGTGTGTGTGTGTGTGCTCGCGTCTCATTGAGTATGTGCAAGTGTGTGTGTGTGCTCGCGTCTCGTATGCGCGTGGAGAGTTTGTGCATGCGCGCGCGCGTCTCATATGAGTATGTGCGCGGAGAGTTCCGTGCTTCTCGTGTGTGTAGTTACGCAAACTCTACACATGTATGTGCGTTATGGAACGCCGTTGGGGACAATACTTATTATATGCAACGCCTGAAATTTGGACGCATTAACACGCACAGTTTGTATGTGACGCCCTAGGATGAGAACGCGTTTATAGCACACTGAAAAATAGTGTTCGACTTGGCGACCCATACAAAATCTCCCGCGACCCACTTGTGGGTCGGGACCCCGCCTTTGGGAATGACTGCTCTATGGCACCAGCGTCCAGAGCTCTGGAAACTCCATGTCTGGTCCCTGGACGGGACGCGGAGGTTCTAGATGGCCTGCCACAGGCAGTGGTAGATACCATCACTTCCGCTAGAGCCCCCTCTACGAGGCGTCTCTATGCGTTGAAGTGGAACCTGTTCGTTGATTGGTGTTCCTCCCGTCAGGAGGACCCCCGAACGTGCCCGGTCAGAGCTGTGCTTTCTTTCCTGCAAGATGGTTTGGAGTGAAGGCTGTCTCCCTCCACCTTCAAAGTGTATGTCGCTGCAATAGCAGCACATCACGATGCAGTAGAAGGTAAGTCCTTGGGGAAGCACGACCTGATCAGCAGATTCCTTAAGGGTGCTAGGAGGTTAAATCCACCTCGTGTGTTGCACTCTGTACCCTCTTGGGACCTAGCTCTGGTTCTTAGAGCTCTTAAAAGTCCTCCCTTTGAGCCTTTGCTGACAGTAGAGCTTAATATCCTGTCCATTAAGACAGCGCTCCTGTTAGCATTGGCCTCTTTCAAGAGGGTCGGGAATCTGTAGCATTTTCGGTCGACGAATCGTGCCTGGAGTTCGGGCCGGGCCTTTCTCATGTTGTATTGAGACCCCGGTTCGGATATGTGCCCAAGGTTCCTACCACTTCCTTCGTGGACCAGGTAGTGAACCTGCAAGCGCTGCCCCAGGAGGAGGCAGACCCAGCCCTAGCTTTCTCTGTCCCGTCCGCGCCCTGCGGGTTTATATTGACAGAACGCAAAGCTTCAGAACCTCAGATCAGCTCTTTGTCTGTTACGGAGGCCAGCAGAAGGGGAAGGCTGTCTCCAAGCAGAGGTTAGCTCACTGGTTAGTGGATGCTATCACCCGAGCATATGAGTCTCTGGGTGAGCCTTGTCCTCCCAGGTTGCGGGCTCACTCTACTAGAGGTGTTGCCGCTTCCTGGGCTTTGGCTCAAGGCGCCTTGCAGACAGACATCTGTAGAGCTGCGGGCTGGGCGACACCAAACACGTTCGCTAGGTTCTATAGCCTACGTGTGGAACCTGTTTCCTCCCGAGTACTCGCTACGGCCAGTGCTGCAAGGGAATAGGTTGTGTCGGCTTGCTACGCCATTCCGTGCCTCGGCCGGATACGTGCGACTTTTGCTCCGTTGGCGCCCTACGTCGGTGAGCCTCGTGAGTTCCTCCATCACCCCTCCGGTGCCAGGCGTGGCGGACCGTCTGGCGCCAGGTCTGCTACCTCTAGTAGGAGTTGCTAGTAGACTGGGTGTTTTCCAGTGGTCTCTACGGTGACCCATAATGCCACGTGCAGTTCAGCCGTGTCTTCCCCTTGACAGACTCATTCTGTCGTCCCTGTTGAGTATGCTCCCACTTCCCTCGGATTGGGACTACCTCAGGGACTGCCATGTGTTTCTCTACCCCAAATGGGTTAGTACACATGTGTATTCCTGGCCTTCTCTAGGCAGGCTGGGCTTCCGCAGCGTTCCCCCCCCCCCCCCCCCGGGGGGTCAGGGCACGCTTTCCCAGTGTTATCCAAATCCACTGTGCGGGTCTTGCGGAACAGCAGTGTGATTCCCTAGCTAGCTCCCGCAACTAATTCAAGAAACTGCTGCAGGGTAGCTAAGCTGGGCACTGGAAGGGGCCAGCACCATGTCGTTTTACTTGGGATCCCAATTCGTCAGGGAACTCCCCCGACGACACGTTGGAGTTCCCAGGACGAAAGGGAACGTCTCGGTTACGTATGTAACCCTCGTTCCCTGAGTACAGGGAACGGAGACGTGTCGTCCCATCGCCATGTTGCTGTACCTTCGCAGAGGACTGGACACTGTTCGGCTCCTCAGCGAAAAGCAATTGTGTGTGCGTTTCTTCCGCCTTTATACCCGCGTTGGTAGGCGGGCTGCGGAATGCAAATCCTGCATGCCAATTTCATTGGCTCGTTTTAATTCACTCGTAGGCAATTGGTCTCCCTAGCGTGATCCCAATTCGTCAGGGAACTCCCCCGACGACACGTCTCCGTTCCCTGTACTCAGGGAACGAGGGTTACATACGTAACCGAGACGTTTTCTGGGCCCCCTAACAGATTTTTGTGATAAGAACGTTCTCCCAATATTCAGTGTTGGTTCTGGGAACATAAACAATGTCTTGTTTTCTTGACGTTTGAGGAACGTGTTTTAAAAGGTATGATGTTCCACAAACATTCTTTCAACTTAATTTTGATGAACAATTTAACATTCCAAGAACATAAAAATGTCATTTAATGTTAATATGTTATTTAAAATTAAGTATGATGTTCCTGAAACACACACTGAAAGAAAGAAAAAATAAGAACACAAACTACAACTTTCCTCAGCCACAGTCTAAGATGAAATCAACTGAAGACATTAAATCTGTGGAGACCTCAGCAGAGGATTAAACAACTCCACAAACAGCATTACCAGCTTCACTTATTACTAACCAGACTGACTTTATTTATGTCATACATCTACAAAAGTTATTATTGAGAATTAACAGTTTTTATTTTTGGTTGAAAATGTTTAGCTTGAGGTCACCATCATGGTGATCAGCATGTGCTTTAGTTGTGCTCTTGACCCTTGACTTTTGTTAAGTTGCTTCTTTTTCAGCAATTGCAGGTGTTTTCAGAAAACATTTCTGTATTGATAAAGCAGATCAACATGTCTGTTTTAACAGTCAAATGACTGTCTAAAAATGGGTTGAACCAGGAGTTCTCAAACATTTTGGAGCCAGCGACTCCTTACAGGAAAACCATTTCCAAGGTTCCCCTCATATTTATAACAGTGACTGAGCCCAAAGTTAATGTGGGAGCGGTTAATGAAAGAAATTTGCACAAATAGTCTCCACCCAGGCAGGATCGTATGTAGGGTTTTCTAAATAGCCTATTGAGGTCCCAAAAGTGATCTTGCTAGGTCGGTTCGGGGGCATGCACCCGAGGAATTTTAGATTTTTTTTTATAGATATTTTTATTTTATGAGGTTAAGTGTAGGGCTGAAACGATTCATCGAGTTACTCGATTTACTCGATTACAAAAATTCCTCGAGGCAAAAACTCTGCCTCGAAGCCTCGTTAAATTCCTATGACGCTATACGCTATACGCGCAGGGATCTGATTGTTTCACACGGACCGTTGTTCGATGTTCAGGAAGCACACCATAGCGCGTGATACATTTTGAATTTAGTTGGCGCGATGGCGGAGAAAAAAAAAATGTCCATAAACGGCAGAGAATGTCTAAAGTTTGGGATCGCTTCCTTTCAGTGTCGCTGAAACAAGGTAACGTTTCTGTCCCCCGCATTTTTTTTTTTTGACCCAGCGGCAATATTTCCGCCTGTGCTTAAGCCTATACATTGATGTACGCTGATTTTAATCCCATACTGTATTTGTAGTGCAATTTGACTAGATATGATGTTTAACTTTGATGTTTTTAAATAGTAAACGTATTCACGTTCAATTGCAAGAGAGTATAGCCTAAAAAAAAGAACCCCTTCACACACACACACACACACACGCACCCTCGTCTCTCTCACGCGCCAGTCAGACCAATTGCGGCAATGCATCACATAGCCTATGCTTAAACTGTTATGTAGCCACGCACCAATAATTAAAGCATGCATTCACTGTATACACCGGGCCGTGATGGAGGAACAAATATTGTATTGCAGTCTTTGCGAGACCTTGTTTGTAGGCTATGTCACGTCTGCCAAATAGTTACAGAAAACAACAAAAAAATGAAACTCCCCAGCCTGCTTCTCCAAATCCACTCGTACTTTTGGGGAAGACATAATCGGCTACCAAAGTAATTGAGCATAGATAATTTTCAATTAACAAAAAAATATAATACTACAAAACGTGCTAATATACTTCAACTAGCCTAAGTGAAAAACAAAATGCTGTTCGTTTTCTATTTAACAAAATGCATATTTGCAACATTCTCCTTTTTAAAGCTACACTTATTTTTTTTATAAATTGTATACATTGTGTACCTGTTTGGCTTGATATTTTATATTCATTTTATTTATTTTTGTTCTCCGGTGGGGAATTTGCAGAAGGTGCAATCCTTTTTTTTGTAATGTTGTATTAAGAATACAAAAAAACAAAAAAAAAAAAAAACTAAGGCCAAATGGCCTTTACTATTTAAGTTTGTATTCATAGTTTTGCATGTTATTACATGCAAATTTGTAAAACATTGCATGTTTTACAGTATAAAGTTGACTTAACTGTATTGTTATATAATTGTTGGCACTGGCACTTCTAAACACTAAATGGGTAAAGATTGCAATAAATAGGCTTAGTTTTGGAGCCAAATGTTGGAATTGGAATAAATACCTGTTGTTTTTTTGTTTTGTTTTTTTTGAGAAATAAAAGCCAAATGCTTGATCATTTTACAGCCACATTATTTTCGTTATGCATTATTTGTTTTGGTTGTTTAAAAACACACAATTTTTTTTATCCGATTACTCGATTAATCGATCGATTAAGTGCTAGATTAATCGATTACAAAAAGAATCGATAGCTGCAGCCCTAGTTAAGTGTTCACGGAAGAGATGAGTTTTCAGCTGTCTTTTGAATGCTGTCAGGGATTCTGCATTCCGGATGATGGTGGGGAGAGCGTTCCACCAGCATGGAACTGTGAATGAGAATGTTCTGGAGAGTGATTTTTTTGTCTCTCTGTGATGGAACCACGAAACGTCGCTTGTTGACTGATCGTAGGCTTCTGGTAGGGATGTACACTCGTAGGAGCCAGTGAAAGTAGGAGGGAGCTGAGCCTGTGATAGATCTGTAAGCGAGCGTCAATGCCAGAGAGATGAACAGAGGAGTGACGTGAGTTTCTTGAAGCCAGATTGGTTGACATCCAGCTGGTTGTTCAGAGACAGGAAGGATTTTACTTGGTTAAAAGCAACTCATTGAATAGTTTTTGCAATGAATGGTAGGAGAGAGACAGGTCTATAATTCTCTACAATGTTTAATGTTGTTTTTTTAAGCAGTGGAATTACCCGAGCCTGCTTGAATGCAGTAGGGAAAATGCCAGTATGGAGGGATGAGTTGGGCAGTACTCTTATTTATGGTCATACAGATAAGAGTACATCATTCAAAACGGTAAAGTGTCTGTTTTATTTGTGTATACATTAAAAATGAATACAAAATATCATACCTTTTAAAAATAAAGAAAACAACAGGATGCAGGTTCTGCCGTCTCTGTTTCCTTTCTGGGGCGTGTGTCCCAAAATCAACCAAAACACAGCGAATAGCCTACTTGACGCACAGACATAAGAAATATAGATATATTAGGCCTATCTATCTATATGTGACAGGATTAGTTAAATGATTGACAGTTGTGGTGTCCTATCAGGGGGGAGTATGGTCTATTTAATGCGGGTTGGCTGTATCCTGAGATGCGTCACGTCTTTGCTCCGCCCCCTCGTGCGTCATTCACTGGAAGCTCAGGTATGTGATTGTAGCGGCTGGTTTAAATCCTGTGTTTAGAACACTACTGATGTTGTCATCTCTTCAAATTGTAGCTTTCTCTTAGCACTTTTCCGACGGTGCACTTATCAGCTCAGTGAGTGTCTGCTCACCCTTCAGGTATGTGCTGTGTTCAGTCATTGAGGGCGGTCTAGTGGGTTACTACGTTACTTTTTAATGTGTTGCTTCCTGTACCCTTCAGCTAATCTGCGGTTTTGATGAATGCTGTAAACAGTAACGTTAGCCTGTGAGAATTATATATGAGGGATATCATCTTGTGGTAAGTGTTATGTAAGATGGCTGGAAAATTTTAGTAAAATAAGCATTAGTAACATCTCGCTTCCTTCAAGGTTTTCGTGAGGCGTGGGTCTCCTCTCTCTCGTCCTTCGGACCATTCTTTTTGCTCGTCCTTCGGACCATTTCTCTGATCTTCAGCACGATCTCCCTCTCGTTACCACAGTAATTGCACTTCGTATAAACCTGAGTCCATTTTAAGAACCACAGGTTTGAGCTGTGATCGCGCCGTGGGCCAGCAAACACGTCAACAGGATTTGTATTGTCTACTTCCTTCCTTTTAGTGACAGCAAGAGTTACAATTTCTTTCTAGAGTGACAAAGTTATAACGTTAATCTGACTGACTGTTAGTGTATGAAAATCAGTGTATGTGTGTTGCACCAGCTGTATTCTTTTGTCATTCGTTTCTTTAGTTCAGCCTTGTGTATTATGTTTAGATTTATTTTGTTATCTAAGTGAGTGTGTCGTTGTTAATCTTGATTATTGTATGTGTATTTAATTTGGCTGTGATATTTTCTTTGTTTATTATTTTGGGGTTTTACTAAACTCAATTGTTTAGTGGTTTATTTATTTTGCTTATTTTATTCCTCCCAGGAACTGAGGTGACCAGGCGGAATGACCTTCTCTTGCAGTGTTGTAGTGGTGGTGTTGCAGTGGGTGACACTTTTGAAGTGCCTGCATGTGTGATCCAAGTGCACGGTGATGTGTGTGTGAGTAGGATTGCGCTTTTGGAAAAGCCATAAGGTGGTCCTTCCGCCGGTCGACTCAGCCTGGTTGGTTGGTACATTTATTGTTTTGTTTGAACCTTCCTTTCTTGAGACTCCTCCTACCCTCGTGGGTAGAGGACTGTGTTGGTGTTGCCATTTCATACTGCTCTCTGTTATTTCTCTTGTTACGTGTCATTAAATGTAGCGCTGGGCGCCTTTTTAAAGCAGAACATTTTAACTTTTGTATATTAATAAAGACTGCTTATTATATTATTTGCATTTATGTCTCTGACCTCCCTGGCACACACGAACCTGTGACCTAGTGATTGTTACTGGGTTATTTAGATATTCCCTGATTGATTCAGGGTGGCGTAGTCGACAATTATCACCATAAGATAGATTATTTATTGAGAGCCCTTACTGCTTCATGCCACATATAGAAACCTTTCAGTGTCTACTTTTTATTATTTGACGTTAAATGCATTATATAAGTCACTTTGGAATAAAGAGCATGTTTTCAGAGGGTAAAGAAAACATGACTTATAGTCCGGAGAAAACGGTAGGCTGTTATAAATTATTTTGCGGACCCCCTGGCTATAGTTCACGGACACCACACTTTGAGAACCACTGGTTTAAACAACTGCTGGAACTTACAATACGATACAAATACACACAACAGTAGACAAAGAAACAATTTAGCTTAACTGAATAGGTAACATAATTAAACTGATTAACATGACAACAATCAGATCATAAGGGCAAGACCATGGAATGCTTTGAATGTGATAAGGAGTATCTTGTATTGAATACGAAAGCAAACGAATAGCCAAAGATTGTACCTGGAGTACTACCACCTGTGGGTGGAGCACCGATTCGAGTTGCCCCTTGACAGGAGATCTGCTCTAATATTCAGGACTCCCGGGACGTGTGTCATGCACAGCAAGCTGAAGTATGCAGTGCCCCAGACAATCATCTTGCAGACTAGAATAGAATACCAGAGAGTGGGGGCAGAGCCTGGATGTGACTGATTTTTATTTTTTATATATTTTTTTTAATCTGCTTTGAACCCAGGGGCTGAAGTGCCTTGTGACAATACACTTGAGAATTTGTGCTTGAACCCATCAGACCACATTCTTTTGGTGACACTTTAGTTTTTTGCACTCGAACTTGTGGTATTGCTGTCAGCAATCCATGGAACATTGTGTGTTGAAGGCGAGCTGAACTGGCCTGAACACAACTTAGAACCTTTTTTCCACCCAAAGTCCACATTCTCCGCTTCTTTGCAGCTGGGGGAACAGGCGTGATGGACTCGGGAGAGGACATCACAGAAAACCCTAGGTGTTGTCTGTCCCTCGCATAAAGATATTGCATCCTAGGTATCCCTCTTCTTTTTTTTTGGAAGGGTTAGCTGACCTTAATTTTGGAGCTTCCGCCGCAAATGACTGCTTTCCCCATGGCTTAGTGTTTGAAGCATTGCTGTGAGCTCTGGGGTTTTGCAGTCCTGGACGCATTCAAAAACCTTCTGTTCTGCATTGGAGGAGGAGGATGCAATGTTTTTTTACGCAGCAGACAGATGACAGATGTGAAGACAAATGCTCCCTTTTTCTGGAGGTAGCATCTCTGTCTCATTACGAAACAGCCAGGCCGAACAACCCACTCGAATACATTGAGGCGTCGAGAAAATCTAATTTGTCCCTGTCCCAGAATGCTCGAGAGATTTAGCTAAAGTGACCTCTCGCCTGAAAAGGCGAGAGCCATATTGCGGCTGCAGATTTGCACCACACGACGCGAGGTGCATAGATTGAGGTCTGTTATGTTGCAGATCTCCTCCCAGACCGCCGGGTTTGGATTGCTGGTGTCCATCTGAGTGCCCAGCTCCTCCAATAACTGTGTAATCATAAGAAGTGAAGTTAAGTGCCCGCACTGCCAATGCTGAAGATTTATTTATATTTTCAGGTATGTAAGCAGTGAAGTGTTACATTGTGCTAGTAGGCCTACAGTGAAGTGAGGGACTGGCAGATGAGAGAGTGGTCCGCCTGTTTGGATGCAGGTGTTGAGCCACTGACTGTTCGACCGTGGGAGGGTTAGAGAGCCCAAGCCGTCCCTCTCGCTCACATTGAGATACGAGTGGACCTTGACGGGCACACGATGAAAAAATAAAAAAATCGTTATTTTTTTCCACAATCATTTCATACGCCGGCAAAGCGGGAAGCAGTTGTTTCGCCAGGGTAAGGCAAGAAGGGAGCCTGTTCCTGTTGTAGATGCTGTTTAACTACCATATTCTCGGGAGTTACAGTCCAAGTGATGCCAAGCTTACAAACTTCCACTAAAGTCACAATGCACCACTTTGCGTGCTAACGGGCCTGTAGGCTTGGGCTGCAGACAGGATAGCTTCATCCTCTACCTCATCTCCTTCCGTAAGCAGCTGCTGGTCGAAAAGTGGTGTAAGCTCAGGGGACTCCAAATCTATAATGTCCCCTCACAAAGAAAGATCCCGTGGGGGAGAGAGTTGGTCCCCCTTAGCTGAAGGAGGGACAGTAAGGAGACATGGATCATCTTTAGAAGATACAGCCATCCGAAGCCTTCCTAGCCAGCATTACACAACAGTGCGCAAAACTTTCCGCATCCAACAGCGCGGCCTGAGAATGCTTGACACCCATGCATGCAATACACATCGGATACGAATCCTTGCCCTTGATCATGAATCCACACGCTGCCGGACATGACTGTGAAGGGGCATCTTTCCCTGCGGTGACCTTGGACACTGACATGGTGAGTCAAACTATAAGTGTCTGAGCCAGAAAGTATTTCCTTCAGATCTGGTTTCTCTCATGATCCAAAGATGTGTGATTTACAGACGTTTCCTTTATGTTCATGATTTTTGGACAAACACAAACTGTGAGTTGCTTTGCAAATACAACTGGAAATTACATTGAAATAAACATGAGTTTTAATTCAATCCATCCTGAGAGTGTTTATTTGGTCCAGAAACAGTATAAATCATATCTCAATGAGACCATAAATGATGTTGAAAATATGTCCACAATGACCACATTTTAACTAGCTTGTTGTTCTCATCTGTTGACGTAGTACAAGCCGAATGTGGCGGTTGGTCAGTGTTGTATTAGTCCTGCCCCTCTTCCACTGTCATTGGACGGTTGGGTAAAAAGTGACAGTGATGAGCGCTGCGTTTTACCCAAAGTTTAACATTCTTCCACTCTTGGCGACCTGTAAAAAACGCAGAGCGCTCAGCGCTTCAGCATGAAAAAAACAGTCAGCGCCTCATTATGCTCCTGGCGTTTTAAAAACACAGCGCTCCAATTGAAAACAATTGAAAAAATATGCCAGCCGCGTGAAAAAACACTTTGGTGGACACCATAGACTGTAAAACAATATGGACGTAGTGTCCATGACGTCACCCGTAGGTTTCTGAAGACTGTTTTTGAAGCCTAAAGTGGACGTGGCCGACCGTCGCCATCTTGTCACTCCCAAATTTATTTATTTTTACAGTCAGACAAATGCAGATTTGACTCACTTTTGCAGCCAGCCTCAAGTGGCCAGTTGATGAATTGCCTTTTAATTCAACTTCCGTGTTGGTTTCAAGAGACGGAGGTTGCCGCTTGGTGGACACACGACCTTAAAGGAACACTCCCCCGTTTTTTTTAAATAGGGGTTATTCACCGTCTCCCCTACATTTAGATAGATGGGCAAACACATTTTTGTCTCAGTGCATGCGTTGTTTTAGTTTGACAGCGCCGCCGCTAGCTTAGCTTAGTATAATGAATGTAATGCTTTGAGTAAAAGTGATTTAAAAAACAAAAAACAAACAAAAAAAACGAATTACTTCTTGTGGCCCGCGTATTCACAATGAGTACAAATAGCAATGCAAATTAACACTAGGCGATTTCCTAGGCAGATATTGACTTGGGACTATATTGGGGTGAAGAACAGGCGAAGCATTGATACTTGGGCGCAGAGATATCACGCAACAACTGAAATCCCCCAACTTCCGTCAACATACCAACCTTTCAGGCAGGAAGCGGAACGCGCAGCACTGGCCGCTGGGTTCAGCGTTGCTCTTCAGATACAAAGCGATTTGCGCTACGCTAGCCAGAGCAAAGTAGGCGGAGTTTTCAAAGTTCAAGTTTGGATGCCCTGTTTATATTGGCTGCGCTGGTAATCGTCACAGAGCGCAGTGGCAAAAGTTAAACTATTTTGAACTTCACCACGGCGTGTGCGCGAGCACCCCAATTGTCTGTGGTAAAGTCAAAATGAAGCACAACATCCAGAACTTTTACATTCTATGATAATAATAATTTAAATTTATTTAGAAATAACAGCTATTTGACATTGCTATATTAGACATTTTTCCCAGTGGCCAATTTAAAGGAGACATATCATGCTTTTAAATCGTTCCTTTTTACATATAAATCATACAGTTGTGGTCTATATAAAGCGGAACTGCAATGCTTGGGTCTGAATTCCTCATTATTATAGCTCCACAGGCCCCTTTTCTACCCCTTTTCTGATGTGCGTCTGAGAGCAACTCGTTTTGGTGATTAATATGTGCGAGGGAGAGAGCAATACAGCGCCTTTGGAGATGGTGAAGTCTTGTTTACACTTTCGCCTGGCTCCGAAGAGAGAGAGAGAGTGTGACCGGGTCTCTCTCTCTGCTCGTTCTTTCAGTTAAACATGCGCCCTGCCGCCCTGAAAAATAAAACTCAACCAGGCACTTCGAAGAGGTTCTGATGCTGGGAGACGGTGTAATGAAGCGTGTGGGTTACTACATCCAACAACCGAACATTTTGACTTACCCTCTCCTCTCGTAACTTTTACATCCTTGAGCTTGGACTACAAAATCGCAGCGAGAAATGAATAGTGTTGGGCCGGTAGTCGATGTCCTTATTTGGCAGTTCCGCTGCAAATACTGTGACGTAATTGTTCAAAAAACGTAATAATAGAGATATAAAGATATCAACGAAGCACCTGAAGAGACTAATTTAAACTTTTCTGTACTTCTAAACTCTCCAAATATACAACTAAATGCATTTAAGGGCTAACAAAGTGGATTTAGCATGACATTTCCCCTTTAATTTGTAATCAATTAGAAAACAATCTGATGAAAACCATCATTGGATGGCTGATTTTACTGGTTGGGCAGCAGAAAAAAAAGTGGCTTAAATCCATTTAAAACCATCAAACTAGACTAGTCTGGCCAGTGAAAACTAACTGAGTGGGCCAGGTTGTTTTTCAATGAAATAATCCTGTTATAACTTACTCATTCATATGTTGTTCCAGATGTGAACAACTTCTGTAGAAAACAGTTTGAATAGAATGAAAAGTGAAGAGTAATGAAATGAGCTCTATGAGGCTGTTGAGCTCCAATAAATGCCTCATTTATAAAAGTAGCCATGACTGGTGCACTATATTCTGTAGTCATAATAGTTTAGTGAGAAGAACAACAACAACAAAACTCTAATAGATTTTTTTTTAATTGGTTGAAAATTTATAAGGAAAGACAAGTACTTTGTTTAGGCTTGGCTTGTAGGAAATTCCTAACCTGCGTATTTTCAAACGCACATAACTATAGAACCAGTTCTAAATGTGCATGTGAACGCCATCAGCGTTTCTCACAGGTTCACGTTTAAAGTCTGTGTAGAGGGAATGGTGTCGTCTTAGCGGCCCCTAATTCAATAACAAATGATCGTTGCGACGGAAGCAAATCAATCAAAACTAACTTTAGATGGAAAATAACTTAACTCTGCTATAAAGCCAAAACAATCTCTGTTACCTTAAATTATATGTTTATCTCTGTAAAGCTGCTTTGAAACAATCTACATTGTTAAAAGCACTATATAAATGAAGATGACTTGACTTGACTTGAAAATCTGCACTTTTTAATGTATTCACTTTAAAGATCTGCCATTACATGTGGAACTATCTGGAAATCTTTTACTATTACAGCTATTATACGTTTTTACTATTACAGCTGTCGGGATTAACAAATCGTGAGAAGTTTTTAGATCTATTCCCATCACATAAAAGGTTGCAGTGATGAGCATTGAGCAGATGACAGACTGTTGATCGCGTGAAAAAAGATCTTATCATTGCAACGCAGTTTCTGCACTCTCACTAATGATTTCAGCAATGCAAACATGAGGTATATAAATACAGTAAGAGTTTCGTTGTGCAGTGTAACATCGTCATTTCATAACGAGTTTTGGCAAGTGTCCAGTCTAATAGATAAACTCGTGCTGTGTGATCAACAGCTTGGGTGATTGGAAAGGGATTATCGCTTTCTGTATATATATATATATATTAATCACAGTTTAAGTAAAATTAATTTCATCCTACTAAGAGGAATGATGTTAAGTTGATCGCTACTTCCGTAGTAAATCACTACTTACCGCTTGCTGGAATATAGTTGAAATTGCCCCCTTCGTCAGTATGAAACGCTGAGAGAAGCCTGCTTGATATTATCCCAGGTTAGAAAAACAGTCCGTGGTGAAATGGACAGAGCAAACTAACAACTTCGAATTAAACTTTTGCGGTATCCGATTATAGATAAACATCAACCACGCCTGTTGACATTTCGCCATCAATACGCCTGTATTCCTGTGGGCGGAGGTTAGTCAAAAAACTGTTTTAATGACGTCATTAAATAAGGAAGTAGAGGGATGTAGTCCAAACTGGGCGTTCGATGTAGGCGACTTCTGTTAAATAAAATATCTCGCTTGGCATTGAACTTTGAGCTTTATAATTTTACAGATATTATTTATTCTCTAACAACAACATTACACACTAACTAAAGTTTGAAACATGGGATCACGAAGAACGGGACCTTTAAAGTACTCATATCCACATCAAAATACCCCAATATATATATTTTTCCACTAATAAATGGAATGATTTAGAATGGAAGTCAAACTTCACTAATAAAAGCATGATCAGTTGCTGCCCCCTGCAGGACACACAGAGAACATCTCTATCACAGAGGAAATAACTGTTTTGGTAAAGTGGCATTACAGCAGTGGTTTTCAAACCTTTCCTGGAGTAAGGCAGAGCGGGGCACAACCTAACGCTTTTTGACTTTCTCAGTTTGTGTAAATCTGCTTAGGGTTCAGAATATTTATTTTTCCCTTACATTAATTTCACACATGTCTAGCACAACTATGTGGTTTTGTTTCATTAATACAGTGTATAACTTTTTATTGATATACCCTAAAAGAATGGAAGTGAAATGTGACAACATGATTCTTGCGTGCACCAGAATTATGTTCTGTCCACTATCTAGTCGGGATAATTTAGATGCAGCCTTTGCACTTCACCAGGTGAGGGCGCTGTTACTGAAGCTTTGAGTAATGAGCCCATTTTCAAAACAATTTTTCTAAACTGTTCAGTGCTTCTCCAAAGCTTAATTTGCCCATCACTAGTCAAGACCTCAACTAAAGCAAACAATGATTACCATAATGGTGACATCAAACCATCAAACCTTGAGCTCCAGTTACTCAAGTGGCTTCAACAAAATTTCTCGGTGTTCTGATTGACGAAGGTTTAACTTGGTCCAAACATGTTGATCTAGTCTGTACAAGATCCTCTAAAATGTTAAATATTCTAAGAATTGTTTTACCTTCAATCCACTCATCTGCTCATCTAACGCTTTACTACAGTTTTTTATTTCCCTTTATGAATTATTGCAATATTGTCTGGGGTGCTACTTTTCCCACTTATCTCGCTAAAATTTCTAAAATTCAGAAGAAGTTCTTGCGTATGATCTCCTACTCTTCTAAATATGCTCCTTCTGCACCTCTATTTCTCAGATACAAGATTTTATCAATTGAGAAAGTCAATGTTTATTTAGCATGCATATTTATTCATAAGTTTATTTATAAGAGAGAAGATTTCCCACCAACATTACAACACTTCTTTACTTTTATTTCAGATACTCATATCCATCATACAAGGCATAGTGAAATAAATCTTGTCTTACCGTTTTCTAGAACCTCAGGTCATAAAACTGACCTCAGTTTTAGGGGTCCTCAACTATGGAGTGAATTAAGTTTGTCCCTAAGATCCATGTCTTCTCTGCTTGTCTTTAAAAAACAGTTGAAAGATTTTTTGATTTTACAATGACAGTTTTTTTGTTATAGTTCCCTACAGTATACTACAGTCTTACTGACTCTCATATGCTGCTCTTTACTTTTGTTCTTCCTTTACTTTTACCTTTACCCTTCAATATCTGTAACTTTAAGTTACTTCCATTAGGATAATTATGCTTTTGAAAATGTTTTTCCCCTCTTTTTATTTATTCAACTTATTTGTCTGCGTACCTTTTTTGTTTATTTATGCAAGTGGAGTGGAATTCTGTATAAACCCAATTGGGTTTCGTTCCCCACCTTGTACTGTATCCATGTGTTATCCGTGCAGAACAAAAAATTTAAATAAAAAATAACACTCATTTACTTTTACTCTTTGTAGTGTGGATTTTCCTCAGGGTGTTGAAAGGGTTAACAGTGTAAGATAAAAAGACACACCCACAAAATGGATTTTAACAGTGATAAACTGTAAGCTAAAACAGTTATATACTGGCAACAAAGTTACCAGTAGTTTACCTTAAAATTAGGTTTTGTGGGTCACCATTGTGCTGAAGGGTAGAGCCTGTGCTTCAGTACATGCAGGAGAAGACCAAGAATCATTCACTCTAAGTTTTAAAGTTTTCTACAGTCCATTTGGGATTATCAATAAGTAGATAATTATGCAGGATGTAATAAGGTTTTATTTCATCTGAACTTTTTCCAATACAGGATATGACAATGTTCTTATTTTATAGTTTCATGATTACTTTTAAAGTATTCACAGACCCAGTTTCAACGTGCTACTAGTAAAGTGATTACAATACACAATCAGTGCAAGCACACGTAGTAAGAAAGAGTATACAGAATTAGAAATTTTGTAAATATAAGTGTCACAGGTCGGGGTGGGCCAAACCAGACTGCACCCACCCCTAACCCACTATCACCCAGAGGAGCGTATCAAAGGAGGAGGCAGGAGGCAGGAGTAAAAGGAATAACTTTATTTTGTATTAAAAGCAATTAAGAAGTCCTAGTCTAAAATTCCTTGTCCTCTCCTTCCCAGGGACCCAGAGCAGCACCGCCGCGGGTATGAACCGGCGAGACTCCCAGTGGGAGAGCGTTGGACAGGGGAGTATCACGGGTGAGTAGGGAGAACGGAGATCACTTCCTCCACAGACTGGCGTCAGACTCACAGTGGGAGAGCGTTGGACAGGTGAGTATCACAGGTGAGTAGAGAGAACGGAGATCACTTCCTTCACAGACTGGCGTCAGACTCACAGTGGGAGAGCGTTGGACAGGTGAATATCACAGGTGAGTAGAGAAATCCCAGCTCGCTCCCTCACAGACGGATGCCAGACTCACGGTGGGAGAGCAGTGGAAGAGCGTTAGACAGGTGAGTATCTCCAGTGAGTAGAGGGATCGAGGCTCGGCTGCAGCAGACTCCAAGTCGCAAGCGAAACAGGGCTTCACTAGGACAGACAGAATCAACTTCAACAGCAGTGCACAGTTCTCACGTGTGTTACAGGGGACAGATAACTTCACACCATGCAGGTAGGCTTAGGGCTGCAGCAGACTCACAGTCACAGGCTGAACGGGGCTTCTCTAGGACAGACAGAATCAACTTCAACAGCAGTATACAGTTCTCACGTGTGTTGCAGGGGACAGATAACTTCACACCATGCAGGTAGGCTTAGGGCTGCAGCAGACTCAGTCGCAGGCTGAACGGGGCTTCTCTAGGACAGACAGAATCAACTTCAACTGCAGTATACAGTTCTCACGTGTGTTGCAGGGGACAGATAACTTCACACCATGCAGGTAGGCTTAGGGCTGCAGCAGACTCAGTCGCAGGCTGAACGGGGCTTCTCTAGGACAGACAGAATCAACTTCAACAGCAGTATACAGTTCTCACGTGTGTTGCAGGGGACAGATAACTTCACACCATGCAGATAGGCTTAGGGCTGCAGCAGACTCACAGTCACAGGCTGAACGGGGCTTCTCTAGGACAGACAGAATCAACTTCAACAGCAGTATACAGTTCTCACGTGTGTTGCAGGGGACAGATAACTTCACACCATGCAGGTAGGCTTAGGGCTGCAGCAGACTCAGTCGCAGGCTGAACGGGGCCTCTCTAGGACAGACAGAATCAACTTCAACAGCAGTGTACAGTTCTCACATGTGGGGATGTTGTCTCGCAGAGGTTCTTCTTTCTAGACACCGCACGTAGATGTAAGCAATCTCACTCAGCTCTCACAGTAAATAGTAGATCCCCAGGGCACATGGGCAGTTGCGGGGCAATAACAGGTATTCTTACACACACACACACTGCAATCCAACTCTAAACATGTATTCGTGAGGGGAAACGTCAATTTACACACTGCAATTCCACTCTTCTAGTGCGCATAAGGCCAGCACTCACCCACAGATCCTGGTCTACCGGACTGATGATCGCCAGGGGCGGACAGGACACTCCAGAGATTTGTCTTCAAGGTCACAGACGGACTTCACTCTGCTGGACTCCAATCGGGGAGAGGAGATGAGGAAATCAACAAGAATCAATATTTCACTCGGTGAAGGGTGTACACATGCTCCAAACACTTCAATCCAATACCCAATTTAGTGTAGAACACATGCAGTTATGAGATGCAGTTATGAGATCCAGTTTGATAACTACTCATCTGTCTCTTCCCCAGCTCAGTCAGCGAATTTCATTCCTCTTGGCCGTCCCCGAGTCCTCTCAAATAACACTCCTTTTCCTTCAAGACAACCCCTCAACTGCAGTTCCATAAACAAATCCCCACGGGAGAGAAGCCACCAACGATCAGGGGGAAGAACAATCCAGATCAACGGGGCAGAAGAACAGCGCAACACCACAGCATGGCATGGCACCGCATGGCACCGCACCACACAGCACAACCCCGCACCACACAGCACAACGCAGCCTTCTCTTCCTTGTGTGTTTTTATCCTGTCAAGAAGCGGGAGTGGTCTCAATCAAACACTCAACGTGAAGCCCTTACACCTGTCACCAATCTGCCGTTTAGTTGTCATGACGACAAACACTCATACAGGTCCGGGGATGGTGTTACGCTGAAAACGTCCCGACGGGAACAATTCTCCAGAGGGGAATTGTTCCGGGGCTGTTTGTCACCCCGTGACATACCCCCCCCGCCAAACCGTTCTAGTCCCGAGAACGGTCTCCCAACACCCAGTCTCCGTACCTGGCTGGAGGCTGGCCCGATTCTCCCGCTGAGAACGTCGAAGTGGAGAGCGGGGGGCTTCAGGTCGTGGGGCCCATGGAGCACCCATGAAAATTGGCATGACGGGTTGCCGATTCCCAGGCTCTTCCCCCTCTGCCCTCTCGGCCTCTGACCGCTCAACTCAAGGTGAATCCTGCCGACTACGCCAAATGTCTGTCACAGGTCGGGGTGGGCCAAACCAGACTGCACCCACCCCTAACCCACTATCACCCAGAGGAGCGTATCAAAGGAGGAGGCAGGAGGCAGGAGTAAAAGGAATAACAACTTTATTTTGTATTAAAAGCAATTAAGAAGTCCTAGTCTAAAATTCCTTGTCCTCTCCTTCCCAGGGACCCAGAGCAGCACCGCCGCGGGTATGAACCGGCGAGACTCCCAGTGGGAGAGCGTTGGACAGGGGAGTATCACGGGTGAGTAGGGAGAACGGAGATCACTTCCTCCACAGACTGGCGTCAGACTCACAGTGGGAGAGCGTTGGACAGGTGAGTATCACAGGTGAGTAGAGAGAACGGAGATCACTTCCTTCACAGACTGGCGTCAGACTCACAGTGGGAGAGCGTTGGACAGGTGAATATCACAGGTGAGTAGAGAAATCCCAGCTCGCTCCCTCACAGACGGATGCCAGACTCACGGTGGGAGAGCAGTGGAAGAGCGTTAGACAGGTGAGTATCTCCAGTGAGTAGAGGGATCGAGGCTCGGCTGCAGCAGACTCCAAGTCGCAAGCGAAACGGGGCTTCACTAGGACAGACAGAATCAACTTCAACAGCAGTGCACAGTTCTCACGTGTGTTACAGGGGACAGATAACTTCACACCATGCAGGTAGGCTTAGGGCTGCAGCAGACTCACAGTCACAGGCTGAACGGGGCTTCTCTAGGACAGACAGAATCAACTTCAACAGCAGTATACAGTTCTCACGTGTGTTGCAGGGGACAGATAACTTCACACCATGCAGGTAGGCTTAGGGCTGCAGCAGACTCACAGTCACAGGCTGAACGGGGCTTCTCTAGGACAGACAGAATCAACTTCAACAGCAGTATACAGTTCTCACGTGTGTTGCAGGGGACAGATAACTTCACACCATGCAGGTAGGCTTAGGGCTGCAGCAGACTCACAGTCGCAGGCTGAACGGGGCTTCTCTAGGACAGACAGAATCAACTTCAACAGCAGTATACAGTTCTCACGTGTGTTGCAGGGGACAGATAACTTCACACCATGCAGGTAGGCTTAGGGCTGCAGCAGACTCAGTCACAGGCTGAACGGGGCCTCTCTAGGACAGACAGAATCAACTTCAACAGCAGTGTACAGTTCTCACATGTGGTGATGTTGTCTCGCAGAGGTTCTTCTTTCTAGACACCGCACGTAGATGTAAGCAATCTCACTCAGCTCTCACAGTAAATAGTAGATCCCCAGGGCACATGGGCAGTTGCGGGGCAATAACAGGTATTCTTACACACACACACACTGCAATCCAACTCTAAACATGTATTCGTGAGGGGAAACGTCAATTTACACACTGCAATTCCACTCTTCTAGTGCGCATAAGGCCAGCACTCACCCACAGATCCTGGTCTACCGGACTGATGATCGCCAGGGACGGACAGGACACTCCAGAGATTTGTCTTCAAGGTCACAGACGGACTTCACTCTGCTGGACTCCAATCGGGGAGAGGAGATGAGGAAATCAACAAGAATCAATATTTCACTCGGTGAAGGGTGTACACATGCTCCAAACACTTCAATCCAATACCCAATTTAGTGTAGAACACATGCAGTTATGAGATCCAGTTTGATAACTACTCATCTGTCTCTTCCCCAGCTCAGTCAGCGAATTTCATTCCTCTTGGCCGTCCCCGAGTCCTCTCAAATAACACTCCTTTTCCTTCAAGACAACCCCTCAACTGCAGTTCCATAAACAAATCCCCACGGGAGAGAAGCCACCAACGATCAGGGGGAAGAACAATCCAGATCAACGGGGCAGAAGAACAGCGCAACACCACAGCATGGCATGGCATGGCACCGCATGGCACCGCACCACACAGCACAACCCCGCACCACACAGCACAACGCAGCCTTCTCTTCCTTGTGTGTTTTTATCCTGTCAAGAAGCGGGAGTGGTCTCAATCAAACACTCAACGTGAGGCCCTTACACCTGTCACCAATCTGCCGTTTAGTTGTCATGACGACAAACACTCATACAGGTCCGGGGATGGTGTTACGCTGAAAACGTCCCGACGGGAACAATTCTCCAGAGGGGAATTGTTCCGGGGCTGTTTGTCACCCCGTGACATAAGTGAAGAATATCAATACAGACTTGTTAAATGCTGTTAGTTCACTCATACAACACACATTATGCTTTTAAAATAAAGTAGAATTCTAGAACAATGTATAAGTCATCATGACTATAAAACCATTTGAAGAAACTCTTATTTTAGCTTCCTCAAACTAACAAACCTTTGGCTATAATTTGCAGAATTGTACTCTTGACATTTCCTTAAAAAAAAAAAAAAATTTTTCCATATATGGCTGTCAAATTAATTATTTTGTACAACAAAAAAAATAAAAAAAGTTTTTTTTTTTTACATGTAACCTATATTTGAGTGTTTTATATGAATTTACACAGCACACACACATATATTTTATGTAAACACAGGCATTACTCGATTTGACAGCCCATAAAGATATGAAATGAGGCGCATAGCAGATAAGCAGGCACCAAGTGTCCAGCACACAAAAAAATATTTGCTTTGTGAGAAGAGGAATAAATACATAAACATATTATGAACACAATTCATTTCAAGCATTTAAGCATAAGCTCTCAGATCATGAGAAACATTTCTGAAAGCATGAGAAAGCATTTTGTGAATGCTCTGCATCTATATAAGTATGTACAGTATGTGATTATTACAGTAGATACAACTGCAAGCTTAGTCAGATGTTCCCTCTTTCGATCTTCAGATGGTCCATTCATCCAAACTCAAATGTCAAAAAGTGCAAATGTCAAATTTGGTTGAATTTGAGGTTTACACAGAAATGAGTTTATTTCGACCCTTGTCTAGCAATCCCAATGCTCCAAATAGTAATTAAACATCTAAAACAATCTTTATTTGTACGTTTTCTGAGAGTTGTACATTTCTCTCTGCTCGCTTCTGGACGACTGGTGCTTCCACTCAGCACAAGTTCGGTATAGTTGTAAAGCGCAGCATTCCAACATCGTGAATATTCATAGCGAATTCTCGATGACATGAGTCTGAACCAGTGAATGTGATTTTCAGACCCATGCTGATGAAAACAAAAAAATCTTATAGTGCTGACTGACTCTTCTGAAGCGTGCGGTGCGCAAGACATAAACAGTGCATAAATCCTGACACATATACACAGAATGACAGTATTTTAAAATATCTGTCTTGGCTTTGCAAGCATAATGTCTTAAGCGCACGTTTGGTTAACTGTTGGGGAAAAACATCTGATGTGACTTCTTTCTTAGACTGAACTTATTCTGACTTTTATTTTAGCACTGCATAACTCTCCTTTTTCACCTTCTCCTGTCCACGTAATCGTCTTTATACGGTCCCTTTTCACTTTTGGATCGCTTTCTATGAATGTCAGCCCAGAGAGTTCCTCAACTCTCTCATAATGCTGAGCGTACTTGTTTTTTACCGCTTCTGTGTTGTCTATTTTTGCTTTTGCTTTAATATCTGTATCTTCATCAAATTTGGATTGGATCACAAAGCATTCTACATCTCCTTCTTTTATCATCCCATCCTCCTTCTCTGTAATTATCACCTTAAAGAAGTGAGTTGGCAGTGCTTTCCCTTTCAGCCACTTTATTTCACTGGGGTCAGCACGATCCTCCGGCTCTTTTGATTTAAGTTTATTTTCTTTCAGGTAAAGTGGCCCAGTGTACACATGGACATTACGGACTACAGCATTCTCAGCTTTTTTCCGACAGTAATTCTCAATAGTTTTCCAATCACCGTTGTTTAAGATCTTATCCTGTGGTACCATGTTGCTGAACAAATAAGTGTCATAATAGGCTTCCTGACACCATCTGTGATTGGCAGCCGCAGCAAGATGACCTTGAACATAGACAGTGATCTTTGATTTCTTCCTTCCTTGATCATGGTCATCGCTCTTAGGTTCCATCCTTCCTTGATCATGGTCTTTGTTGCCCTCAAATTCATTCCTTCCAAAGCTCATGGTCTCCTTACAATTGGTCTTCACAGTGTCCTTGTTCAGTATCTCATACACCCATTCAGCATTTTGTTTTTTTTTGTTGTATGACATGACATAAGATTTTCTTATCCTTATTTCAGTATCAGAAGGAAATCCGTTGACTAATTTATAGGGTGAACTGACAAATGGCAGAGGTGGGAGTAAGTCACATGAACAAGTCACAAGTCTCAAGTCTTAACCTTCAAGTCTCAAGCAAGTCCAAGTCAATTTTGTGAAAAGCAAGTCAAGTCAAGTCATTAATTGAGTGATAATTGAACATTATTGAAGACACCTGATGTTAACAAGCAGAATCACTGAAGGAGAAAATATCAAATTGTAAGTTACCATTATGGCGATTTGTGTTTGCTTTAGTTGGACTCTTGACCCATATATGTTTATTTTAAATTTTGTCTGACTGTTGTATCTGAGTTATAACTGCCAGATGAACAAAGCAAAAAAGTGATCTGATGGTGTTGGTTATATTATGACAATCATCATTTGAACTTGATCACTGAACTCATTAAGATCCTTATTTCTGACTTAGATTTACGTTGTTGTTTACAGCATAACTGTGATTCTGCATAAATATCCAGATAGATATAATACAAAGGATTTCTTAAAAGTTGTTTTGAAAAAAAAAAAAAGATGAAAAAATCTTTCTTTTAGGCACACACAGACGTCAAGATTCAGTCTATGCATCTCAACAATGGTGACGAGCAGAATATTCAATTAGGAAAAGTAAATTACATAGACAATTCAGATCATAATTTATTCATACCGCAATGCATGATGGGAGCCATTAATGAGTTGTGATTGGTGGCAGCCACTGCAACATGCTTTATTATTGTCACCATTGTTGAGATTCACAGGCAGATTAGAGATTATTGATATCTGTGTTTTTAAATAAATTCATTTGAAAGTGTTTTGATCAGAACAATATTTAATAAATATTTTGAATTATATGAAAAATACTGATAATCATATGCTGTAGAATGGCAGAGCTGCTGTAATTATCAAGATAAGATACCTCAATAAATTTCGTTTATAAGGTTCACAACATGATTATGTCAAAACATAACCAACACTATCAGATCACACTTTTCTTTGTTCATTTGACTGTTATAAATCAATAACAGCAGACAAACAAAATTTAAGGTAAACATAAAATGGTCAAGAGCCCAACTAAAGCAAACACAAATCGCCATAATGGTAACTTACAATTTGTGATTTTCTCCTTCAGTGATTCTGCTTGTTATCATCAGGTGTATTCAATAATGCTCAATCATCACTCAATTAATGACTTGACTTGACTTGCTTTTCACAAAATTGACTT
>NC_138221.1:27275366-27295366 GCF_964197995.2 Scardinius erythrophthalmus | reverse complement strand
TGATAAATCTGATTGATGTAGAGCAGCTGAATGTCAAACTGTCAATTTTTTTTATGTATTAAGAGCTTAGCAGAATTACTAGATTTGTTTTGAATCAGATGACATCATCAGAGTATTTCATGATGATAATGAAACCATCAACCATAATCATCCCCTGCTGAGATCTTCACAGATTTAATGTATTCTTTTCTCTTCAGTTGATTTCATCTAAGGCTGTGGCTGAAGTCAGTTGTAGTTCTTGAGTTTCTGCTCGTCTCTTTTTCTGTTCTCTTCTTTCCTTCAGGGATTCTGCTTGTTAACAGGCTTATTAAGGCTGAGATGACTCCATATTTAATATACACAGATTTTGTGGCTCAGATAAGGTCCAGTTCTGGTTTATTACTTTGCTCTCGGCTGACATGCATTGCCATGGCCTGCTTGGGCTGGATCTGGGCTGACACAATGTTGTTATCTGGGATCTGTGACCTCTGAAAGTAACCTAATAATTAGAATTTCTTTCAGGATTTCCAATGTGGTTGGATGCATTGATGACACACATTTTCCCATCATCGCTCCATCCGAAAGTAAAAACAGAAAACTGTATGGAATGGGAGGATGCCAGATGGAAGGGTAGAGATATATGCTGCAACCACCACAACAGCTGTCAAATAAACACAATTTATTCACAATTTATTTGGTCCTCTTTATTTCCTACAAAGGGATTTTAATATTCTTCCAATACTTGGTATTGTGGCCATCTCCTATCAGTGGTGCTGGTGCTGGTCCAGCTTCTGCCTTCTTGCTGTTGGCTGAGTAAAAGTCAAATGTGAATATCATTACCCTAATTAGGAAACGTTACAGGTTGGATTAGAGAACATTTAATTAGCCTATGTGAAAAGAGCATTAGACTATGTAGAAACAGCTTGAAATAGACATTCAATGATATTTATTTAAAGGGATAGTTCACCCCAAAATTTAATTCTGTCATTAATTACTCACCCTCATGTCATTCCAAACTTATATTTTTGATGAAATCTGATGGCTCAGGGGGGCTCCATTGACAGCTATTTAATGAACACTTTGAAGGCCCAGAAAAACAGGAAAGGCATCATTAAACTAGTCCATGTGACTGCAGTGGTTCAACTTTAATTTTATGAAGCGTCGAGAATACATTTTGTGCGGCCAAAAAAACTAAATAATGACTTTATTTAACAATTTCTTCTTTTTCTTATCAGTCTCCGATCAGATCAGTCTCTGCGTTTGTTGATGACACGTTCTGACATATGGCCAGGAAACGCATGGCTGTGTTTTCAACCAGCGTCGTGGTGCTCTTGTGAACGCGTGTCGGAGACTAATACGGAAGAGAAGAAATTGTTGAATAAAGTCGTAAAGTCATGTAGCCTTCTGCCATGAACCTTTTATCCTTAAATATTTCACTTATTGAATTTCACAATCTTTTTTTCTTTTCTTTTTTGCCCATAGGATACCACGAAAAAGAGTATTAGTTCAATTACTTACCGTTCTGTCAGTTTTCACCTGCTTATAACTTAATATGCTTAACTTACATTTATATATTTGGATTTAATTGAATTATTTCCTGTTTGGCCCTTGACAATACCAAATCTGCAAGCTTTTCCCCAGCATACATTACTGAAGAGGGAGAGTTTATGAGTATTTATCCATTTCCATAAGGCTCAGCAGATCTCCCGGTTGGAAAGACCCACACAGCCCCAGTTGATATATGAGCCCCTCCCGGACCCTCTATAATGCAAGGTTCTTTAATATCATGTGATGTACTAGAAAAAGAGACATCTGACATCACCTACCAATGCATTCTGATTGGCTGAGAAACAATGGCTGAACAATATATGTAATGCAGCGCGAGTGAAGATAGATAGCAGAAGACAAGACCTCATCCTGCAGAAAACTACAGCTTGCTGTTTGGAATCCAGATTCCCTCAGGACAGGTTTGACTTTTTTTTACATTTATTGATTTAGCAGATGCTTTTATCAAAACCCCATTAAACATGTTTGGTTTCTAGGACATTCCAGGAATGTTAGACTAATTAGACTATATCGCACGATATTGTTATGCGCATTTCGTCAGTAAAGCCGGTTCCTTGATTAGTAGTAAATTGCCATCACCTGCTTTCAGATGGAGCGGCATTTACTAAAAAGAGCCGTAGTTAACTGACAAGCTGAGCCATATCGCATTAATATCGCAGACGTATCGCCAGCGATAATTAATGCGATATGGCTCAGCTTGTCAGTTAACTACGGGTCTTTGTACACAGCAAAAACTCCAGTGTTAAATTAACACTCCTGGGAGTGTATATGAGTCCACACTCAAGAGTGTTTAAGTTAATGAGATAATTAAGTGATTAATTGAGTGATGATTGAACATTATTGAAGACACCTGATGTTAACAAGCAGAATCACTGAAGGAGAAAATCACAAATTATAAGCCACTGTTATGGCGATCATTGTTTGCTTTTAGATGGAGCGGTGTTAAATTAACACTCCTGGGGCTGGGAGTGTATATGAGTCCACACTCAAGAGTGTAAAGTGTTTAAATATGAGCGTTAAATAACACTCAAGAGTGTTAAAGTTAATGAGATAATTAAGTGATTAATTAAGTGAATATTGAGCATTATTGAAGACAACTGATGTTAACAAGCAAAATCACTGAAGGAGAAAATCACAAATTGTAAGTTACCATTAAGGTGATGGGTGTTTGCTTTAGTTGGGCTCTTGACCCTTATTTGCTTACTTTAAATTTTACTGTTGTTTGTCTGCTGTTATTGATTTATAACAGTTAAATGAACAAAGTAAAATGTGATCTGATAATGTTGGTTTTGTTTTGACATAATCATGCTGTGATCTGAAAAAGGAAACTTATTGAGATAGTTTGGTTTAACTTGTTAGCAGCAGTTTTGTGATTCTTCAGCATATGATTATCAGTACTTTACTTATAATTCAAAATATTTAATAAACATTGTTCTGATCAAAAGATGTTCAGATAAATTTATTTAAAACACAGACATCAATAATCAGCCTGTGAATCTCAACAATAGTGACAATAATAAAGCATGTTGCAGTGGCTGCCACCAATCACAACTCATGAATGGCTCCCATCATGCATTGCGGTATGAATAAATTATGATCTAAATTGTCTATGTAATTTACTTTTCCTAATTGAATATTCTGCTCGTCACCATTGTTGAGATGCATAGACTGAATCTTGATGTCTGTGTGTGCCTAAAAGAATTTTTTTTTTTAAACAACTTTTAAGAAATCCTTTACATATATAAAAAATTCTGGGCATTTATGCAGATTCACAGTTATGCTGTAACCAACAACATAAATCGAAGCCAGAAAGAAGGATCTTAATGAGTTCAGTGATCAAGTTCAAATGATGAATGTCATAATATAACCAATATTCTGCTTGTTAACATCAGGTGTCTTCAATAATGTTCAATCATCACTAAATTAATCACTTAATTATCTTATTAACTTAAACACTCTTGAGTGTGGACTCATATCTCCAGGAGTGTTAATTTAACACTGGAGTTTTTGCTGTGTACAAAGAGCCGTAGTTAACTGACAAGCTGAGCCATATCGCATTAATTATCGTTGGCGATACGTCCGCGATATTAATGCGATATGGCTCAGCTTGTCAGTTAACTACGGCTCTTTGTAGTAAATGCCGCTCCATCTGAAAGCAGGTGATGGCGATTTACTACTAATCAAGGAACCGGCTTTACTGATGAGATGCGCATAACAATATCGTGCGATATATCGCCCAGCCCTACCCAGAATGCACTGCAACATGCTTTATAATTGTCTAAATAAAAGTATTTTGAACAGAACAACTTTTAAGAAATATTATGGATTATATTCAACATAATGAAAATCATTTGCTGTAGATTCACAGGGCCACTGTAATCAACAAGGTAAACATAACTCTCTATATGAGTTTAGTTTTTCAAATCACAACATGATGATTATGTCAAAACATAACAGACACCATTATATAATCATTTCTCTTTGTTCATCTGGCAATTATAATTCAGTTAAAGCAACCAAACTAAATATAAAGTAAAAAGTTTAATGGTCAAGAGCCCAACTAAAGCAAATACGGATCTCCATAATGGTGACTTTAAAATAGTGATTTTCTCCTTCAGTGATTCTGCTTGTTAACATCAGGTGTCTTCAATAATGCTCAATCATCACACAATTAATCACTTAATTATCTAATTAACTTTAACACTGATTCAATTTTAATTTTACACTCTTGATTGTGGAGTCAAATAAATTCCTAGGAGAGTTAATTTAACACTGGAGATTTTGCTGTGTCTTACATATTTCATTACTGCATTTTAAAGCCTTAAGTTGACTTGCTGTAAATTTAAATATAGACTGAATATAAACTGTTTTAATATGTATTTTTACACCATTCTTTGTTTTCTTTAAATGTGCTTGTTTTAATCTGTTTGCTTCCATCAGAAGAGGAACAGTTTAAAGTGTTAGTAACTCAACATTAACATTTAGAAAATCTCAAACTCTTGTCTCTCTTTGATCCTGTGAACCAAACCAAAATGTGCGTATCAGTTCTGTCTACAAGTTAAATATCGCATTGTCTTAATATATAGTTAAATTGATATATTATACTTGAGTTCAGATAGAATTATAAAATCCCTCTTGATTCTTTTCCTAATATGTTACACTAAATCTAACCACACTGTTAACCCTTGCTGTAAAATTCTGACAATATTATACCATTTTCCATTAAAACAGTAATATACCGTAGAAAATAAAAGTAGCCTACAGGAATATACTGTGAATTAACAGCACTCAAAGTCGACACTCAGAGGCTGTTTTCCCAATCGTACCCTATAGCACGTCCTGATTTTGCCAAGTGGGAGCTGTCCTGAGACCAATATCTTTGTGATGACCCTGGGACAACAACTGCCTCAGCCAATCAATGTTTCTGATGTCATCACCGTGTGCCCCCCGTCGAGTCCGCCAAATTAAAAAAAAAAAAAAAAAAAAACCACCAGCTGCCAACAAGCGCACAAGTTACAAGGTAAGATCAAAGGCTTTTTATATTCTCCTAATAATTAACATCAGTCTTCTACTACGGATAAACATAGGCTATGTGTTTTTAGAACAGCATTTTTCCACCCATGAAGTAATGCTAATAACGTCAATTTAACCTTAATAGTAAAATTGCCAGCCAAAATTAATCAGCATTGCTGACGTTCTGGCTCAAAAAAAATTAAAACAATAAAAGATGAAAATACTGTTTAGATGTTTATATTTTTTATAGTGTGTCTAGCTAAAAAAAAAAAAAAAACACACACACCGAGCTCATTTTCTGCCGGTGCGACAATTTGTTAGCACTCGCCTCGCACTGGTGCCACAGAAAAGTTTCCTAAAATTTCTGTATGTTGCGTCACACTGACCATTCAGCATGGTCAGACAGTACAGTGTGATTCGCTGCGAGATACAGGGAGAAACGTTTGAATTAGCTTATTTATTCTGATGTTGTACTCAAACCATTATATGAATATTGACCTCAAGTCATCACTGGTTTATTCTGTTACATGATGTTGTCCTCAGACCATCATATGAATATGTTGACCTCAAGTCATCACTGGTTTATTCTGACATGATGTCGTCCTCTGACCATCATATGAATATGTTGACCTCAAGTCATCCCTGGTTTATTCTGTTACATGATGTCGTCCTCTGACCATCATATGAATATGTTGACCTCAAGTCATCACTGGTTTATTCTGTTACATGATGTTGTCCTCAGACCATCATATGAATATGTTGACCTCAAGTCATCACTGGTTTATTCTGACATGATGTCGTCCTCTGACCATCATATGAATATGTTGACCTCAAGTCATCACTGGTTTATTCTGACATGATGTCGTCCTCTGACCATCATATGAATATGTTGACCTCAAGTCATCCCTGGTTTATTCTGTTACATGATGTCGTCCTCTGACCATCATATGAATATGTTGACCTCAAGTCATCACTGGTTTATTCTGTTACATGATGTTGTCCTCAGACCATCATATGAATATGTTGACCTCAAGTCATCACTGGTTTATTCTGACATGATGTCGTCCTCTGACCATCATATGAATATGTTGACCTCAAGTCATCACTGGTTTATTCTGTTACATGATGTCGTCCTCTGACCATCATATGAATATGTTGACCTCAAGTCATCACTGGTTTATTCTGTTACATGATGTCGTCCTCTGACCATCATATGAATATGTTGACCTCAAGTCATCACTGGTTTATTCTGACATGATGTCGTCCTCTGACCATCATATGAATATGTTGACCTCAAGTCATCACTGGTTTATTCTGTTACATGATGTCGTCCTCTGACCATCATATGAATATGTTGACCTCAAGTCATCACTGGTTTATTCTGTTACATGATGTCGTCCTCTGACCATCATATGAATATGTTGACCTCAAGTCATCACTGGTTTATTCTGTTACATGATGTCGTCCTCTGACCATCATATGAATATGTTGACCTCAAGTCATCCCTGGTTTATTCTGTTACATGATGTCGTCCTCTGACCATCATATGAATATGTTGACCTCAAGTCATCCCTGGTTTATTCTGTTACATGATGTTGTCCTCTGACCATCATATGAATATGTTGACCTCAAGTCATCACAGGTTTATTCTGTTACATGATGTTGTCCTCTGACCATCATATGAATATGTTGACCTCAAGTCATCACTGGTTTATTCTGTTACATGATGTCGTCCTCAGACCATCATATGAATATGTTGACCTCAAGTCATCACTGGTTTATTCTGTTACATGATGTTGTCCTCAGACCATCATATGAATATGTTGACCTCAAGTCATCACTGGTTTATTCTGTTACATGATGTCGTCCTCAGACCATCATATGAATATGTTGACCTCAAGTCATCACTGGTTTATTCTGTTACATGATGTCGTCCTCAGACCATCATATGAATATGTTGACCTCAAGTCATCACTGGTTTATTCTGTTACATGATGTCGTCCTCTGACCATCATATGAATATGTTGACCTCAAGTCATCACTGGTTTATTCTGTTACATGATGTTGTCCTCAGACCATCATATGAATATGTTGACCTCAAGTCATCACTGGTTTATTCTGTTACATGATGTTGTCCTCAGACCATCATATGAATATGTTGACCTCAAGTCATCACTGGTTTATTCTGTTACATGATGTCGTCCTCAGACCATCATATGAATATGTTGACCTCAAGTCATCACTGGTTTATTCTGTTACATGATGTCGTCCTCAGACCATCATATGAATATGTTGACCTCAAGTCATCCCTGGTTTATTCTGTTACATGATGTTGTCCTCAGACCATCATATGAATATGTTGACCTCAAGTCATCACTGGTTTATTCTGTTACATGATGTCGTCCTCTGACCATCATATGAATATGTTGACCTCAAGTCATCACTGGTTTATTCTGTTACATGATGTTGTCCTCAGACCATCATATGAATATGTTGACCTCAAGTCATCACTGGTTTATTCTGTTACATGATGTCGTCCTCTGACCATCATATGAATATGTTGACCTCAAGTCATCACTGGTTTATTCTGTTACATGATGTTGTCCTCAGACCATCATATGAATATGTTGACCTCAAGTCATCACTGGTTTATTCTGTTACATGATGTTGTCCTCAGACCATCATATGAATATGTTGACCTCAAGTCATCACTGGTTTATTCTGTTACATGATGTCGTCCTCAGACCATCATATGAATATGTTGACCTCAAGTCATCACTGGTTTATTCTGTTACATGATGTTGTCCTCAGACCATCATATGAATATGTTGACCTCAAGTCATCACTGGTTTATTCTGTTACATGATGTCGTCCTCAGACCATCATATGAATATGTTGACCTCAAGTCATCACTGGTTTATTCTGTTACATGATGTTGTCCTCAGACCATCATATGAATATGTTGACCTCAAGTCATCACTGGTTTATTCTGTTACATGATGTTGTCCTCAGACCATCATATGAATATGTTGACCTCAAGTCATCACTGGTTTATTCTGTTACATGATGTCGTCCTCAGACCATCATATGAATATGTTGACCTCAAGTCATCCCTGGTTTATTCTGTTACATGATGTTGTCCTCAGACCATCATATGAATATGTTGACCTCAAGTCATCACTGGTTTATTCTGTTACATGATGTCGTCCTCTGACCATCATATGAATATGTTGACCTCAAGTCATCACTGGTTTATTCTGTTACATGATGTTGTCCTCAGACCATCATATGAATATGTTGACCTCAAGTCATCACTGGTTTATTCTGTTACATGATGTCGTCCTCAGACCATCATATGAATATGTTGACCTCAAGTCATCACTGGTTTATTCTGTTACATGATGTTGTCCTCTGACCATCATATGAATATGTTGACCTCAAGTCATCACTGGTTTATTCTGTTACATGATGTCGTCCTCAGACCATCATATGAATATGTTGACCTCAAGTCATCACTGGTTTATTCTGTTACATGATGTCGTCCTCTGACCATCATATGAATATGTTGACCTCAAGTCATCACTGGTTTATTCTGTTACATGATGTCGTCCTCTGACCATCATATGAATATGTTGACCTCAAGTCATCACTGGTTTATTCTGTTACATGATGTCGTCCTCTGACCATCATATGAATATGTTGACCTCAAGTCATCACTGGTTTATTCTGTTACATGATGTCGTCCTCAGACCATCATATGAATATGTTGACCTCAAGTCATCACTGGTTTATTCTGACATGATGTCGTCCTCTGACCATCATATGAATATGTTGACCTCAAGTCATCACTGGTTTATTCTGTTACATGATGTTGTCCTAAGACCATCATATGAATATGTTGACCTCAAGTCATCACTGGTTTATTCTGTTACATGATGTCGTCCTCTGACCATCATATGAATATGTTGACCTCAAGTCATCACTGGTTTATTCTGTTACATGATGTCGTCCTCAGACCATCATATGAATATGTTGACCTCAAGTCATCACTGGTTTATTCTGTTACATGATGTTGTCCTAAGACCATCATATGAATATGTTGACCTCAAGTCATCACTGGTTTATTCTGTTACATGATGTCGTCCTCTGACCATCATATGAATATGTTGACCTCAAGTCATCACTGGTTTATTCTGTTACATGATGTCGTCCTCTGACCATCATATGAATATGTTGACCTCAAGTCATCCCTGGTTTATTCTGTTACATGATGTTGTCCTCAGACCATCATATGAATATGTTGACCTCAAGTCATCACTGGTTTATTCTGTTACATGATGTTGTCCTCAGACCATCATATGAATATGTTGACCTCAAGTCATCACTGGTTTATTCTGTTACATGATGTCGTCCTCAGACCATCATATGAATATGTTGACCTCAAGTCATCACTGGTTTATTCTGTTACATGATGTTGTCCTAAGACCATCATATGAATATGTTGACCTCAAGTCATCCCTGGTTTATTCTGTTACATGATGTCGTCCTCTGACCATCATATGAATATGTTGACCTCAAGTCATCACTGGTTTATTCTGTTACATGATGTCGTCCTCAGACCATCATATGAATATGTTGACCTCAAGTCATCACTGGTTTATTCTGTTACATGATGTTGTCCTAAGACCATCATATGAATATGTTGACCTCAAGTCATCCCTGGTTTATTCTGTTACATGATGTCGTCCTCTGACCATCATATGAATATGTTGACCTCAAGTCATCACTGGTTTATTCTGTTACATGATGTTGTCCTCAGACCATCATATGAATATGTTGACCTCAAGTCATCACTGGTTTATTCTGTTACATGATGTCGTCCTCAGACCATCATATGAATATGTTGACCTCAAGTCATCACTGGTTTATTCTGTTACATGATGTCGTCCTCTGACCATCATATGAATATGTTGACCTCAAGTCATCACTGGTTTATTCTGTTACATGATGTCGTCCTCAGACCATCATATGAATATGTTGACCTCAAGTCATCACTGGTTTATTCTGTTACATGATGTCGTCCTCTGACCATCATATGAATATGTTGACCTCAAGTCATCACTGGTTTATTCTGTTACATGATGTCGTCCTCAGACCATCATATGAATATGTTGACCTCAAGTCATCACTGGTTTATTCTGTTACATGATGTCGTCCTCTGACCATCATATGAATATGTTGACCTCAAGTCATCACTGGTTTATTCTGTTACATGATGTCATCCTCAGACCATCATATGAATATGTTGACCTCAAGTCATCACTGGTTTATTCTAGGGCTGTGTATTGGCAAGAATCTGGCGATACGATACGTATCACGATACATGGGTCACGATTCAATATATTGCAATATATTTCGATACTGTGCATAAGGCGATATATTGGGATTTTTTTAAAGTAAAATATATTAAAAATATATATAAAAAAAGACATGATGTGCATAAAAGTCAAAGAAGTTTTCTTTAGGTAAGCAATTCAGTACACAGAAAATCAAACTGCCAGTTTGGGCTTGTGGTTTACAGGTTCTTAGTGAGCAAATGTTTATATGCTCAAGTAGGCCATAATAAAAGAAAATAGGTACATAGCCCCTGTCACAATACAAAACAACAACGTGAACTGGACGAAAATGAATGAAAGTGGATGAAAGTGAACAAAATAAATGTGTCGTATATTGAAATCAAGTTTTCTGTGATAAAAGATTTTAAAAGAACTGGACGCGCGAATGAGGCGAACCGCGCCGCACTAAACGCCTCGTGCCGCAGGACCTCCAGACGCGCCTAAACGCGTCTTTGCATTGAATTAACATTGCAATCACTCGCGCCAGATGCTCTCTTCGCGTTTGATGTGAACGATGCACGCGATTACATTTAGAAATAGACAAGCTTTGTTCCCAAATGAACCAAGCAAAGATATCCTTTCAGTTGTATAAACTTTTATAAAACCAGCCAATATAATCACAATAAACACATCCAAAATGAAATATTTAACATAGCCTATAGGCTATATAACAACTGCACAACGTCTAATTTGTAAACAAAATGATTACCGCACTAAATCCAGCATAAACTCCGGCACAATTTGCATGTTTAAACTCTCAAGGTAGACATCACATCCCGAACCTCACAACAATTGGCTGCCGACTGCGTTTTTCGCTTGATATTTGTATAAAGGAACTGCCCAACTTTTTGACGCTCTCGGTCGCTCTCAACGCTTTCTCCGGTCCGCTGTCAATCCTAAAATGTCCAGTGGACACGCACCGTTAGGCGAGCCTGGCGAGGACACTAGTGGTGCGTGTCAGCATAGCTATCTAGTGGTAGGGATTTAAACAACATAAACGTGAACCACTGTCTTACGGTCTTAACATGAATATTTTTGGACGTAAAAAAAAAAAAAAAAAAAAAAAAATCGATATTGCGTTTTTGAAAATCGATACAGTATTGCAAAATAAAATATCGCGATACTCAAGTGTATCGATTTTTTCTTACACCCCTAGTTTATTCTGTTACATGATGTCGTCCTCAGACCATCATATGAATATGTTGACCTCAAGTCATCACTGGTTTATTCTGTTACATGATGTCGTCCTCTGACCATCATATGAATATGTTGACCTCAAGTCAATGCTCCAGATCAATCAAATATAATAAAATGTCCTCCAACAATTGCTTCCCTGATGATATAACCTCACAGTAGACATATCTGTAAAATAATTATATTTATAATAAGTCTTTATCATTGCTTCTGTATTTAGGCTAAAGGACACCAAGTGGCAATAACAGCACACAATGGAAGGTATGATTTTTTTTCATTTTTTTATTGAATGTAAATTTTGTGGCGATTGGGGGAGAGCTTCTCTTGTATGCTGTTTTAAACATACATTTGCAATGTTATCAGATAGGCATTTTAAATTGTATACAATAAAACATTTTATTTGACAATTTTATTGTTAATGAAAGCCCAATGTGCTTGCAAAATGTGTAATCTATTCATTATTCTTCATCTTTGTAGATAAGGCACTAAAGTGTCTCCAAACTAAAAGGCCAAAATTCACCATAGGAAGTGTGGGGCCATACAATCTACAAGTACAAAGTTTTAAAAATTTAATGGAGGACAACGAGGTTTCTGACGAGGTAACTTAATATCCTTATAGTAAGCTATTTATATTCTTACACTTATTTCCTGTCCACTTACCCTACCACCAAAACAAACAACCATGACCTCTGACTAGCATTTAGCCTTCAAATTTGTTTCTGCATGGTTCTGCATGCGGTTCATAAATACTTTTTTTTGCTAGTCAGATGCTGAAAGACACAGAAATACACATAAACAAACTTTTTTTTGCTAGTCAGATGCTGAAAGACACAGAAATACACATAAACAAACTGTGAATTTAACCCCAGAATGCATACAAATAAATGGCATGCTTTGTGTATTGCCTCTTGTCTAGCACCAATACATGCCTCTGACATCTGGACATTTTGTACCTTAAAGAACAGATATGACGATATAAATGTCCAGTCTAGAACAGATAAATGACTTAAAACATTTCTATTTGACTCAAAATATAGAGCAGTTCAATTATTTTACCTCACATTTTTCCTTTACATTTTCAGGTCATGGATTCCATATGTAATGTCCTTAGCAAGGTAAGTGTAATTTTACCAGCAATAATTTGAATTATATTATACAGTATATAATTTATTTGAAACATTTTTAGTTCTTCAACTCTGTTCAAAAGGAAAATATGTTCTCCCTCTACCTTAAATCAGGATCACCCAGGGGTTGTGCATATAAATTCTCAGGCACTCACAAAAATTCTGGACGGATCAAAAAGGGCAAAGAGCCATTATTTTCTCAAGGTAAGGAAGATTAAATGATTTGTCACTGACCTGCATTTTTTTGTTAGGTATTATGTTAATGAATAGCTGCTGCTAGGTTTCAGTAAGCTTAATTAAACAGCAATCAGATTCTAGATGATTGTCAAATGCACTAGGTTATATTTTATTCCTTTGATTTCTATTCTACTTCTCTGAATTACAGAATAACATTTTTAAAGGGACAACAGAGATGTTTGGCGCTTATCTCGAGGGTGGCAATCACTGGAGCTTTTTTGTGAGTCAAACCTTTTTAAGGATAAATCATTTTCACATGTGGATTCCAATTTATTTGTGTAATATACAAAAACCTTAGTTATCTGCCAAATCAGTTTTTTGGCATGTCCCTGGAATACCTAGTAATTAATAATACTCCAAACTTCAAACTCTAGAGAGTCAGTATCATGACTGAGTGACAGAGTGAATGGTTTTGCAATAAGTGTCTTATGGTATTATTATAACTTCAAATATTTCTGTTTTAGCATTGCAATGTTGACAGAAGGTGCATCACCTACTTCAACTCCTTTGGAGAGACAGAGTGGCAGTGCCAAGCAGTTGCCCAACACTGGTGGTAGGTATTTATTGTTTGGTTTACTATAGTGATATCATTCATCTAATGAGCTAAAATCTAATATAAGGGCCAAATTATGTACAATGGCAGTACCAAGTCCTTTTACAGCTGATCGATTTCTCATGGGCTCCTAATCATCTCCATATATATATATACACTAGTTGGCTTCATCACCCTGTCTCCTCTCCACCAGTAAGCTGGTGTGTGGTGGGCGTTCTGGCTCAATATGGCTGCCTTTCACATCATCCAGGTGGATGCTGCACATTGGTGGTGGTGCAGAGAAAAGCGCTATATAAATGTAATGAATTATTATTAACACTGTTGCGTCATTAACCCATTAAGTGTCACTGTCCCGCTAGCGGGTCTTTTAAGTTTACTTCACTATGTTACAATTAAATCCTAATCTACTCATGACCAACTATATATCGTTGGAAAGGTCTAAGACTCCTAAATAGATATTTTAGGACTGTTTTTTTGTTACAAATTATGTAGGAATAGAAATAGATGAATTTATGACAAGAGTGCACCTAAAAAAATCTACATCACAAAAAGTCGAAGCACACTTTTAATAATTGACATGTTGGTTTTCATGCTAAAAGGTCATAATAAAACATATAATCTAGTATTTGTCAATAAAAAATTATAAAATAATATCCTCTAAAAAGTATTATATATATATTAAATAGTGCATTTTAATGTCAGTTCATAAAAAAGGGGGTGACAGTTTAGTCCTTTTACAGCTGATCGATTTCTAACCAACTTCCTCAGAACTCGCACTATTTAGCACAGTCATGCTCACGACTAGCATAAGTACTCTGTAGATTAGCTTTGTTATGAGGACGCAACAACTGAAATACAGTTTTAACTGACATGGGTGTGAGTAGATGATTACAAATTATTTATTTTAAAATTACCTGTTGGAGTTGGATGTTAGTGGTGATTGTAATTTTGTTGATTACAGTGCATTCGCAGCTTCAAGGGGAGTGAAAGGAGAGTGGAACATTAAAACCACAAAACACAATTTGCAAACCGATTCCGTGTCATGTGGTATCCACACACTTGCAGTAAGTTAATTTCTATTACCCAGTGTAAATCACTGCAGGCATGTGTCAACCAATTGAATTTAAACCTATTATCATATATAATCTACCCTTGTACATTGATATATTAAAGTGCCAGTACTTGTCTGATTATGTATTTAGTTACAAATATTATTAAATAATTTTCTCTCGTCAAATAACTTTTGCCTTCCTTCAAGTTTGCCACTGAATTCATGAAGTCTGGTGGCTGCATTACCTTCTTCCAGTGCCCTGCAATACAACAAGAGAGAATGCGCCTGGCCTCACTTTTGTTTCAGTCTTTAGGTATGTGCCTTATTGATTGAAATGTTATCAATAGGTAAAAATATTAAAAGTTCAGAATTTTGGGCCCTTGCCATATTTCTAGGTTGTTGAATGATACTGGAGATAAGTAGCATGTAGCTCGTCTCCTATGTTAGTCAAAAAAGTAAAGTAACAGGCCACTATCTATCTATCTATCTATCTATCTATCTATCTATCTATCTATCTATCTATCTATCTATCTATCTATCTATCTATCTATATATATATTAATCCATAAACCAAAGTGCATGGGTGCACAGTGAAGTAGGTCTCAGAGCTTTTTGTACAGGCTTGAAAAGTCAAATTATGTTTGTTTTGTAGTTAGGTAGTCAGAAATGTGGATGTAGAACAGCATTAATTGTTCAGAGAAAGAAAAAAAAAATATTTTTTTTTCTTTTCATCAGTCCATGAAACCGGAAATGGGGCAAGTGGTCAAAAATGTGAATATTTACCTTGAATAAGCAAAAAAGAAAAAAAAGACATATTTATAAATATATATATCCTGTATATATTTACAGATCGAACAAAAAAATGTGGAATTTGTGCCAAAAATATTTCAGGGAGAAAGACCGTAAGTGCAGTTTTCACATATAAAAGTGATATTCTGCATGTCTTATTCAAGCATAATCATTATAATTTATATGTCAATATACACACAAAATGCATATACAGACCATACACTAACATGCATGTCCATGAGAACTCATACTAGGAATGGAAACTTTCCAAATATAGTATACATAATCTCTGTACCTCACATGTATATAATAATTTACCGACCTGTCATGTACATGTGGTTCACACCCCTATTGTATATGTGATTTTTCTCTTTGTTTTGTTTTAACAGGAGGCATGTACCTGTGGGGCAGTGATGCATGTAGAGTGTGCAGCCACACGCATGTGCTACATATGTCAAGGTAAAAGAGAAAATTGCAGAAGTCATGAAATAACAAAGTGGACTCTACTACCTCACCCTGTACTCACTCACTCACTCACTCACTCAAACACTCACTCATTCACTCACTCAATCAATCACTCACTCAAACAAACACTCATTCACTCACTCAATCAATCACTCACTCAAACAAACACCCATTCACTCAATCAATCACTCACTCAAACAAACACTCATTCACTCACTCAAACACTCACTCACTCAAACACTCAATCACGCAAACACTCGCTCAAACACACTCACTCACTCACTCACTCAAACTCACTCACTCACTCAAACACTCTCTCACTCACTCTCTTACTCAATCACTCACTCTAACACTCTCTTACTCAATCACTCACTCACTCACTCACTCACTCACTCACTCACTCACTCACTCACTCACTCACTCACTCACTCACTCAAACACTCACTCACTCTCTCACTCAAACACTCTCACTCACTCTCTCACTCCCTCTCTCACTCACTCACTCACTCACTCTCTCTCTCACTCAATCACTCACTCAAACACTCTCACTCACTCTCTCACTCACTCTCTCACTCACTCTCTCACTCAATCACTCACTCACTCACTCATTCACTATAAAAATGTATCTTTTATATCTTGTTTCTTTTTACACAGCTGACCCAGACCTGTCAGCCCAACCCTCTAGATCTGCAGAAGGCTTTGTACTACAACAGGGTAACAAATTCAAATTTTTGCATGATTTCTGACTCAGACACTCACTCACTCACTCACTCACTCACTCACTCACTCACTCACTCACTCACTCACTCACACACACACTCACTCACTCACTCAAACACTCTCACTCACTCACTCACTCACTCACTCACTCACTCACACACTTACTCACTCAAACACTCTCACTCAAACACTCTCAAACACTCTTTCACTCACTCACTCATTCACTCACTCACTCACTCACTCAAACACTCACTCACTCACTCACTCACTCACTCACTCACTCACTCAAACACTCACTCACTCAAACACTCTCTCACTCAAACATTCAAACACTCACTCACTCACTCACTCAAACACTCACTCACTCACTCACTCACTCAAACACTCACTCACTCAAACACTCACTCACTCACTCACTCACTCACTCACTCACTCAAACACTCACTCACTCAAACACTCACTCACTCAAACACTCACTCACTCAAACACTCACTCACTCAAACACTCACTCACTCACTCACTCAAACACTCACTCACTCAAACACTCACTCACTCAAACACTCACTCACTCACTCACTCACTCAAACACTCACTCACTCAAACACTCACTCACTCAAACACTCACTCACTCAAACACTCTCTCAATCAAACACTCAAACACTAACTCACTCACTCAAACACTCACTCACTCAAACACTCACTCACATAAACACTCACTATAAAAATGTATCTTTTATATCTTGTTTCTTTTTACACAGCTGACCCAGACCTGTCAGCCCAACCCTCTAGATCTGCAGAAGGCTTTGTACTACAACAGGGTAACAAATTCAAATTTTTGCATGATTTCTGACTCACTCACTCACTCACTCACTCACTCACTCACTCACTCACTCACTCACACACACACACACACACACACACACACACTCAAACACTCTCACTCAATCACTCACTCACTTAAACACTCTCTCACTCAAACACTCACTCACTCACTCACTCAAACACTCTCTCACTCACTCTCTCACTAACTCACTAACTCACTCACTCAAACACTCTCTCACTCAAACACTCTCACTCAAACACTCTCTCACTCACTCTCTCACTCACTCTCTCACTCAAACACTCTCACTCACTCACTCACTCACTCAAACACTCTCTCACTCACTCTCTCACTCACTCTCTCACTCACTCACTCACTCACTCAAACACTCTCTCACTCACTCACTCACTCACTCAAACACTCTCTCACTCAAACACTCTCACTCACTCACTCACTCACTCACTCACTCACGCATTCATTATAAAAATGTATCTTTTATATCTTGTTTCTTTTTACACAGCTGACCCAGACCTGTCAGCCCAACCCTCTAGATCTGCAGAAGGCTTTGTACTACAACAGGGTAACAAATTCAAATTTTTGCATGATTTCTGACTCAGACACTCACTCACTCACTCACTCACTCACTCACTCACTCACTCACTCACACACACACTCACTCACTCACTCAAACACTCTCTCACTCACTCACTCAAACACTCTCTCACTCAAACACTCTCACTCACTCACTCACTCACTCAAACACTCTCTCTCTCACTCACTCTCTCACTCACTCTCTCACTCACTCACTCACTCACTCACTCACTCACTCACTCACTCACTCAAACACTCTCTCACTCACTCACTCACTCACTCAAACACTCTCTCACTCAAACACTCTCACTCACTCACGCACTCACTCACGCATTCATTATAAAAATGTATCTTTTATATCTTGTTTCTTTTTACACAGCTGACCCAGACCTGTCAGCCCAACCCTCTAGATCTGCAGAAGGCTTTGTACTACAACAGGGTAACAAATTCAAATTTTTGCATGATTTCTGACTCAGACACTCACTCACTCACTCACTCACTCACTCACTCACTCACTCACTCACTCACTCACTCACACACACACTCACTCACTCAAACACTCTCTCACTCACTCACTCACTCACTCAAACACTCTCTCACTCAAACACTCTCACTCACTCACTCACTCACTCACTCACTCACTCACTCACTCATGCATTCATTATAAAAATGTATCTTTTATATCTTGTTTCTTTTTACACAGCTGACCCAGACCTGTCAGCCCAACCCTCTAGATCTGCAGAAGGCTTTGTACTACAACAGGGTAACAAATTCAAATTTTTGCATGATTTCTGACTCAGACACTCACTCACTCACTCACTCACTCACTCACTCACTCACTCACTCACTCACACACACACACACTCACTCACTCACTCAAACACTCTCACTCACTCACTCACTCACTCACTCACTCACTCACTCACTCAAACACTCTCAAACACTCTTTCACTCACTCACTCAAACACTCTCAAACACTCTTTCACTCACTCACTCATTCACTCAAACACTCACTCACTCACTCACTCACTCAAACACTCACTCACTCAAACACTCTCTCACTCAAACATTCAAACACTCACTCACTCACTCACTCACTCACTCAAACACTCACTCACTCACTCAAACACTCACTCACTCACTCACTCACTCACTCAAACACTCACTCACTCACTCACTCAAACACTCTCACTCACTCACTCAAACACTCTCACTCAAACACTCTCAAACACTCTTTCACTCACTCACTCATTCACTCAAACACTCACTCAAACACTCACTCACTCAAACACTCACTCACTCAAACATTCAAACACTCACTCACTCACTCACTCACTCACTCAAACACTCTTTCACTCACTCACTCACTCACTCACTCAAACACTTACTCAAACACTCTTTCACTCACTCACTCACTCAAACACTTACTCAAACACTCACTCACTCAAACACTCTCTCACTCAAACATTCAAACACTCACTCACTCACTCACTCACTCAAACACTCTTTCACTCACTCACTCACTCAAACACTTACTCAAACACTCACTCACTCACTCACTCACTCAAACACTCATTAACTCAAACACTCTCTCACTCAAACATTCAAACACTCACTCACTCAAACACTCTCACTCACTCACTCACTCACTCAAACACTCTCTCACTCACTCTCTCACTCACTCTCTCACTCACTCACTCACTCAAACACTCTCTCACTCACTCACTCACTCACTCACTCAAACACTCTCTCACTCAAACACTCTCACTCACTCACTCACTCACTCACTCACGCATTCATTATAAAAATGTATCTTTTATATCTTGTTTCTTTTTACACAGCTGACCCAGACCTGTCAGCCCAACCCTCTAGATCTGCAGAAGGCTTTGTACTACAACAGGGTAACAAATTCAAATTTTTGCATGATTTCTGACTCAGACACTCACTCACTCACTCACTCACTCACTCACTCACTCACACACACACTCACTCACTCACTCAA
>NC_138221.1:23996475-24013975 GCF_964197995.2 Scardinius erythrophthalmus | reverse complement strand
AATGCGATCTCGCATGTTTCTGAACATATAAATGTGGTTTATCTGATCCCACAACATTCCTTCACTCCTGTATTTAACGCTGTGATCGTATCTCCAGAGATGCTGATCTGTATTTCCTGTTCGGTGATTGGCTGTTCAGTGATTGGCTGCTCTGCTCAGTGATTGGCTGTTCAGTGATTTCCTGCTCAGCGATTGGCTGTTCAGTGATTTCCTGCTCAGCGATTGGCTATTCAGTGATTGGCTGCTCTGCTCCGTGATTGGCTGCTCAGTGATTGGCTGCTCAGTGCTGTTGTTTGTTACCCTGAATATCGAGTCTCTTGTCCATGTAGACCTTGTACGTGAACGCGTGTCTGAGCGCCAGAGCGGCGAAAAACATCTCGATGCAGATGATGAAGTTCTGGTAACCGGCGGCAACAGTCCCCTCCCCCACAGTGACATCAGGAGAGTTGATGCGAGGAATCGCGCCGCACTTCTCCAGAATCGCCAACAGCATCCCTACATCACACAAAATCATGCAGTTTTATATAACAGCACTTGTTATTGTTACTGTTTTTTAATCTTTCATTGTTTTTAACATAATTTTTCTTTTTAAAATTTATAAAGAGTTGATGCATGAACAGCTGATTGTAAAAATAATGCATGTTACAAAACAATTCTAGTTTTTCATACAATAATAAAAAATGTAATATTTATTAATATTTAATTACTTGTTAATTTTTTTGGATAAGTTTGAAAAGTCACTTATTTATTTTTTTTCCCTACATCACACAACATGTATAAAGAGTTGATGAAAAATCCATAAAAATGTATTGTAAAAATATTTTTCAAAACATTTGCTTTTTTACATTGCTTGGGTTAGCATTTTGATTAATAATTTGTCTTGACATTTAAATTGAAGAGATTATTATTGTTTATTATATTTAAGAAAATATATTCATGTTGTTTCAACAATACTATTTTATTTAGATTAATATCTAATAATTGTATCATCTTATTTGTGAATTATATTAATATATGAATTAATATTATATATTATGAATACTATACTAAGAATTATATTTATTAATATTTATTTACTTATTAATTTTTTTGGATAAGTTTGAAAAGTCACTTTTTTTATTGTATTATATAAAAAAATCTAATTCTGTTTAATTAACATTCTTTATTATACATCCGGTGGCTCGTAATGATGTGACTGAAAATGTAGCCTAGTGTAGATAGTTTTAGTTCGTTTTTTAAGTTCTAGATGAAAAGTGCATTACATTCAGCAGAGAATTCATCCTTTAATTGATTTAATGAGGAAATCATCACCTAAGAATAAGATCCTGACCAAAACTGCACAATCTTTAAACTTTTCTCCAACATTGAAGATTTACATCAAAGATAAAAAACAACACTTGAAAAGCTACACTCAATGCTGCACTTGATTTAAGCGCTATGGGAACGCTTGTGTGTTGAAAAGAGTATGCCAGAAGTCCCCGTATGATCTACTATTCCCGATGGATATTCAAAGTGTGGATCTGTGCTCACTATAACAGCTAATATCACCCACAATCCACTGCGCTTTGGAGGAGGAACTACAAACATGAGTGAAAAAGTGTTAAAAAAACTATAAAACATGGCGGATATGCGCGACCAACGGTTAAGTAGAGGTTTAGATAAAGGTTTGAGTGACTAATCAAAGTTTAACCTGCTAATATATATATATATATATATATATATATATATATATATATATATATATATATATGCGCGGGTCAGTGTATAAACAACCCGCACCCGACCAACGTTTTCAACTAACCTGCCCGCAACTCGGACCGCAAAAAAAGAAAAAGAAAATATTGTACCCGACCCGCTTCCTGACCCGCATTTTTTAAAAGTAGTATATGCTCATCGTAGCGTCATTGGGCCATAGACGTAGTAACTAGGGGTGCGGGGGTGTGTGAGCTCCGATCAGAGCTCGTGAGCGGAGAGCGCATCTCTGAATATTCCGCTCCGCTCACTCATTCCGCAGGGTCGCTCGCCCAACCCAGAATGGCCTGCTGGTTCGAAAATATGTGGAATAAGGGCTGCCTCCGACTATTTTTTTTTTCTAGTCAACTAGTAGTTGTTCATTTAAGCCATTCGTGGACAAATCGCCCTTTTATATTAATTTAATTACTTAAATAGGCTATAGCCTACAGGATAATAAGCGTATAATGACCGCACGCATAAAGCTTGCCACAAAGAACCGGTTAAAGTAATGATTATGAATTTGTCTAAATTAGCAAGGAGACATTTAATTGTTAAGTAATAAACTGGTGTTTTCTGTGTCGCTGCAAAGATAAAGTTGACGATGCGGAGATTGCGGACTCGCCATGAACGCCAGAGAGAAATGCACATTTCATATGGATTATAATTACAGAGTAGCCTATTTATTTTGGTTTGAGTATTTTTGTTTAAAAGTAGACATTTCAAGCTTTCTGTAATTTATAGCCTATATGAGTTTCGGCGCCTTCCAGTTCACGTGCAATGCAAGTGATCGTGCCGGCGCCTAATTACATTGTCTGCTATTTGCTTCTTATTTATTAAATACGGGCAACTGATTGATAAAACATTGATCAAAATTAAGATACAATTTATACAAAATTAAAATCTTTTAAAAAGAGTTTTCTATAAAACAAAACTTAATGAAGTCGTCAAAATCATGTTTTACCAAAAACAGCGCTGTTGCTAGGAGGGCGCCAGCGCCTCTGCCTCTCAGCGCCTCTGCCTCGCGAGTGGATGATAGGCCTGAAGACGCCTAGCAATGATAAACATTTAGTGGTAGTATACCTTTAGTTAAATTATACCTTAGTCTTCGTAGCGCATGATGTGTATGATGCGTAATGGAGATTCCAAAGCGCTCTTCTTTGGTCAGAACCATGGAGAGCGATCGCGGATAGGTCCATCCTATGCACCGAAACTTTTAACAATGCAACAAAATATTTAAAGAGCATCAAGCTATTAAAATATTATATACGCACAGATAATATAACAGTAGGCTATATTAGTCAATATTTTTTATTAGGTTAAGCAGTGATTGGATAATGTTTTTTGTTTTAATTTAACGTTTTTAATTTAATTTAATTTAATTTTTAATGCCCACCCACAATTGGTCTGGCCCATCCAAAACTGGAATCTTGGCGCCGTGCCTGGTTGGTCGTGCCAGTTTTGTGGCTATCACATGTGTAAATAGCATCGCAAGAAGTACACATGACAAAGCCAGCACTTTGGTCATCATCTTTCATTATTTCGGCAAATGTCTCCCACACTTTGCTCTTTCTATTTGTGTATTTGCGGAGCTTCCACTCCCCAGTCTTCACCTTTTCTCTTGCCACCTTCATCTCTATAGAGGTATACCTGCAGACTGAGCTTGTGCGTCATCTTTGCGCCCGTTATTCAGCCAATAAAGTGTAGGCCTATGTATTTCATAGAAAATTGTGTCTAGAACTATATAAATGACAAAGGTTTAATTGGCATCTTTATTTCAAACGACCCGACCGACCGCGACCCGAATATCATTAAAAATATTTTTGGATGACTCGTAACCGCGGGTGACCGCAGGCACCCGCTCATTTCGGATCAACCCGCGCATCACTGATTTAATGTTATCCGTGTTAAATTTCATCTGCAAAAACAATGTGGACTTTTATAAAGATCCATTTGGCTTTTAAATGCATCATTCTGCATCAATATGAGGAGAGTCTCCGCATGAAAGACCCGCGACTGCAGAACAACGAGCTTCTGCATCTCTCTCCGATACGGTAGGAAATTAAATGAAATGTGGAGGATTTTTAACTGTGACGAGATGATTGACAGGCCAGTTTACTGTGAGGATGTGACAGAGCGCAACCGTTAAAGACACAATTGTATGACGTGATAGTCTGTCCCCAAAGCTTGTGTACTTTTTGCCACCCACTCAAAAGTATGCACTTTTTCTTCACAAAAAGAGTAGGCCTACATACTTTTAGGGTGTAGCATAAGCAGGCGAACTGAGACGCAGCAATACTGTGATGTGTGTGTGCTTCTCAAGCTCTCAAACTCTCTGTTTCCTCTGGTAGGAGTTTATAAATAAAGATTGTGAATATATTATACATACATCGCGTGTCTTTGTGCCCTCAACGTCGACTCATTCGCCTATCTCGGGTGCGAAGGCACGCGATTCAGATTGGAGAGACTATCTCTCCCCTGGGATCGCATTATCACATGCATCTTCAGTGGGACAGGCTGGTACTGCGGCTCACCATGGCTGAGTCACAGGCATCCCAGGCTGATCTTATGAGAGACTTAAACACAGCCTGTCATCCAGACCGAGTTTGCTTGTCTGATATCTGGCTGTATTGCTGACGAGTTAAATGATAATATGAGAAATCAGATGCTTGTGTTAATATCTTGTCTGGCTGTTCTTTGGCCACATTTAATTCTGAGGAAATTCTGGGGAATCAAATATTGAAGAAAAATAAATAAATAACCGCGCCTCTGAGCACTTCCCTGGTTATGATGAAGCGTGTCAGAGGTTACTCGAGGTGTCCAGATTACAGACTGCTCTCCTTGAGGATCTCCATGATGTTAACTCGTTCATGGAGAAAACCTTATTCTTAAATAACCTTATTAACTGTAAAGTTGGCATGGGGTGCATGTCTGTGATGCGGCAGGCTGGTCCTCTTCGCACACATTCATCAGATTTATAGTTTGGATGTTTACGCCACTCCAGGCTCTCATGTCCTTGAGTCGACATCACAAGTTCACGTCTGAGACCTTCTTCGTGCTCTTGTGAGCACACCTACACACCCGTCAGGGTCCAGACACCCAGTGCGGCGGCGTGCGTATTCTCGTTCCCATAGCGCTTAAATCAAGCGCAGCATGAGTGCAGCTTTTGAAAGGGTACGCCTCGGGTTACTTGACTGTAACCCTGTTCCCTGAAAAAGCGAGAACGAGATGCTGTGCTTTATTGCCGCACTATGGATGTCCCAGGACTGCTCTTAAGACAAAACAATACCTGTCGATGCACCTGTGGCTCATCTAACTATAGCCTCTGACGCGCGCACTCCAATGACGTCACTGTCCGAGGCTATACAAGCTCAAAGTCAATTCCATTGATGTGTTACACACATATATTCACAGCTGGTCACACACACAAGCGTTCCCATAGCGCTTAAAACAAGCGCAGCAATGATTGTAAACAGTCAAGTAACCTGAGACAATATTTAGGACAAAACCCCAAATCAGCTGTCAGGTCACAGGTCAGTGCAGATGATGATGATGATGATGATGAAGACTCACTCACCCTGCCAGAAGGAGAGGAAGACGACGGATTTGACCATGAGAAACTTCAGCATGGGACCGTACGGCTCCAGGAGATCTCGAGTGGCGAAGTAGAAGAGGAAGAGAGCGTAGAGAGAGAGACTGACCGACACGTTATAGACGATCGTCACGTATAAATAACCGCTGGCCGCGCTGCACACAGACACAGAGGATTTAGTACAAAGCTCATTCATGTGTGTGTGTGTGTGTGTGAGAGAGAGAGAGAGAGAGAGAGAGAGAGAGAGAGAGAGAGAGAGAGATGATTTAATAAAACACTCATTCATATATGTGTGTGTGTGTGTCTGTGTGTGTGTGTGTGTGTGTGTACACACTTGAAGTCTCCGTCTCTGTATTTCCCAAAGGCCTGCAGGATCACTGTGAACACGGCCATCAGCGGCTTCACCACGCAGAACTGCAGCGTCGCCTAAGACACACACACGCACACACACGTTTATTCGAGAACTCGTTCAGAACACACTGACTTCTGTCATGAACATCTTCTCAACTCATCATTTGAATATATTCCTTTTCTTAAGGTCATAAAGGACAAAGGGCCTGATTAAAAGCTGGCTTTTATACATATATAAATAAATAAAAAACTTCATAAAGTAGTTTGGAAAAAAAACTAAAACGCTTTTTTTCTAAGCAGTTTTATTTTAAAATATGATGAAAATGAAAAAAAAAAGTGTTTAATTATTTTTAATTGATGCCAAATCAAGGTCAGTTTGTCAAGAAAACCATAAAACAGGAAATGCTGTTTAAACCTCAGGTAATCTTATGATATTAAAGGGGTCATGACATGAGAAACCAAATTTGCCTTGATCTTTTGGTATATAAGAGGTCTTTGTACCATTAAAACGTCCTGCAAGTTTCATAGCTTAAGACGTCCTCCCCATTATAAACAAAGCATTTATTTAATCAAGCTCTAAATACAGCTCGTTCTGGATCCATGGTATGAAGTGACGTCACGGTACGAAGTGACGTAGCAGTCGTTTGCATATGACCGCCTCCAGCGTAGACAACTACGCTTCAAGCGCAAGATAACTAGGCCTCATTTCATCATCGCATCTGTCACGCGCTTCACATGTGTTCAATGTGGGTCTGTTTACAAGAAGATTGCGATGTCACGCAGATGTGCTGTTCCTGGCTGTGGACAAACAACATGTTTGAAGAATATACGCTGCTGAAAGATCCAGACGTCAGGGGAAGATGGATGCAGTTTATTTTTCGCGGACGTCCCAGTCACGGCAGTGTTCATTTAAGCGTGTGTTCTCCACATTTCAAGGATGAGTGACAGTTGAGAACAATCGCAGTTTGATGCTGGCTTTGCCAGAAAACTTTTGTACAAGATAAGGCCGTGTGGACTATTCTGGGGTGCGTTTCCCGAAAGCATCGTTGGCCAACTATGGTCGCAAGTTCATCGCAATGTTCATTGAACTCTATTGGTAACGACGGAACTTGCGACCATAGTTGGCCAACGATGCTTTCGGGAAACGCACCCCTGGGCTACACAACGACGACGCAAACTGTTAGTAATGTAGGCTATTTAAAACATAAAACTTTTTTAAAACGTTAATTGCAGTTTAATTCATTATGAATAATCACCGTGTTTTTACTTAGTTTAGCCTAACGTTACTTATTGTTTTTATGACCGTCATGTTCATGCCCCGTAGGCTATTAAAAGATGTAGGCTGTCAAACTGACAAAATAGTTTCACACTGTCTATGTGGACGGGCTGATGCATTCTTAGTTGTGTTGATGGTTCATTTCCTCTGATTCCGACTCAAACATCATTGCAATCGCCATCGCCTCGCACGCATCACCCGTTACTATGGTAACGGTAAACACAGCTCCGCAAAATCGCACGTTTTGACAAGGGGGCGTTAACAATTGATGCATAGGCACTGACGTTATCCAATCATAACAGTGGGTGTTAACACTGAACTCTTAAAGGGGAAACACCCCCAAAACAGACTGTTTGAATCAGAGCATGAGAAACAGGGTGGGAAAAGGTCATAAATCACTCAATTTTAAACGTTTTATGTCCAAAAAACTATAGTAATACTATAATTGCACCTAAGGGAAAACAATAAAAGAAAAGAAAAAAACATGTCATGACCCCTTTAAAGCAACACCAAGGAACTTTTCCTCTTCGGTCGCCCTACAGGTTGGAAGCGGAATTGTCCATTACCGCCTTCGTAAATAATATAACCTGTCACACACACACTCGCTGTTTATTTGGAATGAACGATGTGCACAGACAAGGTAGAGTATGTTGCATGATTTCATGAAAGCATGATGTATTGCGACATCAGAAACGAAGGAAAACTAAATAATGACTGTTGTAACGCTTGACATAAAGCAAGCCAAATTTGTAATTTTCTTATGTCTCATTCGAACTACAGAAACGCAACCCGATCTGGCAATCTTGCATAGTGCGGTTATAGCAGATAAAGGACCGCAAAGTAGAGGCACAAGTGCCTTTCACCCTGTTACAACTTGATGAACCACTGATACGATTTTGGAAACATTATTTTAAGGTAAAAAATCTTACGTAGTGTTGCTTTAATGTTTCGAAAAATTGACTACCTGTAAAAATACTCGCTATTATGCAAAATGCTTTAAAGCGTTTTATTCTTATTTTTTGGAAAATAACATTTACGTGCCCAAATTATTCTTTTTGATTTGTACATTAATGCATTTTAGAGTCATTAAATTGAATATAAAGATTAAAAAAAAAATTTATGTAAAAGATTACATGCCACCTAAACTCGGCACAAGCGTTTAAAAATGATTTGAGGGATTTTGAAAGTATCTATTTTTAAAGAGATTGCAGAAATTAACATTTTGTCAGAATCTCTAGTTAATTAAATGCTACATTGTTTAGTCCATCATTCATGATCTCTATATTTGAAACAAAAACCCGTTTTCATTTTCTCCAGAATTATGCAGCTCTATTATTTGTGATTGACGAACAATGTGTGTGTGTGTGTGTGTGACTGTGTGTGTACCTGTTTGCAGAAGCGCAGGAAGCCGATGGAGTAAGTCCTGCCCCATAGACAACAGGTGCCGTAAACACAGCTTGACCTGAACACACACACACACACACTTGAGAAACAGCTGATATATCATCTGACAGAAACACAGAGAGAATCGCTGAACTCACTGGATGGGTTTTCCTCTGATCTCGGCCATGATGGCGCTCTCGCCGCCCAGATACTCATAACACAAACTCAAGAAGTTATAGATCACGAACGCTGCAGAAAACACACACACACAGAATCAGCACCGAAAACACAAATCACCATATCAAAATTCATTCTCCACCACGGCAATGAGATTAAACAGAGAGCCGACAGAGATTGTGCTCACATTGGCCAAAGATCCCTAAAGTCTCGGTCACAAAACTCAGAGAGTCAATATAAACTCATATATTTCTCATCAAACAGCTCAACATTAATCTTACAGCTCTACAATCTTACTGTATGACATCTAGAGAGTGTTAGGAGAAACAAAGCTAATTATTAACCTTTTATATCGATCAGGTCTAGACGTGACCGTCATCTCAACATTTATCAGCTCAATATCACACACACAACTTCCTGATAATGCTTCTACAGATCAGTTACACTGACAGTCCAGTCATTTTAAGCCAAAATGGGGGTCAACCTTGAACAAATTGCAACAGAAGCTCAACTCAACTGATTTTGTATCCTCAATATGTCCTGAGTAAGGAAAAAAAGTCCAGAAGAATCCCATTAGGGGAAAGTTTCGAAAAAGACCCAAATATAGCCTATTCATACGTGAATAGTCATTCATTCTTTTTCTTAAATATAGGGTAAAAAGTTTAACCTTTAGATATCACCATGAAAATTACTGAGTTGATTACTTACATCAAGACAAACAAAAAATGTATTACAAGTTTTTTTTTAATTGTTTGTTAATATGGACAAACGGTGCATAATCTAATTACGTATGTGCTAATTTTCATAAATACCACAACATATCTAAATGGTTATAGCCAGGTGAAAATGTCTTGTTGAATCTTGTTGACATATAACAGTAAAATACTTAATGTTAAGGTCTGAATGGAACCCATTTAAGCTACCCATGAGCATTAATACATAGAGGCAGGAAGAAGTACTTTAGAAACCAGCCTTTATTAATTTTTAAGAGATTGGGTTTGGGGCTGGGTCTGTGGGATTATTGGATTATTCAATTAAAATATGTAAGGTTATTAAATTCTTCAATTAAAACATGTAAGGATTGCTTGATTATTCAATAAAAATATGTAAGGTTATTCAATTATTCAATTAAAATATGTAAAGATTATTCAATCATTTAATTATGTAAGGATTATTTAATTAAAATATGTAAGGATTTTTTTTTTCATTAAAATATGCAAGAATTATTAAATTAAAATATAAGAAGATTAATAAATTATTCAATTAAAATATGTAATTATTATTAAATTTAATTTGATGGAATTTTACTATGAATTGAAATGCATAAATCTTGAAAAAAAAAATAATTTGTTGAGTGTATAGCGCTTTATTCAATACAGCAGCTTGGCAGAAGTGAACAGGATGGTAATAATAACAGTGTTAATGTTGCAAAACTCATCAATTATGCAACATATTGCATGTCATCTGTAAAGCAGCTGTACAGAAGATAATAGTTTCATATTCAGCTCGAGTCTTGTTCTCTTCTGACGGTGTCAGTGCAGTCAAATCCATTTATTAGTTAGAGTAGACGTTTAAAAGGCCTCACACACACACACACACACACACACACACACACACACACACACACTTGCGCTCTGACCTTCGTAGCAGTCTCGGACGGTGTCGAAGTACACGTAATACTCCTCGTTGGTGAAGAACAGCAGACTGAGCCACGAGTCGAAGGCGTAGATTGGCACGATGAAGAGGATGCGCACGATGTGCCGCTGCTCATTAGGAGTGTTATAATAACGCAGGTGCATGTAGATCTGAGACACACACACACACATTATTTTACATTTATTATCATATTCTTCATTAAGTGCATGCATCACATATTGATGCTTTATTATATATACACATCAATCATGGCAATAGATGACACATTTAAACTGAGCAGAAACAGAGCTTCATGTTTGAGAGAGAAGAGTTCGATATGCAAGTCAAACACGTGTGAATTAATTATAAACGCTGTGTGTGTTTGTGTGTAAGTGGAGCAGGTTATGCTTTTATCACCAAAACACACACACACACACACACACACACACACACACACACACACACACACACACACACACACACACACACACACACACACACACACACACACACACACACACACACACACACACACACACACACACAGAGAGAGTTCTGAATGCAGTTGCTATGCAACCACCTCTACTCTCTGATGTCATGCCACCTGTTGCCAGAGCAACTGCTCCTCCTCCTCCTCTTCCTCATCATCATCCTCATCCTCGTTCATGTCAGGAGTTCCCAACATTATGTCATCTGAACCTCCACAACCTCACATACACCTGATATTTCTTGCAATGTGAACGTTACAATACATAGATCATGAGTTACATATCCTGTTGTTACTGCAAGTCATCAAAACCATCTATCTTATATTATAACATACGTTTTGCATATTAATTCAAAGAGAAAAATTATGCAATACACATATGACATTTTTTGCTTTTATTTTATATTGGTATTATATAATATGTAAAAAAAATATGTAATTATATATACACGTTATAGATATGCACATATCATTATGTACTGTTCAACATATTATAAAATATATATAAATATATAGTAAATCAAAACGTAATAAATCCCATTGGTAACGTCTGTTTAATGGAGGAGTCTGAGAGTCTAATGGTTGAGTGTATGCAGTAATGTAAGTGTGTGTGTGTGTGTGTGTGTGTGTGTGTGTGTGTGTGTGTTTGACCTGTTGGCAGGTGAGCATCAGCGCCGTCCAGGTGAAGATCCCAGAGATGGTCTGAGCGGCGGCGGTCATGAGGAAGATGGGCGTCTCCACGGCGACCACTGGGGTTTCCCACGACCGGTTGTGACCCTCAGGGGCCACCGTAACCACCCCGGGCCCCGGCGCCATGACAACCAGAGAGCCGTTTGATAGAGACACGTCCCTCCGCCACAGCAGAGCCATCTGCAGACGAGAGCCAATCAGAACACAGCAAACACCAGGGGGGCGGAGTCAGTGCTAATAACAACAAACGACCCACAAAGCAACTCAATCATCTACAGTAAAGAGGTTCACTGTGTCATACGACAGCACACAGTGGGGGAATTATTAAATGACTCAAAAACACTCCTAAAGCAATATGGATTTTGCACTTGGAACCATAATAATACCATGAAATTCTTTGATTTAATAAATAAGCTTGAGATGATCCTCCTGCAGTGATGATAAAGCATCAATGACATCATCTGAACCCTGTGTGTGTGTGTGTGTGTGTTCCAGGAAGTAGATAGTCTCAGTGTTGCCATGTCAACCGGGTCTGGAGACAGCAGCATCACAACACCACTGACCGAAACACTGATCATATCTGAGCTCATGTTTCTGCTCTTACGAGTGTCACGAGTCCATCTGAACACAACACACTGACTGGTGAACAGAGGAGCTGAGAGATTAATCTATTAATAGCCCAAAACTAACAATACAAAATAAACTTTGCCTATATATTATATGCCTATATATAACTTGCCTATATATGAAAAGATATGAATCAAACGTGACATGTAAATACCTCCTTCAGTGTACATTAAGTAGCCTAGCATCTAATTATTGTTTAAATTTAAGTGATTGTTAATTATATAATTTATATGAAATTTAGAGTTAGGCTTCTGGAAATAAATTAAATAGCATAAGAAATTACATAAAAATCAAATCATCCACACAATCTCTAAAAGGTAAGACGACATTTCAATAGTATATCCTATACTGAATGATCTTCTTCATATACCCTGATACAAGCTACACAATAGGCTGCTTCTACGCCCCAAAACGTGGTAATATCAATATTTTTGTAATATCTTTACGCATATAAAAAGGCTCTTAGTATTTTTAAATATCAGAATGAGATGAACAGATCTTAACATTTATAAAGATAAAGCGACCAGGCCTTCTTCAGTGTGTGACCGATAAACCTGTTTCTGTTCACCAGCTAACCGTTAAACAGCACTTACGTTACTTCATCTCACTGACGAGTGTTTCCAGAAGATCTGATCACTGATACGCGTAAGATTACATCAGAGATCAGCGACTTCACAGTTAAAACACTTCTGCCTCTTTATTGATACTGATGTAAACGAGATCGAGCGCTTCTGATGTTCGCGATCCTTTTGAGGATGATGATGCGCGAGCGCTGCGGTGTGTCGCGACGCGTGCGGATGCGCTTATGTTTTTCTGTTGACTCTGATTTCATCCGGATCTCCTATCACACTCACGTTATTCAGAGTATTCCGCTCATCTGCAGCTCTCAGGTCGCGAAACCCCGCATGATGTTGCTCCGCGATGCGCTCCGTCCGTCCACTGACGCTCTCTCGCTCCCCGTGACGTCATCGGGACCGCAGCGACGCTCGCGCGCCCGCCAGGAGACGCATCATAATGACATTCATTAATAAGTCATTAACACACATTACATATTGCGGAACAGATAATCAGCTCCTGCAGACATGAATGCACAGTATCAGTTTCTATACAATCAGTAGTAGACAAAATAAATGGTCAAATTATAGCTACACTAAAACGGAACTTTTGTATGTTATTTTAAAACGCGTTTAATAGCACATCTAATTTGGTTGGTGGGTGGGGATTGATTTAGTATACCCAGTTTTACTACAAATACCATGGTTAAACTATGGTCAGTGCAGCAAAACCATGGTTCATTTGTGGTTACCATGGTTTAACTATACCCATGTTTTTTTTTTTTTGGCTTTATTTGAAGTTAAACCATGGTTAATTTTACTAAGGGCAAATGCAAACTATATCACTCAGCTCTAAACTGCTCAATGTGACTATTAAGACATTAAAATACTATAAATATTAACATTATGAATTTCTGTAAAGTCGCTTTTGAAACAACGAAACATGACTGAATGAAACCCACACGGACATGTTAAAAGCTAAGCTGAGAGATTAATCTGTTATTAGTCCAAATAATCCAGTTTAACACTGAATATGCCCTGACAAAGTGGATTGTAGGATTTACTTGATACAGTTCTCCAAACAATTTGCACATTTTAAGTAAATTTTACTGCTACTCCTCTGTACAACTTACCTGCTATTATCAAGTAAAATCTACTTACTATTGAACTTCACATTCATGAAGCAATTAAGTAAATAATACTTGATTCTAAATGTGAAATTAAAAAGATTCAATATAATTAAGTAAAATCTACTAAATTACTAATCTACTAAGTTCTACATTAAGTTAACTAAATGTAACAAAATTAACTTTTTACTCAAATATAACACTGAATGCTTTTAAAGTGATCGTTTTAAATAAAACAATAGATATCATGTAGATTCCATATCTGTATAATAGAAGAAATGCAGCACTAACACGAACACAATACACAATGATGGTAACATTCGATAGATCGTTTTTGAGTAGAAAATGAACTCCAGATGTCATAAAACAGCAAGTTACAAAACCTATCATCAAAAGCAATGATACAACAGTGTAAAAACAGCTGGAAAACAGTGAAAATAAAATAAAAATATCATTCATAATGAATTACTCATTAATTATTCATGCCCTAGTCCTATTGCATGATGGGAACACCAGTATCAGAAAAGTTGAGGTTTTACTTTAACTTTATATCGTTGATATTTACGCTTTAATTTCTACAAGCTTGAGTTGAGTACTAATATAGAATTTACCTTGTTTTTTAAATTCTAGAATTCTTAAAATTCTAAAATCTTAGCTTTTTCGTGTAGAAATTACATTTGTTTTTTCCGTAGCACAGAATCATTTTTATCAGTGTGGAAAGATATTAATGCATCTAATCTACTTGAATTGTTGTTTAAGTGATTGTTAAAAAACACGTTACTCGAGTTAATAGTAACACTTTAAGATATGATTTTTTTTTTTACGTTAACACAAAAAATAACAATTAACAATACTATTGATCTTTATTAATGTTATAATCTCAACATTTAGGCCTACTATTAGGTCAAAATTTGTATCTGTTAACATTAACGCAGTGTGAACTAACAAACATTTATTAACTAAAATCAACACAGGTTAAAAAAAGCTGTAAAAATATATTGCTAATTAGGACCTCATTGTAAACTAAGTGTTACCCAGATAATAAAAAAAGGGAACTGGAAATACAATTATAACCTGTAAACTTCGCTCTAAACACACTGACGGGTTTTGTTAAGCGACAAAATAAGAGTCCAGAAACCACAAAAAAAAAATCTTTATAACAGCTGCATATGTCACTTTTATTTAAATAAACTCTTCACTTTTTCTTCCTCTGTAAAATCTCAAAAAAATTAAACACTGAAAGGAGTGTTAAAGTCTTAATTTAAAACAAAAACAACAATACAGACACATATAAACACATGTCTTTCAGCTGTTTGTAAACTCTGGACAGGCGGATAAGTTTGGCAGAAACGCCGTCACACGTTTGTGTCTTAAAAATGCTTGTAGAATCATTATTATTGCAGTTCAGCCAATACAAAAAGGCTACATGAGTACGCTTAAAAAACAACCAAAGAAACGCCAATCGCAGAAACCCGCTAATGCCAACGTTTGTAAAACACAACCAGCAGTGTATAGTGCACAGTTAACAATGTACAGCCGCACACAAACACAGACAAAAACAGTAAAGTGCACACATACACGCATTATAGACGCCGTCAGTCCGTCCAACACACTTGAAAGTCTCTGAAGATAACTGGTATATGCCATAGCAAAAAACAGCGTACGAATCGTATAAATGTAACAGCAAACCTGACGAACAGATAAAGAAGGGAACAGTGGAAGGTCAGTACGAGTACAGATGCGTTTAAGTTGCACAAAATTCACAGGAACGCCGCCGCGCTGGATAGAAAAGAAACAGAATCTGCGCGAATCTCGCAAAACATCGCAACATTTCACACCGGGATCGCAAGGAAATTACGTTTTGTGTGAGGAAAATGTAATCCTGTTTTTAGGACCGCGTAAGACGTTTATCATCATGATGATAGTTTCTATAGCAACTAAAATGGCATTATTCATGAAACTAATTGATTTAAATCAAATCTGATTGCATTACAGAACTTATCGTTGTGATATAGTAACTACTACCGTTACAGTAGTGAGAATGTAATGAGATTCACCATCGAGAATAACAAGGATTGCAAAAACAACTTTTTGCGTCACAATGAAAATATGCGAGTAAATCACAGTCAAGAATATACGTAAGCTTTTTTTCTACCACAGAATAAAAAATAAAAAAAAGGTAATCGCAAATTTTTCCTCACAATTCTGATTTCAGATTTCACAATTTCTTTCTTTAGTGAGAAAAGTCAGAATTGCGTTTATATTACGCAATTACTTTTATCTCGCTAAAAACATAGCGGCGAAAACAAATCGGAATTGCCAGATATAAACTTGCAATAGCGAGAAAATAGTCAGAATTGCAAGGTGTAAACTTGCAAAAAAAAAAAGTTCAATAGCGAGAAAAAAAGTTCATAATTAAGATTTTTTTTCTCTCGCAATTCTGACTTTTTTCCACAATTGCGACTTATTATTCTCTTTTTTTCTGGCTATTGTGAGTTTACATCCCACAATTTCGACTTTTTTCGCAATTACGAATTTGTATCTCTTAATTCTGACTTTTTTCCACAATTGCGACTTTTTCATCTCACAATTTAAACCTTTTTTTCTCGCTATTGCTAGTTTACATCCCGCAATTCTGACTTTTTTTTCGCAATTACAAATTTGTATCCCTCAATTGACTTTTTTCCACAATTGCGACTTTTTCATCTTACAATTTAAACTTTTTTTCTCACTATTGCGAGCTTACATCCTGCAATTCTGACTTTTTTCGCAATTGTGAATTTGTATCCCTCAATTCTGACTTTTTTCCACGATTGCGACTTTTTCATCTTACAATTTACACTTTTTTTCTCACTATTGCGAGCTTACATCCTGCAATTCTGACTTTTTTCGCAATTGTGAATTTGTATCCCTCAATACTGACTTTTTTCCACGATTGCGACTTTTTCATCTTACAATTTAAACTTTTTCTCACTATTGCGAGCTTACATCCCGCAATTCTGACTTTTTCCGCAATTACGAATTTGGATCCCTCAATTCTGACTCATAATGGTGATGTAAACTTGATTACGAGTTATAAAAGTCAAATTCTGAGGAAAAAGTCACAATTATGACTTATTAAAACACAGTTGCAAATGTGTGTATCGCAGTTCTGAGGAAAAAAGTTTGAATAGTGAGATTTAATTAGAGATAAGAGTCACAATTACCTTTTTTATTCCATGGCGGAAACCAGCTTCCATATGAAAATATCACATCTTACCAGCTTCAAATACTCTTGCGCTCAAACGAAGCATCACGCTCAAGCAAACGATAGTTTTGCAACTATTAAACACTTCTTCCCAAATTCTCATTAGTATCTTGCAGAAAAATGTCATTATTTAAATTATTTAAAGTGTCTATGCATCATGATACCAGTATTTTTCACTGCAATATAGTAAATATTACCGTCACTGTTAAATATAACTGACAACCATTTGCATTACAATAATGAGAATGTGAGAGTAAATGTCCTCAATCATCACGAAAATAACATCACAGTTTGTAAACTGGTCCTAAAAATAGTTTTTCTTTTGATTTTGACTTGATTCTGGAGTGAAATGTGGCCTGTTTTGGGCGAGTTTCACGCATCGACCGGCTTCAAATGCTCTCGCGCTCGAACGAACTTAAGAAATCCACTGTCGAAGCATTAAAACTGTGCCAGCGCAACATCAAATTTACATCGGCTGTTCAAGTTGAGCAGTGTGTGTGAAAGAAGGCCTTTAGAAACAGTCCCTGCATTCAAATACATGATAGCTTAACTCTGGCAATGACGAGAATGTCTGTAAGCAAATCCCACTGCGCTCGCACTGCACCTGTGTGTGTGTGTGTGTG